>NC_062227.1:1546654-1846654 GCF_902686445.1 Sciurus carolinensis
CAGATCCCAGGGCCGCTGAGGCTCCGAGGAGAACTTCCCATGTTAGACTTCAGAAGTCATGAGGCAGAACAGCCCAGCAAATCAGGGCCATTACTACTGACCGGTGACCCACACCTTTGCCTGGGCTGGTCCTGGGCAGCCAGCAGCAGCCGCTGGAAGGAGAGAGAAGGGACACCCACGCTGTAGGCAAGTCCCTGCCCAGGGTAAATGTTAGTTAGCCTTCTCTAGGAAGGTCCTGTGGCCAGTCACCTCGCTTACAGGGTGGAGAGTGGCTGTCCCACTACGTGACGGTCACCTTGCTCTCAAGGTGGTTTTGTGAGTCTGTTTCGGGCAGGGCCCTCCTGAGGCGCTTACCAGGAAGCAGCCAAAAAGGCCCAGTCATTCCCAGCCCTCTTCAGGTGACGCAGGGCGACTTTGCACCTGTCTTACTACAGTCTGTGCTCAAGGCGACCCTCTTTTATCCTGGACCTGAAGTGTGTCAAGAAGCGTGGCCTCCACCTGAGGTCATGCTCAGGACCTGTCAGGAGTCCTCTTCCGGACGATGGGCATGGCCTACGCCGCGAGCTCCCTGCCCCCTCCTAGAGACACTGCCTTGGGCATCATCCGGAAGGAACCACCCTTTCTCCACTCATCTCTCCTGGTGGTCTGTCTGTTCTGCACTCGGCAAGGGCAGAACCCGTTGTGCTAAGCACAAGTGCACAGCCTTGTGTTTGTGTCTGAGGGGCACAGCCAGGGATGCCGAGCTTCTGCTGCCGGTCCTTGGGGACTTGACTTGTTAGGCAAAGGTGGGCCTCTGAAGAAAGGTGCAGAATTACTGCATGAGAAACTCATCAGATGCCTTCAAAACCCACCAACTTCCCGGCTGCCTCCTCCACCCTGCCCTCTCTTCCCCACCTAATGTTCATAAATCTAATGGTAACAAAATCCATATGGAGAGAGAGAAAGATCCAGATATGTATGCCAGAGGCACATCTACCCACAGGCATGGAGAAAGTTCCCGTGGGGCTACAGCCTTATCCATTTATTCCTTTGCTCCGCTGTGAACGGTATCCTGAGGCTATTTGTGTCATTTCCATCAGTATGGAACTCATTTTGTCACATATGCATCATCATATGATGATTGCATCTGCATTTACTGTGTCTTCGTAGATACTACATGCTGCTACATGAATTTGATCTTGCATACAGACGGTCCTATTGTATAAGTCCTATGCACCTATGTGATATAGTGCATTTAAATTCTGGGGTCGTATTGCATTGCATAAATAAACCACAGACTACGATAGGAATCCAGAAGCAGGGAACAGTTTATAAGAGTAGAAAATGCCTGTCATCAACTGGTAGGAAGCTTTTCCACAATGGCAACGTAAGAGGACAGGATGGCCGGGAAGACCTCAGTGTTTCCAGAGCTTCGTGTCTCATCTCCAGCCTCCTCTACTGGACAATTTCAAAACTTCCTCATATTTACATTTTATGTGGATAAACATTATTGCATCTGTACACAAATGTGACTATCAGGATGTTTACTGGGCGTGGATGGTAACAGTAGAGGGACAAGACACTTTCAAATGACAAGATGGGGGAATGCCCATGCATAAGTTGACACACCCACGATGTCATGAACTACGACCAAGTTGCTAAAAATAATACAGGATGTCTACGAATTGATCGGCATGCATATGTTTTTATTCAGAAGATATGCCTTGGAAGTTTATGTATCTGTAAAATATGCACTGAAATTTAAAATGCGCCAAGGAGCTTTTTCTATGTCTATAGGTAGACATATATCTGACATATATATTACATATTTATATATTATATATAGCGAGATATCTAGCTAGAGAGATGGATAGATCGATCTTTTCCCCCACATGGTTTCTAAATATCACCCTCTGAGCTCGGGCAGCCTTCCCTCTTGCATGAGCCATACAGATGCAGCCTCTCCAGACTGGCTTTCCACGCAGGTGTGTGCATTTGGGTGAGCGCCCCTGACCGTCTCTGATGCACGCATGCTGGCCTGTCAGTGTGTGCAGACCAGGAGGAACGTGTGCGAGGACACCTTATTGGCCTCCGCCATCTCTAGGGGAAGGGACTTGCACCAAGAATAGGAACAACTAAAAAGAGGAAACTCAGTTTTGCTTTCTTTTATTCCCTCCTAATGACTTAGACTTTTTTTTTTGAGCATGCATTATTATTAAAATTCAAAAATTTTAAGGATTGTTTTACAAAATGCCATTTTCTGCCTGCATTGCTTTTCTTCTTTGTTCATATCCTTGATTATCCCCTAGATGTTAATTTCTACAGTTGATACAAAGGATTTTTATGAAAAACTTTCACAGCACATTCAGAACAGATCTAGGGTTTCTTTTGTCATGATACCTTTTGCCTTCTTCTTTTTTTTTTTTTTTTTGGTACCAGGAATTGAACCTAGGAGCCCTGAACCACTGAGCAACAAGCCCAGCCACTTTTATCTTTTAATTCCAGATGGGGTTTTGCTAAGTTGTTCAGGTCCTCGTTAAGTTGCGAGGCAGGTTTTGAGTGTACGGTGCTCCTGCCCAGCCTCTGGAGCTGCTGGGAGTACAGGTGTGCACCCCCATGCCCAGCCTCAATGCTTTTTTAAAATGAAAACCAACCCTAGTTCCCCTGCCGAGGTCAACATCCGCTTCTTTTCCTCTCTCTTTCTGCCTTTCCTCCTCTCTCGCCCTTTGCCTCAGCTCCCCGCGAAGCTCACCTGGTAATTGGCAGCCAGTCAGCAATATGTGAGTCTTAATGGCTCCTTTGAAGAACTGCTCTAAGAACTGCCAGAGGAGGCTGCTCCACCCTCACGGAAGGGCAGGAGAGGGGCATCACCCCGCAACCGTTTCCACTGCGGGTCCTCTAGCAGTTATGGATGATCAGCACCGACCCTGGACAAGACCACCATCACGACCCGTCTTTTCGCTTCCCTATGAAAACTCCCATCCTACTTACACTGAGGACACCGGCGAAGCTTAACGTGCTTCTTGATGTACACCAGTCAAAAAAAGAAAAAACCTTGGACCTCTATTTTCCTATTTTTTTCTTTGACAGTGTCCAATGGAAAATTAATTTCTACTAAAAATCTATATCTTGAACAACTTTGCAAAAAATTAAGTCTCATGGATGGGAGTCAGCTCCAGATGACTACTTAGCAGAGATTTTATGACCTCGGACATTGCTCCCCACGGCAGGGTAGCCCTGACCACATGGCGGCTTTCCGTCACAGGAGAGCCAGTGGCGTGGGCAGTCACAAATGCCACTTCACTTCCCGCTCGCAGCGTGAAGCAGGGTGTGGGCCTGTGTGCGAGCCAGGGCGAGCGTGCACTCTCCTCGTCCTCACTTGCTGCAGCGAGGGGACCGCGCCTTCCCCTTAAGCCATCGGCGTCTGGATGCCCCTCATAGATTAGATATCGACAAAAGAATTCCTCACAACGGAAGCCGAGCTGCTTCCTGTTCCAGCAGAATGGCTGGAGGGGTTGGAGGGTCTCTCCTGCCCTGTCCCCCCAGGGGTGAGTGCTCCTTGCACTGCTTCCCGAATGACCTGCAAACGAGGTGACTGGAAGCCAGGTGGAAGGAGAACCACCGGGAAGAGCTGCGACCCTGAGGCCCAGGGAGGACCCCGGGACTCAGCATGGTGACCTGCGCTTGCTGGTTCCTCTCACCGCCACGTCCCATGCCCTGCTCACAGAACTCTCTGACCCAGTTCTCCTGCTTGTTTACAGAGCCCACTGGCTTCTGTGCCTGGTCTTCCTTTCCTAGCCTCTCCTGGAGGCACAAAGCCCTCTTGAAGAGCACAGCGGATGGAGTCCCGCGGAGTCAGGCACTTCACACGCACGCCCGCTTTAGTGCCCTGCTGACTGGGGTTGGTCCACACGTGTGAACCAACTGCGGGATGAGAAGCCCGAACCCCAAGACCACAGATGACTGATGTCGCCACAGCGAGGCCCTTCCCATGCAGCCAGGCTGCTGGGCGAAGCAGAGGCCCCGCAGGGCCTAAGGAAGACTCCACCCTCAGGTCTCTGCACTTCTCACTTGAGTGGGGAGCACCCAGCGGCCCTGCCACCACCCTCCAACACGGGCACCCACACGCCCCATCAGGGGCTCCGTGTGGTCCACAAGTCCCTCCCCAAATTCCTACGAGGCCTTGTCTCCAGTGTAGGTCTGGAGGTGGGGTCTTCAGAGGGGACCGGCTCACCAGGAAGATCCTAGTGCCCTCGGGAAAGAAGCCCAGAGAGACCCTTGGCCTTCCACCACCTGAGGACACAGCAAAGTGGCCGTCCATGAACCTGAGGTGAGAGCTCTCCAGACGCCGCTTCTGTGGGCAGCTTCATCCTGCAGCCTCAAGAGCGGGAGGAAGAGACCTTGTTGCTCCATCACCCGACCCCATCCAGAGCAGCTCCATTACAGCAGCCTTTCCAGACAGGGCCCCCGAAGCCAGGGGTGCTGTGGCGAGGCGCGGGAAGACCGCGCGAGAAGGGGACACTGCCCACTGAGCAGGGAGGGAGGGCCCCGGCGGGCGTCTGTCGGCACACGTGAAGCAGACCTTCCCAGCAGGACAGGCCCTCCGGTTATCTGCTCTCCGTTTCCCTAGCATTCTTTACACCTCCATTTGGACAATCTGTGCGCGACACTGCTGGAGACGCGCCAATGGCAGTGGCGGCTGCGTGGTGCCCCTTCTGACCCAGTCCTTCCCGCGGCCGCTCGCAGCCCTGCCAGTTCTCCTTTGCACGCCGTTCCCATCCCAGACCCTGGCAGACGCTCCATCCCGGAGAGACAGTGAGCTTCCACATCCACCTGCTCTGAATGGTGTCACGTCAGCGTCAGAAGCTGACACGCATGAGTCCCAAGAAGCCACTGCCATCTGTGCTCAGGCTCCTTCTCGTGGGGATAGGCAGACACCTTCCGGTGCCGCGGGCAGCTGGGGGGCGGCCTGGCTCCCGGAGGGCACTGGCCAAGTTCTCCAGAATGGCTTCCCTCCTCTGCAGACCGGATCCTGAGTGACGCGATGTTTCCTCCCTCACGGGTGGTTCTGCAGCTGAATCTTCTCAGACAGCAGCGGGGAAAGCCACGCTCCAGCCAGCAACCACCCCAGCTACCGCTGGCTTGTCCTCGGCTTGCAGGACTTCCTCGAACCACGAATGCTCTTGAGCTGAAAGGACCTTGGCCATCACTGACCCATACTCCTCAGGGCCACCTCCACCCAACCTCTCCCCAAGTCACACACAACATTAAAGAAACTGGAACTGCAGGCCTGGTCACATGAGAACTGTTTATTGTCAACCCATTAAAAATTCCACCCCTTTGTTGCTAATCGCTAGATTAAGATGATGACCCACATGGTATCATGCTAATAAAGTAATCTCACCAAACGAGCACAGGACAGCTTCCCAGGAAGTCCTGGCTAATGCTCCAACCACCAGTGTTACTACTCCTTTAAAGTACAGCACACATATGGCTTGTGCAGGGCCACAGCTTAGCACTGGCAACAAGAGTGTAAAAATGTCCACTTTAATACAAAGAGCAGCCATGATCTCCTGAGAGTGAACTAAAGAGACCCAGAAAGATCCGCACCAGCTGCGGGTAGGAGGCCTGACGGCGACTCACTGGCGCGTCGCCACAGTACTGCACTGTTCTCCTAGAGAAGCAGATCTCTTGACCTTGGAAATGCAGGAGCGGGAAGGTAGGGCCCGCACGCTGAGTCCCTTCAGCAAGGCACACTTTTGCCAGCGGCCGCGGCTACGTGAGCACTGCTACCACGACCGCACAGCCTGAGGGGCAGTTTCTTATGTTGACAAAGAAATAAGCTGAGCAGATGTGGCCCAAGCCCTCCCCGTGCCTAGAAGGTGAGTGGGGAGGCAGGTGAGCCGTCTGGCGCACAGACACAGAAGGGAGAGCTGACGTTTTGGGAGTGGGTGGTGACCCTGGGAGGTCGGGCCTGATGGCAGGAAGTGGGTCACCGGGCATGCCGTTGAAGGGTCTGTCTTCCCCGGCCTCCCTCCCTCCCTCTCCCCTCCCTGTCTCCCTGGCTGCCGAGACGTGTGTGGCTCTGCTCCACCACACGCCCTCCGCCATCACGCTCAGCCTCGCCTCCAGCCCAGAAAACACAGCAGCAACGCGACCTGGGACTGAAGCCTCTGAAGCTGTGAGCCAAGACAAATCTCTCCTCCTCCAAGTTGATTGTTCCAGGTATTTTTTTCACAGTGATGGAAAGCTGGTCAGCAGGGGAAACAGAATTTCCTGACGATTCTTTTCAAACAGCCTCCCATCACTTGGATCCAGTTGTCTTCTGTGGCTCCAGTGACTTGGAATTACTGGAAGGAGGGGCGGGGCGGGGGGAGAAGCAGGGAGGACTGTCCACTGCCAGCACCAGGCTGAGGACGTTCCTCTACGTCTTGAGCCAGCGAGGGAGTTTGGGGACCACTGCAGGAAGGCGTCAAAACTTCTTCCCAGTCCAGAATTCTACGGTGTAATCCAAAAGCCTAAAATCTAAGTGTGGTGGGTGCAACAGAATTAATTCCTGTTGGTAAATGAAGCCAAGGGCTCACCGGGGGAAAGGAGGGAGGGTCAGGCCTCCACAGAAGTCAGTTTGCAGCATCCTAGGACATCTCCTCCACGAGACCAGGGCTTCTGTGAGAACAACGACGCTCTCTTCACGGCCTCTTCCCAGCAGGGAGCTGCTGCTTCTCAAGGCACCCGTCCCCGCGGGCACAAGGCTGCCTTTCCCGTAAGAGCTCGGCTACCCTGGCTCCGGTGCCCCATCCACTTCCCCCTGCATTATGTCACATGGAGAACAGCCAAGGACTAGCCGGCCTTTTCATTTGTTTCTCACTTAGAACTTAAACACAGTTCATGCTGGACTCGTGGACACTCTGCTGTGTGTGAGAAGACTGTCATCTGACAGATTTCATGCCACATTGCTCTTCCAAGCTTGGAACAACTGCACCGTGTCCCCTGGGCTCTGCAGTATGGCTTTGAAGTTGGTGGGGGGGCTACTTTTCTGTAATTGGGCTTCATGCTGCGTTTGCAGAACACTGCCTTGTAAGAGCATTCTGCCCAAAGGACAATTCCATACCCACTAGAAGGTGCTGCATTCAGAACTGGACTGTTGTGGGCACGCTGAGGCTGCCTGGAAGGGTCTTCCCGGGGAAGAAGGCCCTTGGTAGGTCACACCTAGGGTTCACGGAGAATGCTTATGTTCTATGAGCGTTTTAAACATGTGGTCTCTTTCCCTTGCCTGAATACATCTCCACCTCTGAAAGAAATGCGAGAAACGCGTCAGAACCAGGACTCCCACGATCAGCAGTCCTGCAGGCCCTGTGCTGTCCTGTGACACTGTGACCTCACTCAGAAAGTAAGCCATGGACAGGGGAGAGGTGGTAAGGTCGGGCACTTCTGCTACTCACAGATATGACTTCTTGGGCAGCTACCATGTTCCTATGGGGTTGACTCATTGTCTAGCTATGGATAGTTAATGACCGGGACGATCGCCAAGTGGGAGAGAAGGAGGACAACAACAAAGAGCGAGTAAGGGGTTCGTTGGATGTGCTGGACACTGTTTTAGGTGCCGCATAAACCCTGTGAGGAACCTGCGACAGTTCCCACCACACGTGCAGGTTTGAGTCCGGCGGGCAGCAGTTGCTGAGGCTCCCCACTCAGGCCTGATGGCTTCGGGTCATCACACCACACTGTGACCGTTACTGACAACTTCATGTCATTCAATCTGAAAACTTACGAATGAAGGTGAATTGTTCAAAAGATACAAGCTACCAAAACTCAGAAAGAAACAGATAACCTGAATAGTCTTATATTTATTAAAGAAATTGCATTTGTGGTTAAAACCCTTCCCATCAGTAACTTCAAGCCCACATGGTATCTCTGGTGAATTCTACCACACACACACACACACACACACACACACACACACACTAAACCAATTCTACCAAATACACACACACACACACACACACACACTAAACCAATTCTACCAAATACACACACACAGACACACACACACACACACTAAACCAGTTCTACCAAATACACACACACACACACACACACTAAACCAGTTCTGCCAAATACACACACACACACTAAACCAGTTCTACCAAATACACACACACACACACACACACAAAACCAATTCTACCAAATACACACACACACACACACACACACTAAACCAGTTCTACCAAATACACACACACACACACACACTAAACCAGTTCTACCAAATACACACACACACACACTAAACCAGTTCTACCAAATACACACACACACACACACACACACACACACTAAACCAGTTCTACCAAATACACACACACACACACACTAAACCAGTTCTACCAAATACACACACACACACACTAAACCAGTTCTACCAAATACACACACACACACACACACACACACACTAAACCAGTTCTACCAAATACATACACACACACACACACACTAAACCAGTTCTACCAAATACACACACACACACACACTAAACCAGTTCTACCAAATTCACACACACACACACACACACACACACACACACAACCAATTCCTCTAGGTCACCGAGGCAGAGACTACACTTCCCAAGTCATTTTGTGAGATTAGCCTTATCCTGATATATACCAGAACCAAAGACAACTCCAGTACAAGTACAGACCCATATCTATTATGAATGTGAATGCAAGATTTCTAAGCAAAATTTTATGAATTTGAAACTAGCACCATCTAAAGAGGATAATGCCTCTTTCAGGGGTGGTTGTTCTGGGAATGGAACTCAGCATGTGTTCTACCATTGAACTACACCCAGTCACAGCACGATACTCCTGACCACGCGAGATTTACCGTAGAGCACCAGGGTAGTTCAATATCCAACGACAATTCACCATGTAAACAGAGTAGAAAAGAAAACAACAGTGTTCTCAACACACATTTAAAAAGCATCTGGCAAAAATCTATGATCTGAGAATTTTTATCAACCTGATAGAGAGTATCTGAAAAACTTACTATAACCTGAGAGGGAGAACAAGACAAGGATCCCCATCTTGACCACTTCAGCTCAACATGGGCTAGATCCTCCAACAAGTTTGATAAGACAAGAAAAGAAATAAAGGTACCCAGGTTGAAAAGGATGCAGGTAAACTTCTATATGTGATCGGGTCTTTGTAGAAAACCTACCAGAATATACAGAAAAATCTTATAGAATCAACACAACCTTTTAGAAAGGTGTCAGGATACAAGATAAATAAACAAAATAATTGTATTTCAAGTACTAGTAATAAATTGTCAGAAATTGAAATAAAAATGACCATTGACAATGGCATTAACACTGTGATGTACTCAAGGAACAACTCTGACAGTAACGTGAAAGACCTGTACTCTAAAAACTAAAAACAAAACAGACAAACAAACAAAAACACTGCTGAAAGAAATGTGGAAAGACTTCAAAAGTTGGAGGCCTATACCATGTTCTTGTACCAGAAGGCTTGAAAAGTGATCTCAAATTTATAGGGAAACATAAAGGACTTACAATAGTCTAAATGACCACGAATTTTTTTAAAAATGACTGAGTAAACAAATTCTGACATCAAGATTATGATACAGAATAGAGATCCATATGTAAACTCAACCATACATAAACGGTCGCCTTATCTATAAGAAAGGCATAAAGGCAATAAGAGTGATAAAGAGCGGTCTGTTCTGAAGTGATTGCATAACAACTGGACATCATGGACAAATGCATAAACAAAGGGCGCAGGAGGCTGGCAGGCCAGACCTGGTGACGTGCCCGGGAATCAAAGATGAACGGGATAGCTCCGGACCTCGAGATGCCAGGCGACTGCTCCAGCAGTGGTAGGTGCCAGATCCCTATCTGAAAAGACTAGTTCAGTCCACGGGCACTAGTCCTGACCAACAGCTGGCCTCCTAACGCTATGGCTATGGAGTCCTTCATCTGGGCTCAAATTACTGACCTCCACACCTCCATGTTGGACAATGCAAAGGCCCGATTCCTTGAAGTCTCTCAGAACCCGGTGGTGTGAGGAGGTGCTCTGAAGAGTCTGGGAAGGCGGGGGAGGCAGATGGGCACGTGGGCACACGGTCAGGAGGGCACGTGGGCACAGGGACAGGAAGGCAGTTTGCTCCTTACAATATGCTAGCAAAGGCACGTGGCGAGGAGTCAGAGTGGGGCTCCAACCTCGTTTCCAGCCTTCAGTGGACATGCTACTTGACCTCCGGAAGTTTCAGTTTTGCCTTTGACATATGGGCTTGAAAAGCAACAGCACCTCCCTCATAGAATGTTGAGAGTTTAATGAGATAAGAAGTAAAACGTGCCAGCAAAGTGCCTCAGGTAAAGTAACTGACTGAAGCAACTTCTAATTCAGGTAACGAGCATCTAAAATCATATTCCCTAAAACCAAAATTCACATTTGAACTCAGAGTTAAAGCAGAAGGTAAGTGATAGACTATCCTTACATATTGTAATTTAAGTGCTAATCAAATACTAAAAACCTAAGAAACTATTAGGACAACTTATTTAATCAGTGTAAAGTTTATTTGGCAAACACCTCTTTGCAGTTCTGTTTTGCAAATATTAACCACTTAATATTGATAATAAACGTATGGAAAAGGTACTCCTATTATACTCATCCCCATTTACGTGTGTGCATTCATAATACACACAACTTCAGCTGAATTTTGTTTAAGGAATATGTTTTGTTACCTAGGAAGAATACCAGGGAAAGAAATTAAGTAGTGAGAATCTTTTCCAGAGGCAGGACTGATGTTGTGGATCAGTAGTACAATGACAGTATTGAGATTTTTAAGAGAAAATAAGGCAAGTTATTTTGTTGGGTCAGATTTCACTAAACTACTAGCTGCCACATAATTTGGAAATCAGTCCATACAGATGTTATTTACTAATTCTCACATCTAAACATTTACTTAATTAAAAAAATCATATCGTTTATATTTTAAACATGCACTAAAAAGAACAAAAATGGTAGAAAAAAATGGAGCTAATATTTCTTGACTGCCTTCTAACTACTAGCACTGGTCCAACCCTTAATCACTGAATATTCACCCTCCACACATTGTAGCAGGCCAGCACCCAGGCTAGGCAGAGTGGCGCTCCCCTGTAATCCCAGTGGCTCAGGAGGCTGAGGCAGGAGGATTGTGAGTTCAAAGCCAGCCTCAGCAAAAGTGAGGCATTAAGCAACTCAGCAGAGACCCTTCCTCTAAAGAAAGTACAAAATAGGGATGGGGATGTAGCTCAGTGGTTGAGTGCCCCTGAGTTCAATCCCTGGTACTCACCCCCCAAAAAATACCAGACCCCAAACTAACAGATGTTACCCAAAGTGTCTCAATACTAAGACCAGGTCTCTGAACAACATACTGAACGTGAACTGAAATCTCTAAAATTTCTTCAAAATTAAAAGCTACTTGTTACTTTAATTCTATTTTAACCCCCGGGGAATGTCACATACTAAAGGTCACATATTAACTAGGCCAATTGTTCTGTGAGATTCTCTCCTTCCACCAAAGGTAGACTTGGGACCCTCCAAGTACTTGCCTCAGCCCAAACTGCTGAATGCATAGTTTAATTGCTTAATGTCAATCAATGTGAGACCATTTCTCTATGGTGCAACCCCTCCCCCTCCCTCAGGGACCTTAAAAGAAGACCTTTGCTACTTTCTGTTGCCATATCCTCAGCTGCTTTCCTCTACCACGATGTTCTATGTCACCATGGGTCCAGAGCCATCACATCGACCTAGCATGGATTGAGCCTCTGATACCATGCTGAGAACCTGCAAGTTCACATGGCAGAGACTCCATTGCTGAACTAAACTGAGCAGATGACAGCACACCTTGCTCACACGCAAGTGGATGCCACTCAAACTTCAACTACGTTTTAATTTGCAAAAACCAAGAGACAAAAACCAAACTACAACTAGGCCCCAAGTAGGAATGGCCAGGAGTGGGCCTCAGGCCCCACTCATGGACATCACTACTATAGCCAAAACAGGAAGAATTAACACAAAGTCTGTGGACACCACACCTACCAGGGCGTCTCAGTCTAGATCACTCTAGGACACTTTGGCAAGAGAAGGCTGTGCCCTAAAAAGGCCAACTCTTAAGAGTGGCAGAGAAATTCCTCCCAACTGATACATAAAACACAACACAGGAATGTAAGAAACTTGAAAAAACAAGGTAATATGATAGCCCTAAAGATCGTTATTCACCAGCAAATGACCCCAGAGATACTGAAGTGAATGAGACTCCAGATAAAGAATGCAAAATAATGATTATAAAAATGATCAATGAATTCCAAGAGAACACACAAAAACAACTAAATGAATTAAGTATAGGATATGAATGATAAATTTTTAATAGAGATAGAAAAAGAACCAAACAGAAATCTTGAAAATGAAAGACATGATAAATCAAATAAGTTCAGTTGAAAGTCTTTCTAATAGAGTAGACTATGCTGAACACAATCTCAGAGCTGGAAGACATGGTGACTAGCCTTAACATCCAGACAGATATAAAGAAAAGAAAATAAGTAAACATGATTAGAATATACAAAAACTCTGGAACATTGAGAGGGCAAACTTACTAAGCATCAAAATTAAGCAGGTTAATGGAATGAATAGCCATTTCAGGGAAATAATAAAAGAAAAATTTCCAAATCCCAAGAATGGGGTGGACATTCAGGTTCAGGAGGCATTCAAAAGAACCCCAAATAGATGAGATCAAAAAATAACCTTTCCATGACACATCAAATGCCTAACATAGAAAGCAATGATAGAATTTTAAAATCCTCAATAGAAAAGCATCAGGTCATATTTAGAAGAAAGCCAATCAGATTCACTTCCAATTTCTCAGTACAATCTCTAAAAGCCAGGAGGGGTTGTAATAATCTGTTCCAGGTCCTGAAAGTAAATAATTGTCAACTAAGTGCTATGTCCAGCAAAGCTCTCTTTCAAAATTTACGATAAAATAAAAATCTTCCAAAATAAGCAGAAACTATAAGAATTCATGACACTAAGCTGGCACTATGGAACTTACTTAAAGAAATACACACAGAAGAAATCAAAAACAAACCCCAGGACTCACAAATGAACAAATCTCATTTGAAGACTAGCTAAGAAAATGAGAAACAAGACCAAATTAAACATGATAAATAAATCAAAATGGCAGGAATAAATGAACACCTCCATAATAACATTGAATGTTAAAGTTCTCAATTCCCCAATTAAAAGACATAGACTGTCAGAATGGATTAAAAAACAAGACCTAACTATATGTTGTTTCCAGTCACAGGCTGAAAGTTAAAGGGTTGAAATTGATACACTTTGGGAATGGAGCCCCCAAATGAGTAGGAGAAGCTACTCTCATATCTGACAAAGCAGATTTCACACCAAAATTAATCAGAAGAGACAAAGAAGGGGAAAAGCATTGGGTGGTGATATTGGCCAACTTATATTGTCATATTGTGCACATGTACAAATATGTAACAACAAATCCCAGCATTATGTGCAACTATAATGCACCAATAAACAATGTGAAAAAATAAAATTCAACACATACACACACACACAACCACACTTTCTACTTTTCCTGGGTACACTGAAGGTTTACTTCGGACCCTGCTGGTGCTATGGGCTCTAATAAACTTCTTGGTCTGAAGGTCGATCCTACTCTGTGCCTGACTGGAGCCTCTGTCTCTCTCTCCATTTCTGAATATAACAGGGACAAAGCTATTCTTGTATTTACATTGTTTTCATCTCAAGGAGCTAAAATACAAACATTTTAGGAAACAGAGTGTGAGCAGCTTGCTAAATCCTGAGAGAACCAAGTCCAAGCACCAAGACCTCCTGAGGCAGACACACGTGTGACCCATGGTCTGGAGCAGCAAGTGTGCAGAGGACAACTGCTGCAAGGTAACTCCTGTTCTTCACAGGAGGAGTGTGGAAGTTTCCAGAAGGAAGTGCCTGGGCTTGCTTTTGAGGGAAGAGTAGAGGTCAGAGAGATGTGTGAGCAGGAGAGGACACTTCCCGAGAAGGAAGGAACAGCTTTATGTGCTCAGGGATCTACAGGCAACGGGCGATGAGGCTGGGGTCAACCGTTAGAAGTGCAGAATCAAGTCTGAACATGAGACAGCCAGCAGAGTTCAACAGGAAACATGGAGTCTTCTCATCAGCACCCCAGTGCCCACAGGCGCTCCGTGTGCTGGTCTATCAGCATGGCAGCGCGCTCCCTGCTCAGGCCAGGCATGGTTCCATCCTATGTTATGAATAAGCAAACCGAGGCCGGAAGGCTTTAAGTACGGGTCTGACAGGTGAGTTCCTGAGCTCCAGAGAATGAGCTCTACAGCTACCCATAGGTGCACTCCTCCTGACAGGGACAGACGGATGTGAGTGGGGACCCAGGTTAAGGGAAGAAGTCTACCAGGTGGGCCACTGAGCTACCCCACACACTTTTTACCTGCAGCCTTGCCTGGCCTAAGTGGACAGGATGTGTCAATTTCTTAGCAAACTGATTGTCATCTGCCAGAGAAATGCGGGCCCGAAATAATAAGGGGAACCCAAATTACCCTGAATGGGGACCCTTTGTGACCCTTTCCACAGACCAGCTCTTGGAACTCAGGGAGATAAGGATAATTCCTCTTAACAAAAAAATCTGTAAGAATCTGTGGTCCTGGCCCAAGTCTGGCCCCCGCTGGTTTTGGTTCATGAAATGTGCAAAGAATATGAAATTCAAATTTCAGCTTTTATAAGCACAGTTTTACTGGAACACAGACCTGCTTGCTCTTTCACACCTGTCTGTCTGTCCTTCCTTCCTCTCTTCTTTCCTTCCTTCCTTCTTCCTTTCTTATGGGGGTTAAAACCACAGGTGCCCTACCACTGAATTATGTACCCAGCTCTTTTTATTTTTTTAGTTTGAGACAGGGTCTCATCAAGGTGCTTAGGGCCTCGCTAAGTTGCTGAGGCTGACCTCCACCTTGCAACCCTCCTGCCCCAGCCTCCAGGTGGCTGGGATTGCGGGCCTGTGCCAGCACACCCGTCTCTGGTCTGGGCTGCTCTTGTACCATGATCATGTCTTGAGAGTCTAACTCACCCTGCAGAGCAAAAGTTGGCCCTACCTACCCGAGTTTCACAGGGCAGCCATGCTTCTGGCTCTCAGCTCCTAGGTGGAAGAAGAGATTCTCAACTGGCAGGAAGAATAAAAACCCCAAACCTGCGGCTCTCCAGAGGATCTCCCAGTGCAGTCATCCCCAAAAGCCAGCCCTTTCAACAGTGCAGAACAATTTTTTCTATACACAGACAATAAACCAAAAAGCAAAGAAGTTGAAGGATCCGTTAGTCCAGAGATAAAGTCTGGACTGAAATCGGACCTTTATTCACCCCAACTGCCAAAAATAGTATGATGCAACCTGCTTCATGTAGGGACTGCATGGGCCCTGTGGCAGCTTCCTCGGCCCGACGGGATCAGGGTGGGATGGCGGAGCCACCTGGACTTGGAACTCGCAGTGGGCGTGTGCTGAGCGCCGACTGTGACTTTAACTGGGCGTGCGGTTTCAGGATCTGACTAGCGCCTGTTAGCACCGTCCAGACGGCCACAGACCAGCACTTCTGTGGCCAGATCTACTCACACGCCAGCCAAGGCCCGCGCATGGCACCTGCGCATTCACCATCACGTGGATACCGCAGAGACTCACGAGAAGGCCGCGGAGCCCAGAGGCCCCATGGCATTATCCTGCTTCTGCAGAACACAGCGCCAAAGCACTGACCACTGCCCAGAGCGGGCAGAGGCAGGAGATCAGGCCAGCTGCCACACCAGCACCCTCTGCTGCCATTCCCATGCCCTTGTCCGTCTCTGTAACTTTGTGGACTTTTCCCGGGGCACAGAAAAGCTCACCGAGGACAACGAACCGCCCATACTGGCCTCGTGGCTCGGGGGCTCTTGTCCGCTCCCTGTCTCTCTCGCAGGCCGTGGTTCCTGGCTGAAGCATTTGAAAGCTGCAGGCGTCATGACACTGCATCCCTGGGTCCCCACCGGCTACCAAAGCAACGGCACGTCCTCTGTGCCTGAATACCCGCATTGCCATCGCACACCTGAGAAATTAGCCGTGACTCCCGGCGGTCCTCTGCCGCCCACCGGATGTCAACACCCCCCAGCAAGCCCTCGATGCCCTGGTGACGTCGTGGGATCTGGTGCAGACCAGCGGTCACTCGTGTCCGCTGGTGTCCTTACCGACCCTTCACCCTCGCCTCCCGCTCTCGCCACATGCCGTTCTGTCCTGATGCGGACCAGTTGAAGCCACCAGTCACTTGCCGAGTGGCACCCACGCTCTGGGCTTTTCTGACTGGTTTCTTGTGGAGCCACTGAAAACTCTTCCTCTCTTCCTGTGTCTGTGCCGTGCAGCGAGGTGTTAAGGCCCGAGCCTCGGGGGCTGGGGACCTCGTACGGCACCCTCCCGAGGGGGAGCCGCAGGCTCTCAGTCTCAGGGATGCCGGCTTTTATCAACTGGAGGCCAGAGTGTTGCCTGCTTCACAAATTAAGATGTTTCCTTTCCAATTAGCAAGCAAGCAGCAATCTCCCACTGGGTCACTGTGAGAGCACCCACCTTCCTGTAGCCGGTCACCTGTGAGCACCTGCCATCCAGCAGACCCCAGGTAACCTGTGAGCACCTGCCATCCAGCAGACCCCAGGTCACCTGTGAACACCTGCCATCCAGCAGACCCCAGGTCACCTGTGAGCACCTGCCATCCAGCAGCACCCCCCCCAGGTCACCTGTGAACACCTGCCATCCAGCAGACCCCAGGTCACCTGTGAGCACCTGCCATCCAGCAGCACCCCCCCCAGGTCACCTGTGAACACCTGCCATCCAGCAGACCCCAGGTCACCTGTGAACACCTGCCATCCAGCAGACCCCAGGTCACCTGTGAGCACCTGCCATCCAGCAGCACCCCCCCCCAGGTCACCTGTGAACACCTGCCATCCAGCAGACCCCAGGTCACTGTGAGCACCTGCCATCCAGCAACACCCCCCCCCCCAGGTCACCTGTGAGCACCTGCCATCCAGCAGCCCCAAGGTCACCTGTGAGCACTTGCCATCCAGCAGCCCCCAGGTCACCTGTGAGCACCTGCCATCCAGCAGCCTGGGGTCACCTGTGAGCACCTGCCATCCAGTAGCAGGTCACCTGTGAGCGCCTGCCATCCAGCAGCCCCCCGGGGTCACCTGTGAGCACCTGCCATCCAGTAGCCCCCCCAGGTCACCTGTGAGCACCTGCCATCCAGTAGCAGGTCACCTGTGAGCACCTGCCATCCAGTAGCAGGTCACCTGTGAGCACCTGCCATCCCAGCACTGTTTTGTCAAATTAAATGAGAGCTCTCGTCTCTGCCTGACACATCAGTGGGCATTCAGAAGAACCCTGAGGATCCGACGCACCAAGTGAGGTACTCAGGTGGGTGGAGAGGGGGCCCCTCCCACTGGCCAGCAGTGCCTCTCACCTTGCATAGTAGTCGTCGGGCGGAACAGCTTCTTGAAAGAACTGGAACTGATATAAATAAAGTCCAATCAGGTGCCCAGCAGTGAAAATCGCCAGCAGGACACAGAGGCAGCTGAACAGCAATGGGTCGAATGTCCGGCACCAGGACCACCAGGTGCACAGGCCCAGAAACACAAAGAAATAGACAGCCGAGGTCAAAGACGGCAGCATCATACCTGGAGGGAGGGAGGGAGGCGGTCAGGCATGCAGGGTTGGAGGGCACGGCGGCCACGTCCCTCGCCTGCCCTTAGGGCAGGTCCGGGGCTTAGTCCCAGCTGATGAATACAACCAGGAGTGACGCTGGATGTGCCATGGAAAGGCTCGGCTGAGGGGACAGCTTTTAAAACAGTGAGAGGCCAGAGGGCGAAGGCCACGGCACTTCAGCGGAGTGAACATCTCCTTGGCACCAAGAGAATTTGCAGACTTACTTGCCTGCTTCCTTCTTTCTGCTGCTCCCAAGTTTTGGGGGGACCCGTGCCTGGGCATTCCAAACTCCCCAACAGCATTTTACTTGCTTTACTTCGAAGTTAACTAAGATTCAAAACACCCCGACCTGGGTGGCAGCTCGTCTCACTCCGCTTCGTCCAGCCCACAGGATCTGGAGTTTGCTGCCGCTGAGGGGGCTGGAGACGGGCGGCTGCCTTGTGAGTGTTGACTCCGCGTCTCGGCATCGAGAAAGGACTCACTGAGATGCCGCACTGTATTTCTTGAGAAATTCTACTTTCCTTTCTCTCTTATTTTTTCCTCTACTAAAAACGGTTGAGTAGTTCATGTTCACCACTCTCTGGGCCGCTTGGCAGGTGCACCCTGACTCCAGCCGGTGGCGCAGGAGTAGGAAGAGCGGAAGCTGGCCCCGTGGAGGAGGCCGAGGTGGCCCAAGCCGAAAGGCGGTGGGTCTCTGCGGGAAGACTGCCACCGAGCTTCTGAAGAAAGCCAGCCTGTCCTGAGAGTTACCCCAGGATGTCAAAAACGTCTCCACACAGAGCCACGTGGGAGCCGCGAGGCCGGCTCAGACCCGCCGCAGCTCACCCCGAGAGCCACCTCCACCCAGGAAAGGAGGCCCCTCGGACGTGGAAAAGGCAGGAACAGGGCTGACTCGGGATTGCCGTCAGGACCCCTGCACAGCATCAGCACCAGAACCCAGCAGAGGTGAGGCTCTCTCCCGGGGCTCGCCTGACAGTTACCGAGATGGCATTGGGCTGCTCCCCGCCCCCCGGGACCGGCAGTCAGGGCCACACTCACCCGAGGACCCCAGCAGCACGGTGACCACGACTTTGCCTGCAGTGGTTATCATGTTGCCGATGAACTCCTTGAGCTTGGAGACCAGGGAGGCCACCCTGCGGAACATCCTGAGCTTGGCGCTTTCCTCCAGCTCGCCGTCTGTGCCGTCCGCGCCGTCTAAATCCTCGGCGATCAGAGCCTCTTCTGGGTCCCCCTTTTCCCCTGCAGCCTAAAGAAATGACAAGAGAGGACGCTGCACTCCGGCCCTCTGCAGGCCGGTCAGGGAGAGAGGTCATCCCCAAGGCAGCAGGGCGCACATCGCCCCGTTGCCCGCGTGTGTGCTGGGGCCGGCGCCACTCTTGGCCTTTCCCGAGGAAGTGAGCAGAAACAGCAGTCGGGGTCCCTGCGGCCTTACCCGCAGCATTGCCCCCGCGAGCTCCTCTGGTGTGCCCTGGAGGGCTCTGGGTGGGACGGGCCATCTATAGCCTCACCAGAGGGAGCCCACTAGGGCTCGGCCGTCCCTGCTTCCTAGGCTTTCCTCTGCTGGCTATTTCAGGACTTCCCGACCTCAGGAGGGTGCGTGGTCTTGGGCTACCTGGCTAAAGCACAGTTGCCTCCTTGTTCCTTTTAGAGAACGACGTCCCGGTCCCATCCTGGGCACTCAGTACCATCGCTGGAGATTTAGGGGAGACACACTCCGGAACACACAGGTGTTCTTTCAACTGGGGCCGCAAACCCATTTTGCTTGTTTGTCTTGCTTTTAAAGATGAAGTAGGAGTTTTCCTTCCTTCCGTCCTTCCCTCCCTCCCTCCCTCCCTCCCTCATTGGAATATTCGAAGGACTCATACATCCAGGCCCTCGCCCTGAGGCTAGCAGAGTCTTCCGAGACTATGCGACTGTGTGCATTTGCCTCCTGGTGGAGACTTCTCAGCTACAGCTGGGCGGGGCTCTGACTGGTCTTAGCTCCAGGTCAGGCGTGAAAAGCGCCCCCTGGCCTTTCCAGTTCCCAGGGCAAAGTCCTGTCCCCAGACTTTTAGCTCAGAGGCGTTCACATAACACTCTCACTGCTGGTGGTGACGGCCTGGGCCCCTGGGGTTGGGGGCAGCACAGGGGCTGGCCTGGAGCTGAAGGAGGTCCTGGGACCTCAGACCTCCCGTCTGCCAAGGAGGACACACCGGCCCTCTCCGCCCACCACCCGTGCACACGACACCGCACACGCCACAGGCAGGCCGAAGCCCGGCCCCCCGGATGCATGGGCTTCTGCTCCGTCCTTCCTAACGTGAGTGGGTTCTCCAGGGTTCTGCAGCCCCAGCTCAACAGAATGCAGATCAGAAATGTGCAAACATCGTGTCCACATGTCGACTTTTTTCTGGTCACTCTTCCCTAAACAACAGAGGACAACAGCTGTTTACACGGCACTTACGCCTGGCGCTGTAAGGCCTGTGGAGCTGAGTTCGCAGGGGGGTGTGTGCAGGTTGTGCGAGACGCTGGCTCGCCACACGGGGCCCTCTGCCCGGGGCCAGGCCCTGTCTGTGGAGACCCGGACCCTGTTTTTCCTGAGTCTCAGGCTCCCGGTGTTTCTATTCATACAAGCTCAGGTGTCCTGCCCACTCTGGTCAAAGGCACGGCAGGGGCCATGCAGCCTGGAGGATGATTAGTGTATGGAACATTGTTGAAGTGAACCAAACAACTTCCATTTTGCTTTCTGACTCCATTTTGTGAAACTTATAAAAAAACATGTTGTTTGCTGTGATAGATCAAAACAAAATGTGTGTGTAGTGTTAAGATAAGTAGAGTGACGTGCGGTGAGGTACATAGTGACTATGCAGTCACTGAGAAAAACATTTGGCAGTTTGTTTACACCAAATTTGCATTAGTTTTCATGGTAAAACTGGTAAAAATATTTACTAGATGAGTTTGCAGAATCTAGGACTTGAAAAACAAATTATGTAATGTGTGGACTTGTGACTATATAAACTGCAGACTGATCCGGAGCGAGCGGGCACTACTCCACCGACAGAGTCTGTCACTATGTCCCGCTGACTAGTGACATGATAGTGCTCCCCAGCTCCAGGCTCCCGGTCGCTGCATGCTGTTACCTTGATGACTGACTGCTGTTTGCTGTGAACCGGGCATCAATAAAATCTCATCTGAGGACCATCCGCTGACTCCGTGAGTGTTACCTTATTCCTACCCGGTTCCCGATCCAGCACAGGCCGCAAGTGTCACGACGTGCTCGTGACAATTAGCAAGCCGAGTATCTCCCGGGAAGAAATCAAATAGGGTCGGATGACCGAAAGGGTGGCTACGCTAGATCTGAGGTTAGGGAGACTCTCACAAGAAGTGACATTTAAGCCAAGACCTGAATGTCACCAAGTCACAAGCTATGTTGAAGTTCCAGGAAAGAGCAGTCTGGGCAGAGGGAAGAGCCGGTGTGCAGAGGGACGTGCTCTGGCCGATGGCCGTCTGCTCCCTGAGAGGACCACACCAGGCTCAGCCTTCTCATTCTGAGGATGACCTTGGTTTCTACTTTACTGAGGGAAGATCCCCAGCTGCATCAAGCCCATCACCCCACTTCCCTGAGGTCTGCCTGCAAGACACACGTTCCTCCTGTAGCTGCGCGAGCTTCCAGGACTCCAGCGAACTCCCATCGCCGGCAGCCCACGTCACAGCCCACTCCATTTCTCCCTGATCGCCCCACCAACCAGCAAGCATGCTTCCCTGTCTAACTGCAGAAAAACGGCGTTTGCTCCAGTCCCACCACAATCCTGCCGTGAGTACCTACGGCACTTGGCCTTTGGCCCCTCCATCCGCTCTATGATCCCGCTGGTTTCACAGGATTGTTCCAGTGGCTGCCGGGGAATAAGCAGAGGGGACGCAGCGGCAGCCCGGGGCTGTGGTGGGGAGAGGCGGGGGCCGGGTGTGTGTCTCTGGCTGCTGTTGGAGGTCCAGTCGTCCCAACCCATCGGCAGAACAGCCGTGGCTTTGTACGGGGCCAAAGGGAGGAGGAATCAAAGGCTGTTGCTATGCTTGTCTTTACTGGTGACAGGACGGGACGCAGGCTGGATGCCTGAGCCGTCATCATGCGGTGGGAGTGCAGTCCCAGAGCCCTGGGGCCCTGGCTGCGGGGGTCCAGCACCCTGCGGTGGGAGTGCAGCCCCAGAGCCCTGGGCCCTGGCTGCGGGGGTCCAGCAACCTGCGGTGGGAGTGCAGTCCCAGAGCCCTGGGGCCCTGGCTGCGGGGGTCCAGCACCCTGCGGTGGGAGTGCAGTCCCAGAGCCCTGGGGCCCTGGCTGCGGGGGTCCAGCTGGGCGACAACGGCTGCTTGCAGCATTCGGGCAGCTGGGCCTGCAGCGGTCTGGGGCTCACCTGAGGGCAGGTGGTCCTCCATGGGGCTCAGGTATTACCTGGGTGGAGCGCAGAGATGGTGCCCTCTCTGCGGCTGCCCACCTGCGGCTCCTCCTTTGCCTCAGCACCAAGGCAGGGCCCACCTGGGAACCAGAACCCACGGTTCTCCTTCTGGCCCCTGAGCCCGGCCTCGGGCCCCTTCCTGTCAGCAACTCTGGCTCCCTGGGGGCGGGAAGACCGTGGGGTCCTCAGGCACAGCCCTCGAGGCCGCCAGGGGACCCTGGCACAGGCAGGCATGTGTGACCTACCCTCCTCACACCCAGTGAGGGGGCACAAAACACCCATCCAGGAAGGAGCTCGGCCAAAACCTTGACCCTGCGCGGAAGGAGGAGGAGGTGACAGAAACGTGCTGGTGACTTGTAGCAGATGACTCACAGTTCAGTTAGGGAATGGCTGCGGAAGTAGATCAAATCAGCACAAATCCGCTCAGGCAGCCTTTGCGAGCTTACAGGAATGCCTCCCTTGCCCTCCCCAGGCCGGCGGCCGCAGCCTTTCATGAACACACCGCTGCCCTGGAGGCCTCTGAGCATTTCTATTCCAGAACCCTGGGGCCTCCGCTGGAAATGCCTTTGTAGCCTGCTAAGCCCAGCGGGTCGGTGGGGTGGCTGCCGTGAGCCCGCTGGCCCCGTGGGGGCTGGCCCCTTGGTCAGCTGCTGGAGCCTAATCAGGGCCTGCAGGGCAGGGCCCCCTCCAGAGCGGGAAGCTGGCCTGGGCGCTGGAGAGCCGCAGCTGAAACAGCCATCCAGCCCCAATAACCGGGCGCTCGGGCGAGACAAAGTGAGCCGTCCAGGTGTAACAAGCCCAGTAAGCACCCCACAGGGTCACGGCCCCCTCAAAACCTAACACGCGTGGAGGACTTTTAAGTCCTTTAGAAGCTGCTGACTCCAACGGGAAGCCCTGTCACATGCCGATGGGCCTAGGGAACTGAGGCCAAGTGAAATGAGCCAGGCCCAGGAGGACAGCCCACTCCCACTGCCACCAAGAGCAAGACCAAGAGCAGGACCGGCAAGGGGTGTGGTCCAGGAGGAGGGATGGTTCTGTTGACCTGCTGCCCGGGGCTGACCAGGTGCTGACTGGGTGCTGGCTGGGTGCTGACTGGGTGCTGCCTAGGTGCTGCCTGGGTGCTGACCGGGTGCTGCCAAGGTGCTGCCCGGGTGCTGACTGGGTGCTGCCTGGGTGCTGACTAGGTGCTGTACAGGTGCTGACCAGGTGCTGATTGGGTGCTGGCTGGGTGCTGAGTGGTGCTG
Organism: Sciurus carolinensis; assembly: GCF_902686445.1. Taxonomy (NCBI): domain Eukaryota; kingdom Metazoa; phylum Chordata; class Mammalia; order Rodentia; family Sciuridae; genus Sciurus; species Sciurus carolinensis. The sequence goes on from NC_062227.1 coordinate 1,570,105, forward strand.
CCCGGGTGCTGACTGGGTGCTGCCTGGGTGCTGACTAGGTGCTGTACAGGTGCTGACCAGGTGCTGATTGGGTGCTGGCTGGGTGCTGAGTGGTGCTGCCTGGGTGCTGCCTGGGTGCTGACTGGTGCCACATGGGTGCTGCATGGGTGCTTGCTGACTGGGTGCTGCCTGGGTGATGAGTGGGTGCTGTACAGGTGCTGACTGGGTGCTGGCTGGGTGCTGACTGGTGCTGCCTAGGTGCTGATTGGGTGCTGACTGGGTGCTGTACAGGTGCTGACCAGGTGCTGACTGGGTGCTGCCTGGGTGCTGCCTGGGTGCTGAGTGGTGCTGCCCGGGTGCTGACTGGGTGCTGACTGGGTGTTGACTGAGTGCTGATCGGGTGCTGACTGGGTTCTGCCTGGGTGCTGCCTGGGTGGTGACTGGTGCCACATGGGTGCTGCATGGGTGCTTGCTGACTGGGTGCTGACTGGGTGCTGACTGGGTTCTGCCTGGGTGCTGCCTGGGTGCTGACTGGTGCCACATGGGTGCTGCATGGGTGCTTGCTGACTGGGTGCTGACTGGGTGCTGATTGGGTGCTGACGGGTGAAGAGCGGCCGGTTCCTAGGGAGGCGAGGGAGGATTCTAAGTGTTGTCCACACAGAGAAGCAGCAGGCATCTGAGGTAACGAAGGTGCTAAGGAGCCTGAGTCGATCATTCGCAGTGTCTACGTGAACCAAAATAGCACGTTGTACCATAAACGTGCAACTATTATCTGTCAATTTAAAATACAGCAAAGAACTGGAAAACGAAGGCGACGGAGTTCCTGATTTCCGACTCTGATAACGCGCATCAGGACTGCGTGTCACCACACGTGAGCAGGCTCTGCGTGTGGTGGCCTCGGCTCCACAGGGGACACCAGTTCTGCGCACCAGACGAGGACTGGACACCTCTCACCCCCTGAGGCTGCACACTCGCAGCAGCCGGGGCCCAGGAGCTGTGGCTTCTAACAGGTTCTGCAAGGGGAGACGCGGAGCTGCCTGGTGGGACCGAGCCTCCGCTCTACCTGACAGTCTGGGTGGGAATAAACCCCGAGGGTAATCTGGGGACCCCGGGGAGGACAGGATTCCAGGCTCACCCTTGCACTTACTAAACCAGAACTTCTGGCACGAGTGATTCTGAAGCCGCCACTCAGAACCCACACTTGCTGGGTGCTGGCGCTGAGGAGCGGCTTCAGTACTGGGTCCCCCTGGGCAGGTGCAATGCAGAGACACGCTGTTGGAGTCGCGTCTCAGCAGGTGCCTTTCTCTGGAAAACACACTGAGGACGTCTTTCTCTGGAGCCGCTTCCGGGCTGGAGTCAAGCTCAGACCCCAGACTTGTTTGCTTGCTTTTTGCAGCTGAAACTTCTTCCTGTCACCCTAGGTTAGAAATGGGTTTTAAAGACACTTCCATGAGCTGTACTGAAGTCACACACAGGAGTCTAAAGTCCCAGAGGCAAAGGGAGCATGTCTCCGCAGGGTCACCAGTTGAGCATGGGGACGTATTGGTGTTTCATCCCGACCGAGAGCCCCGAGGCGGGCGGAAGACATGCTGTGGGTCGCAGCAGGGACAAAGGTGTCCGCAGCATTCCCCAGAGCGGGAGGCAGACTGGCACGGGCCATCACGAATGCCACCAAGCCCAACGTGAGGCAGCTCAGGGACAGCGGAGGTCCTGTTTCCTGTGGGACTGGTTTTGGGAAGACTGTTCTCCAAGCTCACGAGAGCAGTTTAGAGAGCTCCCAGGTCATCTGGAGAGGAGTGTGCGGAGGGCCGCAGGGCTTAGCAACAGGCTACAGGACAGGGACCAGGACCTGTGGGGCCCTGAGGAGTGCCAGCACAGAGCGGCCTCTCCCTGGGCTTGTGCTGGCCCTGGTGGGAATGTCGGAAGACTTCCCAGTTAGGCCGCCAAGTGAGCTGGCGCCAGACCCTAGGAGGCATCAGAACAGCACGTGAGGAGACGAACAGCAGAGGAGACCAGCCACGCCACAAAGACGGTTCATTGTAAGGGGTTTTGCTTTGAAATTTAGAAAGAAAATCCCTCAATGGAAAAGCAGAACACCAAATCAGCACTCACACATGCACACACGCACGCGCACACACGCATGTACACACGCATGTACACACGCACTCCGTCTACCAATTCAGTCTGTCTTTGGTTCCCGATCATTAAGCCCTGTACTACCCACTTCTCTCCTAGGAAACAGCTCGATTTGACTCTTCCAGACAACACACCCTGGTACTTGCTCTAGAAATTGAAATGGAGAAGAACCAAAGTAACTCCATTTTGCTCTGACCTGACTCCATAATATGCTTGCTTCAAATGTTTTCCTTTCAGCCTCCTGAAGCTGTGTCTACGTTGACAGTACAGCAAGATCTTCCCGTGTCCCTGACTGTGACCTTGTCGTGTCCCTATGGCCCTGAGGTATAACAAGGTGACTCTGAAATGTATACTCAAAACAACTCTCATGTAATTGAAATATCGGTCTCAACAGGGTCTTTCTGACCTACGTGTGCCTCAACTCTTCTTGTGGTTTCTGTGGATTTTGCCTTATCAACTCTGTGTTTCTAATATTCAGGTGCTGGGAGTTCTTTGAGGTGCTGGTCCGCTCCGAGTCGCTTGCCTGGCTTGTGCATTAAAGGACCTTTTTCCCTTTCCATCTGGCTCAGCGTGCATGGTGGTTTGTAATGCTCGCAGGCTCCCTAACAAAGTGGGTCTAGGAGAGAGGAGAGGGCAGCTCCTGAGGCCCAAACCTGGCGGGTGCTCCAGCGCTTCCTGAGCGGCTCGGGACCCCTGGGGTCACCTCTGATGGACCAAGATGCAAATAAAAGCAACCTAAGTCTCTGTTATGAAGCTGTCAAAGGGGTTGGGCCGTGGCTCAGTGGTAGAGTCTCGCCCTGGTCTTAAGCCCGGCACCGCAATACAGACGAACAAACAAACAAGTCCCCAAACAACACTGAACCAGGATGTCAAGAGGTTGAGCGGAGCAGGGGCACAGCAAGGCCTGCTGCCTACCCCTCTATCCTGCCACCCAGCACCTCTCCTGAGCACCACTCTGCTCCAAGCCCCAAGCTGGGTCCCGGGAGAGGAAGGAGAGGAAGGAGAACCCTCCACGGCAGGTCCATTGCTCAGGGCTGCCGGGTAGATTAGCTCTGTGAAAGCAAACGTCGGGTCCTAAGCCATCTGACTGCAGGAATTTGAGATGCCCTGTTCCAATGATTCCCAAGGCAGGCGGGATTATTAAGTGATAAAGAAGAAAAATACTCTTGGTAAGCAAAGCAAAACATGAAAAAGGAAGAAAGAAAACAAACAAAAACCACGCCATTTCCCCAAAGCACCAAAAACCAAAACCAAAACCCACCCGCTATTAGATATTACTTTAGGCCATCCTGCAGCGCACAGTAGGACCTCAGAGAAAAGGAACTGAAGAAGTAAACGTGCCCTCGCTTAGCAAGCTCCTTCTTCTGCAGCCCCTGCCGGGACAGGCTGGCCCAGCATGGGTTGCAGGGACTCTGCTCAAGCTCCACCCCGACTCCCGGGGTTGAGGCCACTAGCCTCTGCAGCCTCGCTGGCCGAGGCTCGCCTCCGGTGCTATGCCCCTTGGTTTTCTGCGAGGACCCTGTGCGCCCTCCGCGAGCATCGCCACGCTCCTGGTCCTCAGGATCCCGCCACGTTCTGGACCACAGCAGAGGATGCGGCGGGCAGAGCCTCACCCTCCTGGAGCTTGTGGCCACTGAGGGGGTCCCACATGAGCGGGGACTGAGCCACAGGGGATGGCAGTACAGGCCGTGGTCATGGACAGGCAGGCCCAGCCCTGGAGCAAGCCGGAAGCTAACCCTGGAAGGGCAGCTGGGCAGGACCCCTGCGGGGGGAGAGGGGTCTGTCTGCAGGGTGGGGTGGGAGAGGGCGGGACACGGCCAGATCATGAAAGCCACGTCAAGATCAGGAGCCTGCATCTTAATCTGATTTAGGGGGAATCCAAGGACATAGTCTCTCCAGGAAAATGGCATGACTTGCTCTTCCACTCGACAGGGGGCTTCTGTATCACCTCCATGATGAGGCGAGAATGGAGCTGGAGGCGGGGACTCCCACCTGGAGGTTCTTCTGGGTCTGGTTGAGAGGTGGTGGCTCTGGTTGGGGACTTTGGCAGTGGAAGGACTGAGTTCAGACAGGATTTGAAGGTGGAGTCACAGGTTTGCTGTGACGGACACAGGGCCCAGGGTTGTACCAGGTGCCCGCTCTAGGGACTGGGTGGACGGAGCTCATGTTCACCTCGACGGGTCACAGGTGGGCGAGTGAATGGAGGCAGGGGGGGAGCTGACTTGCTCCAGACACAGGACTGGTCTCTTACAAGCAGTGTGGGGCACGTGTGTCATGAGTAGGTGACAGTGCCACTTCAGGGCATCCGTGGCTAAAGAAGGAGCGGGCACCAGAAGTTACTAGCACTTTCTGGGTGCGGCTGTGCCTCTGGAGCTGGCCACTGCGGGGGCTCAGTCCCGCTGCCCAGCACCACAGCCTGCTTGGTCCTGCCCCCGGGGGACACCAGGGGGCAGCAGTCTCCCCCAGAAGTCCCATGTGGGTGTTTTGTGGTTATTTGCAATTTAAACACATAAAGTCACCTACTGAAAAATCCAGGAATAGAACAAAATATTGTGAGGATTTCCAAAAATATTGATCTAGAAATATCACTAAAGGAAAAATGTTTTTCTTGGCCCTTCCATTCCTTGAGAAAGGCAGAGCACAGGTATATACTGGTAAACGTGGTCACATGGATTAACCAGTGAGTGAAAGGCGGTAACGGTTTAGAGGCTCTTAGCCGATTTCCTAGCTGCTAGTTCCTCTTGTTGCTGTTGTTTTTGGTTTGGTGGTGGTGCTGGGGCTCGTGCTGGGCCCTGCCCGCTCCAGGCACGTGCTCGGGCACTGAGCTGCCGCCACAGTCCCCGCATGCTGATTCTCGAGTTGTTTTTGTCACTGTGAGCTGTGTGTTCAAGTCCAGGTAGGTGAACGTCACCCCATGAACACGTCCTGAATGACGTCCCCTGCTTTCTATGCAATGAGAAGTGTTTGGCATGTCACAAGGGCCACTCCCCAGGTGTGCTGCTCAGCACAGGGCCAGGGCATCCAGGCTCTGGTGACCTGGTGAAGCCAGAATTAAGGACAGGTAGTGTAGAAATAGAAAATTGGGTCAATTTGAGGAAATGAAGCCATGAAGTCATCTGCCTCTGGAAGTTGGAGACTGCCCCTGGAAGAATGGAATGTCAAGGAGCTCTGGAGCCCATTGATGACCAAATTTACCTGCCTTTATCAAGGACTGCAAGCAAGGAGCTGCTAATTAATGCCCCCTGGGCCCTTGCCTGGTTGAATCACCTTGGCCCTCCCCCTGCCCATGGTTTCTCAGTTAATGCAAAACCAGGCCTAGTCATGTAGGCAGGAAGGAGAGATAAGGGGGGAGAAAACTGGAGAACAAAAGAGACTTTAACCTATAAAAGATGTAGGGTGTGCTCACTTCTTGGGACTTTAGAACATCAGCCATGGCCCCCTTCTTCCTGCCGGGAGAAGTCTGTATTATTACCTTTAAATAAAACCTGCTTAATCTGCTTGCCTTGGCGTGCTTCTCTAGTGTTCAATCTTCAACATTAGAAGGAGCAGAACTCGTCACCGGTAAACGGGGGTATCACTGGGAGATGCCACCGGAAGACACTATCGTGGATCCAAATTCAACCGGTTTCTGTGATGACAAACGCTGAAATCTTCTGAGGACCATAGCACCATGAGTTCCTTCAGCTGAAACTTACTCTTTTATTTACACCAACAAGCATTTAACACTACCAGCATTCAAAGCATCACTCAAATCGTGAATGCACTTCACTTCCTGAAGCAGACCCAGCAGGCCGCGTTTTCTGGGTGCTTCGGAGCATGACCTGGAGAAGCCACAAAGGGGGCCACCCAGCTCTGCCACCAGTGTCTCTGGATGATCACAAGCCGGTCTTCCATTCACCAGAGGCAGGAAGCACAGGGTTTGCTGGGCCCTGGAGCCGCCCAGCTCCCTACAGTCTCGATGACTCCGGGCTGGGTGTGATTGTGTCTGCCTGCTGGAAAAAATAGGATCTAGGAAACACGGCAGGAAACTTAAGCTAAGCCTCAGGCTGAACTGAGCAAGTGCCCTGGAGGGAGCCAGTGAAAAGACCATCCCTCCGTTCTTGTTTCCTGCTCTGCTGAAACTTAACCAGGACCTCAACCTGAGGCACGGCCCCACTGGCACTTCTGCCAGAGCGCAGATGTCAGGAGCCCCTGGACACTGGCTACTGGAAAGCAGAGTGCAGCTCGAGGCTCAGCAAGAATTTCCAAGGGACAGAGAAGGACGCAGACGCTGCATCCCTCAATCTTTAGCAGATGGGGGATAGCTCGTATGGGAATATTCTCTCTTTCGTGTTTTAATTCATTTGATTTGTCAACCATTAGGAAGCTGCCTTTTTACGCACACCAAGTTATGACTGCAATTTCTATTTGTATAAATCTTTAATTGATCAGAAACTTGGTTTAACGTATGTGAAAATATTATTTGCTTAAAAAAGAAGCTCTCACATTTCATGAAATAGCTAGAAAAAGTTATATAAGAATACACAGATAACATTGGTTTGGTGAAATGATATATTGTTTCAATGCACAAATGATCCTGTCCTACATAGTTTAATTTCTGTAATAAAACTCTTTATTCTTTAAAAAGATTTCAGAAGAGCAGGCTTTCTCCCAGCTATGTTTGGTAGATCTGTTCTGAATTAAAACAATTACACAGACATGCCATGTAAGTAAGAAGATGATTTCTGGCATGGCAGCTGTTACGGTTTATATTTTTTTTTTTTTTAGTATCAGGGATGATTGAACCAGGGGCGCTCAACCACTGAGCCGCACTCCCAGCCCCTTTTATATCTCATTCAGAGACAGGGTCTCACTAAGTTGCTGAGGTTGGCTTTGAACTTGTGATCCTCCGACCTCAGCCTCCCGAGTCCCTGGGATTACAGGCGTGCACCACTGTGCCCTGCAGGTGTTATGGTTTCGATGTGAGTTGTCCCTAAAAGCTCATGTGTGAGATGGTGCAAGAGCTTTCAGGGGTAAAATGATTAGTTTGTGAGAGGTGTAACCTAATGGTTGGATTAATGCACTCGAATGGAGTAACTGAGTGGTAACTGCAGGCAGGTGGGGTGTGGTGGAAGAGGTGGGTCACTGAGGGCATGACTTTGGGGTTCGTATTTTGTCCCTGGTGAAGAGGGTGCTCTCTCTCTGCTGAGAGATGTCCTGAGCTGCTTTGTCTCGCCACACCCTCCATGATGTGCTGCCTCACCTTGGACCCAGAGCAAGGGAGCTGGCTGACCGTGAGCTGAGCCTCTGAAACTCTGAACCCCAGATAAACTTTTCGTCCCCTACATTGTTCTGGTCAGGGCTCCTGGTCACGGGGATGCACAACTGACTAAGAGGAGGAGTCTGGTCTCCTTTTGGGGTCTACTCTCTGTAAAACTGGAGAGGAAGGCCGTCCTTCCCTACACAGCCCCCTCTTCCTGGGGGTCTTCACTGGGAATTCTTGGTTTGTTGACACCTTTAAGAGAGCAAGCAGCCTCATCATCAAACTGGTGAGACCCATGAGTCTTCCCAGGGGATTTGTTGCTACTTAATTGACGCTGCACTTGAAGAGCATTCTCCTGGCACCTGGGCACAGACCTTACCACTTCTCCATCCAGACAAATGCAGGAAGAAACGAAGCCAGCAAACACAATTCTTCTGGTGTCCTCAAAACCCAAACATTGTGGACAGCAAAAGCCAAGATTTATAAGCAACAGAAAGTATGCCGGGCCCTTCAAAAGTAAAATAAATTCAGCTGTGCGTTTTGGCTGTGTACCCTTCTTCCTTTCAGACTCAAGCCCAGATTGCCAGAGTAAGAAATCTCTCCCTGCACTCGGAGGCTTCACCTCCAAGTCTTCCTCCTGGGTACCCTGTGGACTGGAAGATCTAAGAGAATGGACGTTAGTATCTAAACGGACCCAAGCCAAACTCAACCAAGAAGGAAAAAACCCGACAGCGACATTCAGCATTTTCAAAGCCTGGAAGGAGATGCTTAGTATCTTTAATAACAGGGTTCATGATGTGCAAGGCTCAGCAACCTACACAAATTTCAAATGGCAGAGATGCCACTAGTCTACACTTGGAAATGGAGGGTCCCAGGGAAGGACTGGACCGTGATGGCACCTCCCACCGTCAGCCCTGACCACTGCCTCACTGGTCTGCCTTCAGGTGACCAGGGCCAGCTCTCCGAGCCTGTGGCAAACGGCCTCTGCCCTTGGAGACACACGCTCTTTCCATGAGAACCTCTGCTATTCGTTCACGTTCATCCGTCATGAGAGGTGCAGAAGGGATTCTCCTGCTGAGGGGCTGACCTCAAACACACTGTCCAACTTAAGCATCTAGGGTTCTGAGGGGACCCTGGTCCCCCTCGAGCTGGAGACCAGCGTGGAAGGGACGAAGAAGCAGGCCCCGCGTGAGGTACGTGCGCTTTATATTTACTCAGTATTCATGGGAGCTACGTGATGCCTTATTATTCATTGCTTGGCTGTTTGTTTTGGTCTGGTTTGGTTTTTAGTGCTGGGAATTTAACCCAGGGCCTCATGCATGCTAGGCACACGCTCCACCACTGAGACCTGTAAACAATCTAGAATATGGACAGTCATCCCGAACATAGAGCCAGCATGTCTGCCTCTGCCTCTGACTTCAAAGTCCACTGGGTCTCAATGATGACCCCTCCCTCCAAATACTCAGCGATAACCGGGATCTCCAGACCGAGCGGCTCATAACACCTGGACCTGATGTTCGACTCCCACCCTTAGCCCTCTGCCTGAGCGTCCGATGACGGCTTGGGGTCTCACGCTGGCCTCTTGAGGCTAGGCACTCAAGGTCCCTCACCTGTCTCCAGGTGGCTACTGTGTGGATGAGAGGTATGCCCAGCAGACCTCGCAGGTGGCTTTGCAGAGGGTCGGTTAGGGCTTTGCTGCACGCGCTGTCAGTCACAGACTCTGCGCGCCCAGCTATGCCAACGCCACAATCCAATCGCGCAAGGGGCAAGGCCCTGGGGATCAGGAGGGAAACACACAGTCAGACTTACCAGTTCTTCGTTTTCAAACTCCAAATTATACTGCGCTGCTTCTTCTGTCACTGGTTTCTGAACGATGTTCCTGCAGATGAGCCAGATGGTCAGGCTGGCAATGAACATCCCAATGTCAGGCACGAACACTCTTATCCCATTGCCTGCGTCGGCGCCCTTCAAGCTAGGGAGGGAAGAAAGGAAGGAAGTTTAGCTGATTTTTTATTTTTATGGTTAACTTTCTTCGAGTGCATTCCAGTACTCTCCATGATTTAAAATAAAAGATGCTGTTTGCATCTAGAGGTGTTAGAAGGCTTTTCATGGACCTCAGGGTCTTATACAAATCCACTAAGGTTCAGAGGTAGTTCAGCATTTTACAGGAGTTTCAGAAATATTATGGAGAACTCTAAGCAATAATCACTTCTAAAACACGCTCATGATTATATTAGAGCCAAATAAACCACATGTCTGGCCCAAACGCAGTTGTCTGCAATCTAGCTGAGCAGTTGGAAGCTACAGCTACATTGGCAGTTGGAAGGCCTTTATTATACATGTAGAGGAAAGCTAGATAAGAAAGCAGAGAAAACGTTAGCGCTCTTTTCTAGCCGGGACCTCTTCCCTCTTTTGCGAACTTGATTGATTCTGTCTCCCACATGGTCACAGAATTGATCTAGCAGGTTTCTTTTTGATGTTGGAGGAGAAACCCTGGACTGATAACCAGAAGACCCGGGCGTGGGGCTAGGTGGCCGCGTGACTCTCCCTCTTGCAGAAGGCTTCTCACACGCCCCAGAGACAGTGCTGCTGCCTTGCCCACGCCGTCCAGAGAACCCAGACGCGGAGAACGGCTGGGTACACTACAGAGAATGCCCAAGTCTTCGCAGAGCTGGCAGGGTTGCAGGGGAGCCAAGTAGCGGAAAAATCAAGAGAGCGACTTCTGAGGAGGCCTAAGGCTTTGGAGAGGTGTTTACGGGAGGTAAAACTGGCTTGGAGACAGGAAGGAAGAGCCAGGGACGTTCCTCAGGCCTAGGTGTACACATACGCAGTGGGCACTGGGTATCCCCAGGGGACTGGCCCCAGGACGGGGAGCGGAGCCCAGATCCTCAGACACCTGGGTCCCTCAAATGGTGGCAGGTTCCTGTGTGCCCTCTGCCGTCCTCCTGAGTGCTTTGTATCACCTCGGCTGCGCGTGATACCGGATGCACTCCTGCTAGCCTGTGGCTCAGGGCACGATACCATGGCAACAAGACTTGCAGGTGCTCTGTACAGACGCAGTTTTCCCAGGAGTTTTCCCTCTGCAAGTGGCTGGCCCTGGGGATGCAGAACCCCAGGCAGAGGTCGACTGTACACATTGCTACGCGCCGTGTGATCACACACAGCAACCTTTCATCCTGTGTGTATCGTACGCTGCAGTAAGAACTTTAAAAATAATAAACAGCAAGACCCTCAAGAAAATCATTATCGTCATCATTAACATTTTGGTAAAAAATGTCAACACTCTTTTGAATGTGAACTTTTTTCTTTGTGCCGAGAGCTTTGCATGTACTATTGTGTTGGCTGCCCGCACACTCGGCTGGGTGTTATCATCTCCCCCAGGCCCGCCTGCACCCCCAGGCCCACCTGCCCCTCAAGCCCACCTGCACCCCAGGCCCACCTGCACCCCAGGCCCGCCTGCACCCCCAGGCCCACCTGCACCCCCAGGCCCACCTGCACCCCCAGGCCCACCTGCCCCCAGGTCTAGGCTGGGTGCTCGTGCTCAGTGAAGGAGCCAAGCCACACTCCTGTTGTTTCGAAGGGCTTTCTCACGAGTGTCCCCAGTGTCTGCACAGCCTGGTAGGCGGTTTCCACACCCCACTGAGCCCCGTCAGGGTCCTCACTCCATAGGCTGCTTCCCTTTACAGTGCAGGACACAGCTGTCCACTGCCAATTAACGAAGGGCTTCCTGGTCTGGCACCTCTAGGAATCCGCCTGCAGAGCAGTCCAGCTGGCTTCCATAAAGAACGAGGGACCGTCCTGCGAACTTTGTTTCTACAAATGGTTCTAAGCTCCTACTTCACGAACCAACACCAGGTGTCACTTTTTTACTAGCACGTTTCTTTCATCTGCGGCAAGAGTAAGAGAATTCAACTCAGAAAGCTTCAGCCAAACTAGATTCATAATAATGGAATCAGATGATAGATTTTGTCATGGGAAAACGCAGAGGTTCCCTGTGTACCTTGACAGCAGGCCTAAGGTGATCCGGGCGACACCGTGGAATGAGAAGGAGAGCGGGGTCGGGGAAAGAGACTGGCGAACACAGGGGGCTGGAGCGAGAGGGCGGCTGGGATTTTGGCGACAGATTATCATAGCTCTTTCATGGAACAAACTGAGTATCAACTTTACAAAAGGCACCCCGCCAAGCCGAGGTTGGTAGAGGTTCTGAGAGAAAGGTGCCCCGGGCTCCAGCTGTGGCCTCCTCTGCTGCCTGCACAGCGCTGAGCTGCAGACAGCCCAGCCCAGCCCCACCTTCCCGCCTGCGAACTGCACTGAGCTCCCGGCTTCCAGCCAGCGGCTTCCAATAACAGTCTCTGCTTTGTGTTTCTTGATCCCCAAAGAGACATTTCACAGCACACGTCCGTTAAGGAATAAATGAACTTAGTTTGCAAAAGCAACCATTCCACCCCCTGTGACAGAGTTCAGCTACGGGCCCGGGGCTGGCTCCGATTCCCATTGGGAATGGGATTACTGGGCTGTGGAGGTGCAGAACTGTGGACTCGGCTTGCTGAGTTCACAAAGCACTGCATTCATGACACTGCCCTCGCAAAGGACTGTAACGAAAGCTGTGCACGAGACACAGGTTAGGATCTAATGTCTTTCAGAGGCATCTTATCAATGAAGCGTCCCTCTGTGTTGTTTAGACCATTATTTAATAAAGCACTTTCTTCAGAATGTTAGTCCTCAGAAGTGCTGTGCATTAAAACAAAAGAAAAAAAAATCTTTGGTCAAATAACTATTAGAAACTGATAATGCATATTATCATAATAAAAGACTTGAAAAGTTCCCAAGTCAAGCAATTCATTCGAATTTATTTCGGCCTCTGTTTCCCGAATTTATTTGAGCACAAAACTGTTTCTTAAAACTTTCCTCTCACATCTGTTACATTCTGCAGAGCTACTTCTCAAGGAAGGGATTTGGGGAAATGCTAGGTAAACCAAATGCCCACTGGTCTAGGTTTTTGACTAGAATGAATGAATAATTTGGTAATTGTACCAATTGTTACGGTTTAGATATGAAATGTCCCCAAAGGCTCACGTGTGGAAGACGTGGACCTCCATCTAGCAATGTTCAGAGGTGGGGTTTGGGGACATGATTGGGTCATGAGGACTCTGTCCTGTCGATGGATCCATGGGTTCATAACTGGGTGGAGTTTGGGGAGGTCGTGGAAACTGCAGGGGGCGGGGCTACTTGAAGGAAGGAGAACAGTGGGATGTGACCTGGAGGGTGTATTTGTCCCTGGTCCCTGCCTCTTCCTGCCGTGTCTCTGCTTGCCAGCCACCCCGGGGTGAGCAGCTCTGCTCCACCATGCCCTTCCGCCATGATGTTCTGCTTCACCTCAGGTTCAGGCCCAGGGGCCAGCCAGGCATGGACGGAAAACCTCTGAAACCATGAGTCAAGACAGACCTTCCCTCCTTGAAGTTCCCAGGCGTCTGTCATCATGATGTGCTAATGTAGAGCTCTCCTACATATTTATTTTTTAATAGGTCTGAAGTGATTTCAGAAGTCAGTGACAGCTCATCTTATTTTCTCATCTAATTGCCCAACAATTTACCCACTTGCCAAGCAAGTCATTGAAGTTCTGGAGCCGGAAGAGGATTGGAGATGGTCTTTCCTTTCCTCATCTCACACATCGTGGAAACCAAGCCAGGGAAGGCTAAGTGCTTGGCTCCACTGCACAGTCAGGAGCACAGCCTGCCAGTGAGCCAGGGCTTCCTGATCTTGCACTTCCTCTTCCAAGGCTCACTGCACCAGGCTCCGGCCTCACTTATCCTCCACCAGTGCCCAGGCTCCAGCCTCACTCATCCTCCACCAGTGCCCAGGCTCCCACCCACACGCTGCCCTGCAGGTGCCTTGCGGTCCTCCCAGGACCCAGGGGTCCTCCCACTCTATTCCAAGGGGTCCTCCCACTCTATTCCAATTTGCAGCGTCTCAGCAGCAACATCAGCCTCATCTGCTTTCAAGTCTCCTCCCCCTTGATTCTCTCACCTTGCCCTCTAGTTCCCCACCTACCTATGAATATCCTGGAAACCTCCATTGCCTTCCCTTCCCTGTTCCTACCTGAGTGCTGAGGGGAAGCTCACAGGGTTCTGTTCTCCGCCTTCTTTCCTCCGGACTCCATCTGGATGGCACATCCACCCCTGGCTCCAACGGGCATCTCCATGATGGTTTCAAATCTACACAGCAGACCCACCTGCTCCCTGAGGAAAGTAGCAGCTCTCCCTGTCCTCCTGACACCTCCTCTTCAGAATTCCATGACTTTTCAGAACCAAATGCTGTCTTTATTCTGGATGTGCTCTTCCTTGTATGTCCATGACAGTAAACATGGTGCCACCATCAGTGTGTAGCCAAGACGGGAGTGGGGAGCTCCCATCTCGTTGAAAAGCTGGGAAGGCCCTTACTCTTCCTCTGACTCTCCCCATGACCCAGTTCAGGGCTCTGGAGTTCTGCAATGACATCCTGACTATTTTGTTTGGGGTTGTCTTCTCTGCCAATTAGGCTCCACCTTGGTGCCAGAGTTTATTTCTCAGAGGTTGAAGTGCAAGCTACCCTGCATCTTTAGGTGGCCTATGAGCAGGACCCCAGGTCTTTGCTGTTCCAGGTGCTATTTCTTGCTGTGATTTCCTCCCACCCCAAATTCCAGCCATTCTGAAGCACCCAGGATATGCAGGTGCGTCCCCTCTGCTCTGCTGTGCAGTCCCCTCCCCTCACCAAGAATGCCTCGGATCCTCCCCTGCAAGACACCCTCTGCAGCTACGTGGAGAGCCCTTCCTAAGGTCCTCCTCCGCCACGGGTTCCATAAAGGGATGGGCCCCCTCCTCCTCTGGAGCTCACACTGGCTTGGAAAATGATGAACCCTTTAGCTCCCAATTGTTTGCAAACCTGCCTGACCGCAGCCTGCTGTCTTGTCCGTCTCTGAATGCCAGGGACTGGCACTATGGGGCAGTGTGCATGGCCAGGGAAGGCCAGCTGAAGGTTGCTCACTCCAGGACACACTGCTGGCCCTCCACAGAGTCTAGGAAAATCGGGTGAATGGCACACCAATGAAGAATTCCATGAGACAGTGGCCACGGAGAGCCCTGTGATACTCCAGTCACTACTGCCCGGAAATGGCCCGAGGTCAGACAGACAGGGGCCCTGAATACGGCCTTGGCTATTTGCATGTGCAGATTTAATTGACACAATTGCAGATTTTTATCATTAAAACGTGTGTTTGGCTTTGTTAAATAACTATGATGGAGAAAACATTTCCAAAACAAGAGATGTGAACTGTATCTAATGAACACTAAATGGATCAACCTGGCAGACACTTTTATCCATAAATCCAAAATAAATGATTACGTATTAACTCCGTGCCTGGCACTGTGTCTAAGCATGGACACTGCCCGGGAAGGTGTATCACAGACACAGTCAGAAAGAGAATGGCCGACCGAGGTCAGGCCATAGTGCATTTGGATTTTTTGCAAAATATTCACACAAGCAGAGCCTTAGAGGGATGTGGTGCCAAAGAAGAAGGTGGCTGCAAGGGCGGGCTTCACGGTGTGCCAGGTGTGCCCTGGGCCACTGCAGGGGAGGTTGAGGCTGGAGGTCACATGGAACGTCTGTCCAGAACAGAAGCCAGGGGGGAAGGTAGATTTGAGAGGTCTCTTCCTCACAGGGGTTGACTGAAGCCAGCAATCCAGGAAAGCACCCAGGGCAGCGCACAGCAGAGTGTACACGCCGGCCGCCCCGGTGACCACGAGTCCACGCTTCAGGGCACTTAACAATCATTACCTTGTATTTCAAGTAAATGCCGCATCTGCAAATAGGCCAACCAGGTTTTTACATGGAAGAAGTCCTGTTTTCATAAATCAATGAGATCCAT
Organism: Sciurus carolinensis; assembly: GCF_902686445.1. Lineage (NCBI taxonomy): Eukaryota > Metazoa > Chordata > Mammalia > Rodentia > Sciuridae > Sciurus > Sciurus carolinensis. The sequence continues at coordinate 1,585,365 of NC_062227.1, forward strand.
GGGCCATTTCCCCACCGAAATGTGACCAAAATTGCGCCAGTGGACAATCTTGTGACAGTCACCCTTGATCTTAAGTGCTCAGAAAGTGATTTTACATCTTCAAAGGGAGTCAACAGAGTTGGAAATTAGGAACGACCTACGTATCCTTAAAGAGGAGAACAGGTGGATTAAAAGAACAGATAGATTAAATTAAGGCTTATCTGTAACATAAAATACCATGAGGTAATGAACGCGTGTGACCGAGGCCTGCGACTACCAACAGGGTTACCCTACCGAGGCATGAGAAGCCATGAACGTGTGTGATCTAGGCCTGCGTCTACCAACAGGGGTACACCTCACGGCGGCATGAGGAGCCATGAACATGTGTGATCCAGGCCTGCGTCTACCAACAGGGGTACACCTCACGGTGGCATGAGGAGCCATGAACGTGTGTGATCTAGGCCTGCGTCTACCAACAGGGGTACACCTCACGGCGGCATGAGGAGCCATGAACGTGTGTGGTCTAGGCCTGCGTCTATGAACAGGGGTACACCTCACCGCGGCATGAGGAGCCATGAACATGTGTGATCTAGGCCTGCGGCTACCAACAGGGGTACACCTCACGGCGGCATGAGGAGCCATGAACGTGTGTGGTCTAGGCCTGCGTCTATGAACAGGGGTACACCTCACGGCGGCATGAGGAGCCATGAACGTGTGTGATCTAGGCCTGCGTCTACCAACAGGGGTACACCTCACGGCGGCATGAGGAGCCATGAACGTGTGTGATCTAGGCCTGCGTCTACCAACAGGGGTACACCTCACGGCGGCATGAGGAGCCATGAACGTGTGTGATCTAGGCCTGCGTCTACCAACAGGGGTACACCTCACGGCGGCATGAGGAGCCATGAACGTGTGTGATCTAGGCCTGCGTCTACCAACAGGGGTACACCTCACCGCGGCATGAGGAGCCATGAACGTGTGTGGTCTAGGCCTGCGTCTATGAACAGGGGTACACCTCACGGCGGCATGAGGAGCCATGAACGTGTGTGATCTAGGCCTGCGTCTACCAACAGGGGTACACCTCACGGCGGCATGAGGAGCCATGAACGTGTGTGATCTAGGCCTGCGTCTACCAACAGGGGTACACCTCACCGCGGCATGAGGAGCCATGAACGTGTGTGGTCTAGGCCTGCGTCTATGAACAGGGGTACACCTCACGGCGGCATGAGGAGCCATGAACGTGTGTGGTCTAGGCCTGCGGCTACCAACAGGGGTACACCTCACGGTGGCATGAGGAGCCATGAACGTGTGTGGTCTAGGCCTGCGGCTACCAACAGGGGTACACCTCACGGCGGCATGAGGAGCCATGAACGTGTGTGATCTAGGCCTGCGTCTACCAACAGGGGTACACCTCACGGCGGCAAGAGGAGCACCTGGTCAACGTACAAGCACTGACTGTCCAGAGGTCGTGCCCAAGGGACAGGATGAGGGGACAGGCCTTCCAGGGCAGCATCAGGCACACCCCTGCGTGGCTCTGCCCAGTTCTCATTCCCGCTGACAAGCGGCCCTTCCTGCTCCGTGTCCTCTGTAAGTCGGAACATGCGCACGCGTCACATTCCTGGTAGAGCACGCCTGAGACATGGAGCCGGTTCCCTTGACTGGGAAGGACGAGGGCACCCGATGCACTCATGACTGTCCCCGAGTGACATCAATCACATGCAACTGCCATTCCTGTCCCTCCAGAGAAGAAGGGAGACAGGTGGGATGGACCGGCAAACCAATGGGTTTTCCAAGCTTCATTTTCTTGACTTACAAAATAACTTGCAAGATCTTCCCAACTCTAAGATTTCATATGGACTATGAAAAGCCAAAATGAGGGGACAGTGAATTTCAGACAGGAACAGGAAAGATGGAAAATGTAGGTGTGCGGCTGGGCTGTGGCTCAGCGGCAGAGCGCCCGCCTAGCATGTGTGGGGCCTGGGTTCGATCCTCGGCACCGCATGAAAATAAAAAATCAAGGTCTTGTGTCTATCTACATCTAATGTATATATAAAATACAGGTGTGGAGGAGCAAGCGGGCCAGAACCCCCGCGGCCGACCTCCGAAGCTCCCGGGATGGGTGCAGCTCAGGGGTGGGGCACTGCCTGCCCCGCGCCAGGGCCCCTCCTGCAGCCCTGGGAAGCAAGGTTGAAAAACAAGTGGAAAAGTTCACAGGAACAACTGCAGTTATGTAACTCGGGAAGCAGATCCTTGGGTGCAGCATCCATAGCAGGGCAGCCTTAATGGAATTACAGTAACATGATTAGAATCTCAAAGGAGCTTTGTTGAACAGATAGGAGGTATTGAAGTGCTTGGACACAGGGACTTCTCGGTGGCCCCCAGAGCTCCCCCACTGGGAGCTACCAGACTCAGGTCACCAGCAGTCACTCAGCTCCAGTGACTTTAAAAGCAGACAAAGCAAATGTATATCTAATGACAGAAACTTGATAAAGGAAACAGGAACCCTGATTTCAACGGCGACGGCCTCCGCGCTAAGCGTTCCCACATGTGCTTTTAATTTAGCATCTAGCTGACCTCAAGGCAATCAACTCAGAGCAAGACGAAGGTACTGGATGGTAGGGAAAGGGCTTGCGATGAGGCTCAGGGGATAAATGCCACATTTATGAACAGTGACTTTCAATATTCAAACCCTGGGCTTCCAGGTAAAATCGCATGAGCAAAGGGTGGGTCTGATTCTGTGGATCTGGAGACCACTTCTCCCACCAACGCCGCAGCTAAATGCCGTTTCCAATTATTCAGTGTGAGTGGGTGCGGATCTCGTGTGGTCCCCATCTGCCTGTTTTATGTCAGTGTCTGCACCTGTGTGTGAGCTGGTCCCAGCCAAAGCTCTCCTTGGATGTTCTAAACCACTCAGCTCATAGCCACAGTCGCTCATAAGGTGATTTTCTCTTCTGTCAACAGGCTAAAACGGAACAGTATCACACAGACGAGTTCACTGTGATCCAAACTCCAGGGTGTATAATGGAGCCATGTGAAGTTAGGAAATCCTGTGGTTAAAACGTAACCATTTTCCAGCTAATTAAGGTGTGTCAGATCCAACTCCAGTTCCTCCTTTTGCCGCCAATTTTGAATCATCCAATCAGATAACCTCGGCTCCGCCCATCAGAGCAGGTCCGCGCTGGGTTAGGGGTGGAATAGGTGGGCTCCCTGTCCAGGCTGCTTGTGCCAGGCTTGGCTGGTGGCACGTCCTTCTGCGAAGCTACCTCCAACACTGTCGATTGCTTCCTTGCCTCGCCCTTACCTCTAACACCAATGTCCACTTGGAATGCCCGACACTGTTCTAGGAGCTACTGGGCTTTCTGCCTGTGTGACTGGTGTGGCCCTTGTTTGGAGGGAGGGCTGGCAGAGGTGGAGAACAGGATGGGGTTGCTGAGGGCACTGTCAAGGTGTGCTGCTCTCGAGGAGAGGGCTGGAGCTGCCCGGTACCACTCTCCCCAACTCCACGCCCCCTGAGAGTCCTGCCCACGGAGATGAGCTGACCTCAGTGGGAAACTGGCGATCTGCAATCCGGTGTTTCCTCCTTGGAGTGCTGGCTGTGGAGTCTTGCTCAGCACACCACTGCTGTTCCCCGGCCACAAACAAACGAACAGAAACAAAACAAAGTTCAAAAACGATAAAACTCACTCCTTTTGCCCTGTGAATCCTAAAAAACACCCTGCGATCTGCAGTGCAGAGTCCAGAGGCCCTGCGGGCTCAGTCCCCTCACGCCACCCCGCCTGCTTCCGCTGCTTCTCACCAACGCGGGACACAGCCTCCGACACTCAGAGTTTCCACCCTCTTCTTGGACACTGACTCGAATGAAGCTTCTCGTGCTTTTCCAAGCTTGACAGAGACACTTAAGTAAAGGACAGAGTCCTCCTCTAAATCCGCTGGTCTCTCCTTTCACGTCTTCTCCATGCCCTGGTGCTGATTTTGTGACCATGACAAAATTCACCAAGGGAGAGCCACGGTGGCCCCTCTTGGCTCTGAACTCCTCTCAGAAATATTCTCTTCTTGCTTATTGAAAATAATGAGCCAAAGGCAGTGGCCCAACACTTTTCTCTGTCTTTATGTGCTCAGTTGTTGTAGATTCTGCCTTTATGTGGGAACATGTAGATTCTGACTTTCTGAGCCCAGCTTGTCTCGCTCAGCGTGGTGTTCTCCAGTTCCATCCGTGAGTCACACATGTTAGGATTTCCATCTTCTTCAAGGCTGAATAGTATTCCACGGTGTTCGGACACACCATTGCCTTTCTTGGTCATCCCCTGATGGACGGGGCTTGACTCCCTGTCCTGGCTGTGCTGAACACGACTGTGGGGCACTGGTCTTTTCCTTGTTGCTTTCTCTGATTTTATGGAGGATATTCATTCAGTGCTCTCTCTCACCATCTCACTTCCTGTAGATCATTGTTTGAAGCCCCCACGTATTTATGCGTAGCAAAGGAGAGGATGCCATTAGAACATTCAGGAAAGCAGAGCGCATTCTTGGGCAGTTCCCACATGAACAAGGCGCTGGCCACGCTGCCCAGCTGTGACAGCAGGCTGGAGGGAGATGGGGTCACAGGGACAACACTGTCAACCGATATCCCCGTCCTTCCACCACGCTGGCCATTGCCGTGGACCAGATGTCCCCTCCCACTTGCCTTGAAAAGCTTGAGAAAAATGAACCTCAAATAATTTTGCTGAAAAGAAAATAAGCTCCCCAGTGCGTGGCTGCGGGAGAGGCCAGACGTCTCTTGGTGACACGGAGTCTGAAGACAGCAAGGAGTTTCTATGTCGCTACAACGAGGTAACAAAGAGCAAAGAAACCAGCATGAACCGTGGGCCAGACGACCTCAGACGGGCCCCTCCTGCTGGTTGGGTTCAGCACATGTGTGTGATTATCTGTCGCTGCAGACGGGCCCTGGTCAGGCGGTGCCGAGGAGGACACGGCCCGAGAGGAGGGTGTGTGCAGGCCCAGCCACAGAGGAATGGCCAGTGTGCACCCAGCGGCCACGGGGACACAGGTGTGCCAGGCGACTGAAGCCGTGCGGCCACCAGGGAGCGGCGAGCAAGCTGCCTGTGCTCCCTCTGCTGTGGTGTCAGGCGGGCGGTGGGTGGTGGGCGACAAGGTCAGGGCCCTGGAGGGCACGCCAAGGCTCCTGCGGAGCTGCTGGCCAGCACCCGCGAGCTGGTGCCCTGTTACGTGAGCGCAGAGCGTCGCCTGGCGCCTCGCTTCCTCAGCGACAAGGTGAGGGCAGGCGCGCCCCTCGGGTGTCAGGACGGGGAATCGGGGGCCTGGCCGGAGCTGGACCTGGCAGTGGCTGGGGCTGTGGACTGGAGTGAAGGAAGCCAGTGTCCGTCCGATTCCGGCCAAGAATGTGAGTTCAGAAACGGGGAGCCCCAAAGGCCGGACCAAGGAATCCAGAGGAAGGGCGCTCTGGACCCAGAGGGAGTGCTCAGGGTCCTGCAGGCTGGGCTCCTGGCCGGGACTCCCCTGCCCACCACCAGGGCATCATCTCAGTCAGGGGGCACGCAGGCCACTCCCTTCCACACCGCCTCCCACGCAGCCGCCGTCTGACACACGCCTGCTCCCTGCCTCGCTCTCAGGTCTCCGCAGCCTCCTGGGGTCCAGGAGTGGACACTGCCCCTCACCCTGAGCTCTGCGGGAGCACAGTCCCATTGCACGGGCTCTGCCTGGCTCCCGCGCCCCCGCACGGGCTGGCAGACACAGAGCTGAGCTCCTCTGGTGACGCAGCCCAGGAGCCCACGACCCAGACCCGCCTCCGCAGCATGGTGAGCTGGCGTTGCGGGCCTCCCTGCCCAAGCCGACGGCTCCTGGTTGCACTTGCGTCTGGTGCAGACACGTCCTGTTCCCGTCAGACCTCCTCCCGCCACCTTGGCTGCAGCGACTGCTGCTGTCCGCATTGATCACCCTGTGATGGAGGCCCGGTGGAGATCAGTCCCAGTCACTGTTATTGACAGCGTTGTGCTCCAAGGGGACACTTCCCCTTGCCTCCGATTAATCAGTCACTATCTAATCACGATCCCCGTGGATCCCCGAGTCCTGTGTTGTGCAATGGGCTGTGTTCTGAAATCATCGCTGTTGGTGCTGATGCTCGAATTGCCCTCTGGTGACGAGACCCTGGAAGGCGACTCCTGTCACCCGCCGAGCACACCCACTTCCTCTGGTGGCTTTTGGGCCCATCCTCTCCTCTCCGTTCCCAGTCCTCCTCCTCACTGGCCCATTCCTCTCCAGGGCCCTGCTTCCCTTGAGCTGATGAGGTGCTCGGGCTGGCTCTCGGGTCTGGCACTCGCCATGGGAATTGCTGCCAGGCCATCACCATCTCCAGCACCCCCGGCTTTGCAGACCGGGAAACACACCTGCCCCTGTTTCCATGGATGCAGACGCACATGCATATTGCTGAGTCCGTGTGAAAACCTCCTGTGTTCCTTCTGGCACTTCGACTTCGATCAATACCTCGGGGTTCTCTCTGGCCTCTGCCTCCCCTGTGGAAAGTCCTCGTCCCAACAGTGAGAAACCTGGCTCTCATTCTCTTTCATATACGGAGGGACGTCGGTTCTATGTTTAGTGCAGCCCATTTCCAAACCGCCGCAGCTGCCTGGTCCACCTGCCACCTCCACCTGGCAGGAGCCACTCTCTCGCACACAGAGCACCTGCACCAACACCTCCGTGCAACACTGCCGCACAACCAGCCTCCGCAGGGCCAGGCACGCTGCCGTGGACCCCCCTCATGTGCACATGGCACTGATGGAAGAGAGAAAGTGAAAAGACAGGGCGAGATGGGAAGGGTCTTCATGAATCCTTGTCAAGAGGAAGCCTGAACAGAGATGGGAGGGATGAGAACACATGCAGGTATGCCCAGGTGTGCACAGGTATGCCTAAGTGTGTGCAGGTATGCCCAGGTGTGCACAGGTACATCTAGGTGTGTGCAGGTATGCCCAGGTATGCAGAGGTATGCCTAAGTGTGTGCAGGTATGCCCAGGTGTGCACAGGTATGCCTGAGTGTGCACAGGTATGCCCAGGTGTGCACAGGTACACCTAGGTGTGCGCAGGTATGCCTAAGTGTGCACAGGTATGCCCAGGTGTGCACAGGTACACCTAGGTGTGTGCAGGTATGCCCAGGTGTGCACCAGCATTCCCAGGTGTGCACAGGTACCATCACCCATGGCATACTAGGCTCCAAATTCAGCTTTCCATCCCTTCCCATGTGCTACTGGTTCTCCTTCACTGCCCAATTTTCTGATTTGTTCACTGAACACAGAACCACTGAAGAAAATGCTCAAAGAGAAGGAAAACAGCAGTGGATTAATCTGCACCCATTTCAACAGAAGTAAGGGGGTTGTGATGAGATTCTATGGAGGAAGTTTTGGTCTGGATAATGAAATATTTTAAGGCTTTGGACCAAAGATTTGATCCGCTGCTATTGATGTGACAATAACGTCCTTGAAGATTTGAGGACTTCTTTGCACTTGTTTTGGAAGATGGCAGCTGAAGAGTCACAGAATGGCCTTCTGGGTTTCAGAGGAGCCCCCGAGGCACCGGTGGTGCTGCGTGATCAAGCTCCTGATGCTCCCGGAGTGCTGGCCCTGCATGGTGCTGGGTTAGGAGCGGGCAGTCTGCCGCGAGGCTGCGAGCGTGTCGGGGAGCGAGTCGGCAGGGCTGTGGGCTCTGTGGTCTCGGCAGGGCAGATGCAGGACAGGCGACCCAGAGGCGCAGGCTCACTCCCTCCATCCGGTCCCTCTCCCGCCTGCCAGTTCTGCCCTGAGACCTGAGCCCTGGCCAGGCCCGCTGCCCCACAGAGTGGTAGCCACCTGAGGAAGAGCTTCCCAGGGTCTCCCTGCAACTGCTGGATGGCCAGGAGTCTCCCCCAGACCTTCCCTCCTGGCACTGCCCGCGGTGGGGCCCAGCCTACTTCCTGGAAGACACTCTTTGGCCCCTGTGATCCGTCTGAGCCACTCGGAGTCCCAACAAACTCTCAATGGGATTCTTGAGCTGGCCTGCAAACGCCTGTGCGTTACTGCAGAAAGGGGCCGTGAAACCTCTGCCTGGCGGCGGCAGACACTGGACAGGGGCGATTCACTCCAGCCTGGCAGAGGACACAGCCTCTAAGAGGAGGTCGCCCTGCTGGAGCTGAAGCCTGAGGATCGGGAGTCTAATCCACAGCACACATTTTGGAGGCAGAGCAGCTTTCACATGTCCATGAGGCTCAGTCTGCAAATGCCCTGAAACAGCAGCGTCTGTCGCCTTTGTGGGGAAGGGCGCGTAGCAGGCAGCTTCAACAGGAATAGCCTTCGTTTGCCTTCTGTCTTACAGCGCCTCCTGCTGGGCATTACCCTTCCAGGCCGGAACTTCTCCAGCCAGGGGTCATGTTGGATTCATTATAAAATAAGTCGAGTGTGCATCAATCAGCATTTTATTTTTTCTGAAATATAGTAGAAAGAAAGTGGATCAAAAATACCAGTGTGTAGCACTGGCATTTTTGAAACATGGAAACTAAGTTTGTGCTGCACTGGATCATGACATAAAATAGATTTCTCGGTGCAGTCACAGTAAAACAAACTAATCTCTAGCAAAACTCTTCTATTTTAAGCAGGTAGGGCATTTTTGTGGGGCCACAATGCAGATAGTACAAATCCTGTGCCCCAAACTCTCGCAGCCAAGTATCCTTCCAAGTCTGCAGATTCCTAATTTCAGAATGGCACAAGCTACAGACCCAATGCAGCACTGGCAAGTGGCCCTACTCACACACCCCTGGTCACCTCCCACTGGCCAGTGTGGCCTCCCCTGCTCTGGGCGACTCAGGTCAGGGCAGGTTGCCATGGAAAGCGTGGCTAACAGGTTTGGCTTTGAGAGCGTTTCTGCTCTGAAGCTGCAGATGAAGGCTCTCGGGATTTGCAGTCGCGTCCATTATATCCAACAGTGAATGACAGGCCGCAAGGAGAGGTCACAAGCCTTCCGGAAATAAAAGGGCAATTAAAGGAGTGAAAAGAGTCACTAAGTTTCTAACTGTCTGAGGAGGAGGAAGGAGCACACGCGCCCTGGTGGTGAGATTGCAGACGGCAAGCACTTGGGCCCCGTTCGGAACTCGAGGGAGCTTCCTCAGAAAGCTCAAGATGCAAGCGCCTGGGACCCCGCAGCCCCACCTGGGGTGCAGGTCCAGGGAAGCAGAGCCGTACGTCCAGGAGGGGTCTGCTCCCCACCTTTCTTCTAGCCCTTTCCACATGGCCAAGCCAGGGCATGGAGCAGCTCCCACCAGCAGAGGGACGATGAAGAGGACTCTGGGCACTAGGGAAGAATGCTCTTAGGTGAGCAGTAACGCGAGTGAGCCTGCAGGACACTGCGAGGTGGCACGGACCAGTCCTGCAGCCTGTCCCCGCGTGACTCCACCCCTGTGGAAGCCCAAATGCCCGGCTGGCGGAAGGCGGAGCAGAACCGCGGCTGCAGAGGCTGGGTTACCAGCGGGCCCGAGGGTTCAGGTGGCAGAGGAGCACCTTCTGCCGCTCTGCCTGTGCACCGAGGGCCACCAGCTCGCAGCAGCCCACTGTGTCTTCAAAGTAGCCAGCAGAGGGATGTTTCGCCACAAAGGAGCAGTGAGTGTTTCAAGTGACGGATCATCTGACCTGGTCATGACATAACCTGTGCATGCATCGAAATGTCAGTGTGCCCGACATCTGGGTGATTCTGTGTCAGAGATAAAAGGGCTGCGTGCAGCCCAGAGGGACAGAGCTTGCCTACCACGTGCAAGGCCTGGTTCCGTCCCCTGCACTGCAAAAACCAAATGGAAAAATAAAGGTGCACTCTGTAGTCAGCAAATCCAAGAAACACAATTACAAGGCCGTGAGGCATGCATTACAGCGCGAGCGCACACACCATCCAACTGCTGAGGATACCGCCAAGCGCACTTTCCCAGCGGGTGAGGGGCTCTGGGGTTGCAGTCTTCAGCAGCACTCAGAGTGAGCAAGACTGACCACAGACGGCTGACCTCTGGAGGAGAGCGTCAGGTAGTGTGACCACACTGAGACCTGCACACGCTCAGGGCGGCTGCCTCACGGTCACCCAGCCGAGAGCAACCCATCAACCAGCCCAGACCACAGTGACTGGCAGGGACACAGCGTGGCCCTACTGCAATCCAAGGGAATCAAGCATGGCTGCATGTGGCTCCGTGGACACCTCTAAGTTGCCCTGCTTGTGAAAGGGCCAGGCACAGAAGGGCACCAAGGCCGCAGTCCATCACAGGGCCATCCGCAGAAGCCGAAGCCACAGACAGTGACCTGCCAGGGGCTGCTGGTGGTGGGGAGGGAGGAGACTTTGCGGAGGAAAAATATTCTGTGTGCTCTGATCATGGTGGTGGTCACGTGAGTTCAACGTTTGTCAAACTCCAAGGAACACGGAAGAAGTGTGACAGTTTAGTAGATGTAAAGGGAAGGGGAGGGGAGAGGAGGGGAGAGAGGAGAGATGTTGGGGGCTGTGCCAGCCAGAACGGCACCTGATCACATCGGCAGTGAGGAGGTTAATTAACATAAGCACCCTCAGGTGATTTATCACTGGCCGTATTCAGTTAAGTCCACGCGCACAACGCGTGCACAGGTGTTCCCCAGCGCGCCTGCTCCGGCCTGCTCGTTTTAACCCTTGCCGTGATTGGGCAGCTGGCTCCTCGCCTGATCACACCTGGCGTGGCCCCGCCCTCCGCCTCCTGGAGGGAATATAAGCGGGCAGTGGGCAGGGGTGCGACAGTAAGAGCAGCAGCTAGCAGAAAGAAGTGGAGTAGAAGCCACTAGCAGAAAGGAAAAAGAAGAAGTGGCAAGCAGATAGAAGCAGCGAGTAGGGGCAGCAGCGGAAGGCAGATCGCAGAGCGGAGAACTGAGAACACATCTTTAGGTTGCAGATCACAGATCGCAGTACGCGGGACACATCACTAAAGCACCTCAGATAGACGCACCCTTAGTTCACAGGATGCAGGACGCACCTTTAAGAAGAAGCAGCAGAACTAAGAAAACATGGATCTCTGAAAGTGTAGTCTCTCTCTCTCTTAAGCAAAGTCTCTCTTTCTCTCTCTTAAGCAAAGCCTCTCTCTCTCTCTCCTCTCAAAGCAAGCAAACCTCATTTCCTCTATCCTCCATAAACAAGCAAGTAAGTAAGTAGCTCAGAAATAGAAGTAGCTCAGTTTCCAGTCCACCACCCATAAAGACCCGCGCAAATTGTTGCTGCAGGCGGTGACAAATACCCGCAGATTTGGCACTGCAAAGAGCCAGCGACAGAGAGAGAGGAGGAGAGGAGACAAAGGAAGGGAGGAGGGAGGACAAGGGGAGAGAGAAGAGGAGAGGAGAGAGAAGGAGGGGAGGGGAGAGGAGAAGGGGAGAGAGTGAGCCAGGGCGAGAGACACAGGTGAGCAGGAGCCTGAGGCAAGGCGGCACAAGCCGGATAAGACAAAGCGGCTGGGGAGGCTGGAGGCTGGCAAAGTCAAAGTGACCTCAACAACTTGGTGAGGCCCTAAGCAGTTTAACAAGACCCTGTCTCAAAATAAAACATAAAAAGGGCTCAGTGGTTAAGTCCCCTGGTTCAATCCTTGGTACCAAAACAAAAAGTATTAATAATAATAATGATAAAAATAGATGAAGACACAGGAGCAGCCAGGAGGAAGAGAGAGAGAAGCGGCGGATCTGAAACAGATGCAGAAGCAGAGCGCCCAGACCTAGCCGGCATGGGATACAGAGGAGCTCAGGCCAGCTGCATCTGCTGCAAGCGGCCCAAGCTGTGCTCAGTGAGGGCGGCAGGCGGTCTCTGCGCTCAGGTCCCGCCGTGCGCCCCGCCTTCTCTGTGCATTTCAACAGAAGCCGCTTTGCTGGCCGCTTCTCCCTGGGGATGTCCCTACTAGAAAAATTTATAGCAAGGATAAAATTAACAGCGCTAGGTCACAGGAAGCTGTTTCTTTTGTGACTCCTTCTGCTTGAAATTCTGGGAAATTATGTTTTAATAGTTCGAGACCTGTTACAAAATCTCTGATTTATGGGATTAGAGCTAGGTCACTGAGAGCCTTTCTCCTAAACAAAGATTTGTTAATTTCATAAATAAAAAAAATGGAATGTCCCAGAGGAAGCCTCGGCTCCTGTGGTTCATGCCTGCAAGTGTGAACAGTGTGCATCTCTGTCCTCCTTGCAGGACGCAGGCCCCGCCCTGGCCTGGCCACATCAGGGGCGCTCTGTCTCTGCACACTCCCTTTACTCATCGATCACTAACCCTCTGGGTTCGCCGAGATGACTGTCACCTCCTGCAGAGGTCTCCCACGTCCAGTCCAGACCTGGATCTCTGGCTGTGGCTCCTGACGGTCCACACACACGCTGTGCACACGGACACAGGCCCTGGCGTGTCTGAGGACAGGGGAGCAGTTCAGGACGAGGGATGGCTCACGCTTCCTCCCTTCCCGCTTCATGCTGACCGCAATGCTGGCCTGAGGCCCTGATTGGTAAACACCTCTGAGTTGGACGGTTCAGGAATCATCATCTGTTGTTGCTCATCAGTTTGGAGGGCTGGATGCCCAGGGTGGCTGCCCCACGGTAATGGATTTCTTATTTAGCAAGCTGCCCGACAAGCACTTGCCCTCAAGAGCATCCAGGTGCCTACCGAGGGCCAGCACTGTCTGGCCCCTGGGCTTCTCCATGCGCTGATGTGCCCAGGGCCTGTGGCTTCAGATCATAGTCCCCCCGTCTCCCAAGAAGACCGTCTCTAAGAGACTCAGCTCAAACGTGCCTCTGTGAGGCCACTCCTTTCTGTTGGCGTCCTTGGTCCTTACAGAATGTGCGTCCTCAGGGTGCTTCGGTGCCCTGGCCAGCTGCAGACTCCTCCTGGCTTCCTTGGTAGAGGAAGGCACGGCCACCTGAGGATGCTCAGCGGCTGCCCAGAGCCAGCAGCCTGCACGGGTGCTGGGGTGCTGCTGCTGGATGCAGGTGTCGCCACCTCCTCGCAGGTGTGGGACTGGTCAGGAGGGTGCCTTCCTCAGGCGAGCAGGGGACGCACACACCTCCAGGACTGGGTGCCCCCTCTGGTCCACGGTTCATCTCTACCCTTGGCCTCGCGTCAGCAAGTGGAATCAGTCTTGTTCTTCGGCTTTGTTGTTCTTTTCTTGCTCCTTTCTTTCCCTAAAGTAACTCAGGGCAATGTCTGGGTGACTCAGAAAAGGTTCTAGCACTCTTAAGGGCCACAGATCCAGCAGGGATGGGCGAGCCGGACCCAGCAGCCTGGATGCTGTCTGCCGCGGCCTTCCTTTAGGAAGTTAAACACCCGTTTTCTGGAAAGTGCTGGTGGCCACCCAACAGCCTGGGTCAGCGCCGCGCTCCAGTTTCAGATTTCCAGGGATGAGGGTGTCCTGTGCCCCTGCTGCCATCCCTCCACCAGTGTTCTGAGGCAAAAACGCAGCCAACGCCTGAAACTCCTCCAGGCAACCTGGGATTCCATTATCTCCGTGGATTTCTAAGTAGGCTCACTGAACTGGTGGGAGCTGAGTGCAGGGAAGTTTCCAAACCCAAACATTTCTCACGACGACCCAGTGAAAAAAATTCCCTCTGTTTGGGGCAAGCAGGTGGACAGCAGGCCTCAGGAGGCGCTGCCGCAAGCCCAGACAGGCTCCCGGGTCTCCCCGCTGGCTGTTACTCCCGGAACACCCCCTCTCGGGTCGCTTACTGCTGGGTAGACAGCCTGGGCCGCGGCTCCGTCCTCTGCAAAGCTCTGCGGCACCACCTGCCTCCAGCTCCTGTAGCAGAGCAAGCAGCTACTGGTCCTGTTCCGTCACCACCTCTGTGGCCAGCGGAGCTGGGGTGCGCTGTGCTGTCCAGGTGGCCTGCTTCTCTGGCACACCTGCCACACAACCTCCGCAGGAAGAGATCTCCAAATACCTCAGAATAGAGAGCCACCCGTGATTCACTGAGGCAACAGAACGAAGAAAGGTTGAGCAGCCCCAATCCAAAAATCCAAAATCTGAAATGCTGCAAAATCTGAAACCTTCTGAGCACCAACAAGAGAATACAAGTGGAAAATTCTATACCGTGAAACTTGGCTTCACGCACAAAATTATTTATAGTGTTGTGTAAAGTCACCTTCAGGTTTTGTCTGTGGAGCATAAGTGAACTGTGTGTTTAGATTGCGTCCTAGCCCCAAGATATTTCATTATGCAAGTGCAAATACTGCAAAGTTGAACAATCTTGAAATCTGAAATATGGTCCCAAGAATTTTGATCCCCAAATCCTAAGATCCCTGGAGAAAAAATAAAAATGCTAAACACCACCATAGCTGTGACTGCTGATATTTTTGCTATTAAACTAATGTCCGTGGCTTTTCAGTTTTGATGACTGCAGACACATTTTTGAACGCACATGGATGGTTTCTGAAATGATCTTTCAGGCTGCAGGACAAAGACCTGCATCACCAACAAACTGACGTTTCACACGATTCTTCTGACATAGAACGAGGACTCTTCCACGTGATGGATTCCTGCTTCTTCCTCCTCCATGGGAGTGATTACTGAGTCTTAATAAAACACTTCATTTGCTGATCACTTATGCAGTTGGGCTGATCGAAACTCTGAGAACCATTCTTAGTGTCAGTGATCAAGACATTTTGATGTCAAATTCTGGCTTATAAACTGTGAAATTTGGTGCAATGAACATTTTTTCCACACCTGTTCTGTAGGAGGCACCATGCTCAGCGTGGGGCATGGACAGAGCCTGCTGCCCCATATGGATGCTTATGACAAGGACAAGGTGTTCTTAAGAAAAAGTGTGTAAAGTCACGACAGAAGATTCCAGAAAGGTTCAAGTATGGGACGACCAGCAGGCATCCCCCAGAGGGGGAGGTGTGGCAATAAAGTGTGAAGCAGAGGCTCATGGGAAACGGCTAGAAGGTGGGCAGTGAGTCAGACTCCCGCTGTGAGGGGCTTATGTGAGGAAAGGAGTAGTGGGCATCTGGGTGGGATGTCCTGGTTATCACCTTGGAGACTCCGAATCCATCCAGAAAGCAGGTGAAAGATGGCAACGGAGCTACACCTGACCTTGGAGAGTCCTAGGGGCTGCAGAATCAGCGAAGGGAGGGGCACAGGCTTCACAGTGGGGAGGACCTGACTGCTACTGGCCCCAGGGTAAAGCAGTCATGGAACCCGGGAGTCGACATCCACACGTGACCTGCAGGAATGGCCCAGGACCATGGTTCTGTTACTTCAAATAGTTTGTGTGAATGTAGGAAGGGTGCATGTGTGCGTGTGTGCGTGCATGTGTACACAAGTGTGCATGTGTGTTTGTGTGTGCTTGTGCGTGTGTGTATACCTGTATGTGTGGGAATGTACATACATGTTGTGTGTGCATGCGTGTATGTGTGTGCATGTGTACGTATATGTGTGGGAATGTGTGTGTGTTGTGCGTGCATGTGTGTATGTGTGTATATGTGTGTAAGTATGTGTGTGCATGTGTGCGTGCATGTGTACATGTGTGTGCATGTTGCATGTGTGGCATATTTGTGTGTGTGCATGTGTGGATGTAGGAAGGGTGCGTGTGTGTGTATATGTGTGGGTGCATGTATGTGTGTGCATGTGCGTACATATGTGTGTGCTTGTGTACATGTATTGTGCGCATGCATGTGTGCACATATGCACATGTGCGTATGTGTGTATTTGTGTGTGCATGTGTGTATATGTATGTGCGAATGTGTGCGTGCATGTTTGCGTGTGTGTGTGCATGCTTGTGTGCGTGCGTGTGTGCATGTGTAGAGGGGGGCCAGGGGAATTGCTGGGAGGAACTGTTCCCACTTTGCTCATCTCAGATGGACATGTTCCCTTGATTCAATAGAAAACTCAAACGGTGCCTGTGAAGTCTGCCTCGGAGAAGCTGCTGCTTTATCTGAGCAAAAGTGTCCTCCTTCCTAACTGAGGCGTGTCACTGGCTCAGCTACAGAAGGACATCTGAGCTGAATTTCAGACTTGTAAGCTGGACGTGGAAGGAACAGGAAGAACTCTGAGTTGTGCGCGGTGGCCCATTAACGCCATCCTTCCAGACACCGGCTCCTCCTCCCCTCACTGGTGTCCTTCAGGATGCGTCACCCAGTCCACTTGCTCATGCTGGTGAACCTGACACACTCCTGCGACACCTCTGATCTGTATGGAGCAAGGTGCCCGGGCGCCAGGTGGGTTCAGCTCTGACTCAGAAGGCTGTTCTCTGCCCAGCAATCACGGGATCCGTTAACTCAGAGGCTGCTTACGTCCCATTAACAAGAGCAGAGGCTGCAGGTCAGAAGATAGCTTCTTCCAACCAAGTTGTGAAAGAGAAGCTTTAATGAAGGATGACATACTTTGGTCTAGAAGAAAAACAGATTTTTTACCAATACTTATTAAATGATGTCACTGCTTATAAGGCTTCATAACACCAGAACTTAAACTATACTACAAAGCAACAGTAACAAAAACGGCATGGTATTGGCACCAAAAGGGACATGTAGACCAATGGTACAAATTAGAAGACACAGACAAACCCACTTAAATATAGTTGTCTCATACTAGACAAAGATGCCAAAAACATTCACTGAAGAACAGATAGCTTCTTCAACCGATGGTGCTGGGAAAACTGGAAATCCACATGCAGCAAAATGAAATTAAACCTCTATTTCTCATCCTGCATGAAACTCAACTCAAAGTGGATCAAAGACTCAGATACTAGAACAGAGACCCTGCACCTAATAGAAGAAAAAGTAGACCCACATCTTCAACATGATGGCTTAGGACCTGACTTCCTTAACAAGACCTCTAAAGCATAAAAAGTAAATTTAAGAATCAATAAATGGAATGGGTTCAAACTAAAAAGTTACTTCTCAGCAAAGGAAAAAATCGATAATGTGAAGACAGAGACTATATAGTGGGAGGAAATCTTTACCACATGCACCTCAGATAGCGTATTAATCTCTAGGATATATAAAGAACTCAAGACACTTAACACCAAAAAAAAAAAAAAAAAAAAAAAACCCAATCAATAAATGGGCTGTGGAACCGGACAATCAATCAACACACGTGAAAAAAAGTTCATCATCTCTAGTAATTAGAGAAATGCAAATCAAAACTACTCTAAGATTTCATTTCACTCCAATCAGAATGGCAATTATCAAGACTATAAGCAACAATAAGTGTTGGCAAGGATGTGGGGAAAAAGGCACACTCATACATTGTTGGTGGGACTGCAAAGTGGTGTAACCACTCTGGAAAGCAGTGTAGATATTCCTCAGAAAACCTGGAATGGAACCACCATTTGACCCAGCTATCCCACTCCTTGGTTTATACCCAAAGGACTTAAAATCCGCATACTACACTGACTCAGTCACATCAAAGTTTATAGCAGCTCAATTCATGACAGCTAAACTATGGAACCAATCTAGATGCCCTTCAACAGATGAATAGATAAAAAGAAAACATGGTACATATATACAATGAATATTACTCAGCTTTAAAGGAGACTGAAATTATGGCATTTGCAGGTAAATGGATGGAAGTAGAGAATATCATGCTACGTGAAACAAACCAATCACAAAAAACTGAAGGCTGATGTTTTCTCTGATAAATGGGTGCTGATCCGTATTGGCAGGGTGCAGGTAGCGGGTAGGGAAGAAGGAAAGAACTTCAGATTGTGCAGAGGGGAGGATGGGCAGGCCGGCAGAATGAGGCAGACATTATCACCCTGTATACAAGTATGATCACACTGCTGGTGTGACTCAGCACCACATGCAGCCAGAGGAATGAGTTATGCACCATTTGTGTACAGTGTGTCAAAATGCACTCTACTGTCATGTGCAACCAATTAGAACAAAAAAAATCAAGTGGGATAAGAAAAAAATGATGTCACTGCTTAAATGAATGAAGGCGAAGCTCATGACTTTCTAAGTTGGAAGCCAGCATCCTAGGATAAGTTCTCAACAGACTAAAAGTGTAAATTAATAATAATACACTAATATACTCGTCCTTATTAATTCTGTGTGCGTTTGATCTGTTTCAAGTGGACACGTGAAATTTTAGCAGAGCAAATTGAACAGCAAATTTGATCATATGCATGAGAGTATTTAATGAAAGTGATTATACGAAAGTACTATGTGGTCTCACATGTATGTAATTCAGTGAGGGCCCGTAGCCTTCTCCGATCGTGTGGGAGCTACGGGCACTGAAGTGCTTGAGGAAGCGAGAGTAAGACCTTGGTCCACTATATCCTGGCGCAGAGTGGCCACCTCCTGGCAGCCGGGTGGACAGCATCCCTCAGAACTCTGGTCCAGTCGCAGATGTGCTCTGGCAGTCAGGATTTCATCCGACTGGAGGCAGGTCCACTGAACTGGCCTCTGTCATAGCAAGTCCTCTCTCAGGGTGCTCAGCACCCATGTGCCTCCAGGGAATCGAGGGGAGGTGGCAAGAAGACGTGGAGATTCCATCGCTCAGGCAAGAAGGCAACTGATGACTTCGTTTTAAACTGGGCTCTGGAACTGGGGCTCGCGGGCAGAGTTTTACTTCTTCTCCCTGAACCTGCACGCAGAGCCCTCTGCTTGTGTGCAACTGAGCATGGTTCTGGAAGGCCAGTCTTGCTATTCTCATCAGCTTCTCCAGGTATCTGTCATGTACCATCTCTTATCCCAGAAAGCTGTGTAGCAAGGACTTCTAGAAACGAATGTGTCATTTCCTCCTCTCACAGAATAAGTCCATGGTGAGATAAAACGGAACCAAGCCATGGGGTTTCCAGGGTTGGGGTGATTCTGCACTGGCTGCGGTCCCTGCTCCCAGGTGTCTGGGGTGCTGCGGGCAGGCCCGCGGGAGGCGGGAGGTGAGGCTGCGGGGCTGCGGCAGCGCTCCTGGGAAGCTTGGCCCAGCCCGGGGAACGTCCAGGGTTGTCCAGGGGGCACACAGGTCCACTGTCTCTAGCTCGCTGGGGAGCCCCTGACAGGGCCCTGATCCCAGGCCTTCCAGGTGGCCCTGCCTGCGGGGGGAGCAGAGTTCCCAGAGCTGGAGGAGACCTCTGTGCAGAGCAGCAGAGGCCGCTGGGGTGGCCCCACCGCCCTCGTCACCCGGGCTACGCTGCACATCCTGTGCATTCCTGTGCCGTTTCACACGCCCCTTTGAGAGGAGCATCCTTCCACACCCACGGACCCTGGACGAGGCTGCGCAAGCTCCTGGGAAGCTCACAGCAAGCGGGAGTGGCACAGGTCACACTGACAAGCGCTTCAGCGCCATCTCCTGGCTGGGCCACCACAGTGACACGTGCCTCCAGAACCCAGCAGCCTGGCTCCAGGACCAAGTGCGCTTGGAGAAGAGCCACCGCGGCTGGTCCACTGCCTCCAGGATGTGCGCCAGAGCCGGGCCTGCGTCCTGCAGGTCCCCGAGTCGTGGCCCCCCGTCCCCAGGGGAGCTGGCCAGGCGCTCCCTGTGGGGATGCTGCTCCACAGAGAGCAACCTGAGCTTCTCCCCTGACACCCGAGTCCAGCCCCAGAGGGGGCCGGAGTGGCGGTTTGAATGCTCAAGCAGACGAACACATCGGTCTGTCGGACGCACGCTTGACCCTAAAGCTCTCTTCCAGCTGCTTCTGGACTGTAAACCACTTTGACCAATTCTGCCTTGTAATCTCACAATCGGTTGCTGAACTCGCCAAGCATATTCTTACACCTACTGTCTGAAGGGTCTCGACGCGCATCTTGGCGAAGCCACCACGAGACAGGGTTGGCATTTAACCCAGAAAGCTGAGTCCTGCCGTGCGCGAGGCACTGCCTTCCACGGGCCTCGGGGTTCAGGCCGCCTGCTGAGCTCTAACCAGGCGAGCTCCACCGCCCCACAGGCCAAAGGGTGCAGCGTGTGGCCTCCACTGCCCCTGAGAGGCAGGAGGGCACAGCGTCTGCCTGGTGCACAGTGTCCACAGCATCCACCAGGCTCCTCAGACGCAGGGCCTGGACCCGGGACCTCCGGGGACGCACGGCAGCGAGTGCACGCGGGAACACGTCCTTCTCACACTTGACTTGTTCGGCCCTCACGTCTCAGGTTGAGCTCCCTTTGAGAAAAGCGTGTCGTGAAGCCTTGGGATTCGCTTTTTTGTTATTCTCAACATTTTTACACGATGTTATCTAGAGAACTAGATGTTATCTAGTGAGCTAGAGGACAAAAGTATTAAAGTTTGGCCTTAATTTTCCCAAGGAATCCATGTGTTATCTAAAGGGAAGGAGAATGGAAACTGAGATTTATCGAGAAGAGCAAATTCCATGGGGGTTGGTGAGCCAGCAGAGCAGAAGCACACTAATATTCAT
This sequence comes from Sciurus carolinensis, assembly GCF_902686445.1. NCBI lineage: Eukaryota > Metazoa > Chordata > Mammalia > Rodentia > Sciuridae > Sciurus > Sciurus carolinensis. Next base: position 1,605,681 of record NC_062227.1, read on the forward strand.
GTACAGTGTCCTCTGCCAACACCAAGTGCCTCTTATTCACCATGGCTAGCCAGCATGGGGCTGCCCGGCGGCCACACCTGCTTTCCTGCCCCACATGCTGGACAGGGCAGGACCGTAAGGTACATCAGCTGTTGGATCTAAAGGCAGAGGAGGTGCTGGGAAGTCAGAAGAGAGAATGGAGGGCGGGTGGCCAGGGGCCCAGGGCACCTGAGGGGAGGAGGGGCGGACCCAAAAGACTGAAGCCTCCGGAAGGAATGGAAGCCACCGGGCCAGCCATCAGTCTCGCTTCCCGATAATAAAGCACGCGGGACCGTCTGTGTGACGAAGGAAAGGAGGTTCACCCAGCGCACAGTCATGCAGGGTCAAGGTCGGAGACCAGGTGGCCCTCTGGGTTTAGCCTCTGGCCAGGGCCTGCCTGTGGACAGCAGCATCATGGCGGACGGCCATGGAGGGAGTGCGTGTAGGTCTCCCGTCTCAAGAAGGAAGCCAGACAGAGAAGGCACCCTACTAACTGGACTGTGGAGAACGACCTTGATCCTTTCTCCCAGGACCTCACAGCCCCATAAAGTTCCATTGCCTCTCAGTGTGGCCGCCCTGAGGACCAAGCCTCCCGCACCTGGACATCTGGGGCCACTCAGACCATTGAACAGGGTAAGGATGGGAGAACCCAGCCTGCTGACTACACTGTGGCAGTGGGAGCCTCAGCCATTCCTCAGTCTCATTGTGTAACTGTGCCTGAGTGGACAGAGGCCAGGGGCCTCCACTCAGCTCACGGATGTGGCTCCTCCCACATGCAGCTCTGGATCCGATCCGGGTGGTAAGAGGGGAGTGAGTGACCAGCACTGAGCTGGAATGTGAACTTGGTAGCCTGAGAAGAGAGACTTGGAGACAGCGCCTCTTTGATGGGGGTCAGCAGGAGGCCACTGACTCAAGGAGACAGAGAATGAAGCCACACCCGCCTCCTGCCCTCTCGGGAGTGACCAGCCCCAGCTGTGGGCCGTGACCCTCCAACAGGCTGCTGCCAGGTGAAGTTGAAAACGTCAGCTCTTTTCTGCCCTGGTTTTGGCAGAAGCCCACTGCTTCCCAAGCCCCTGCCAGCCGGTCCCAAGCCATCCATCCACCCACCGCCCCTGACGGCCAGTGGTGAGGCACCGGCAACGGTCAGCCTCACCCTCACAAGCCTGAGGGCTGCTCGGTCCCCAGGAAAAGTTCCCATATGGTATGCCCCATATCGGACAGAAGAGGCGAGGCAGTGTCCAGCAGAGCTGGTGGCCCAGGAGCAAGCGGGGGAGGTCACCAGGCAGTACCGCTCCAGGGGTGGGAGTCCCTCCACAGGGGACGCGCAGCAGACCTGACGGGCAGAGCGCCGCAGAAAGCCGATCCCTGAGAGACGAAGGCCAGCCGTCGGAATCACGTCGGCATGGGGAAGGGACCTGGGCACAGGTGTGCTTTGTGGTCACAGGCTCTTTCCAGCGTGATTTGCAGCTTAAAATGCTCTTGGACAGGGCAAGGTATTCATTCCACCATCCAGGTGGATCGCGAAATAAAATCACATAGAATCAGGCGGATGATGTAACTTCAAGGGTTGCACTGATGACCTGCATTTATCGAGAATAATCTCTCGGCTTTTTAAGTAAAAATGGGTGATTGTTATTTCCTACGTCGGCAGAAACAGGATCTCTTGCAAAGAGGGAACTCTTACTTCTGCTGGCAGCCTCCTGCGCCTGGGCTAATTACTTGCTGAAATACTTTCCTCAGATGAAAAGTGCAGCCCTGGGAAGAAAATCCACACGCAGACCTCGCTCAGAGTTACGGTGCTGGATGCTCCTAGAGCTGTCTAATATTTCTGCTTTCAGTCCCTCCCTGGGCCCTCGGCAGAGGGGCACTGCCGACTGAGAGGCAGTGACAAATGCCACTCCCGGACGGAGAGGCTCGGACGGCCAGGTACAGCCCTCCAGCTGCCCCTGCATGCCGAGCCCACTCAGGAGCGTCCTGTCAAGACAAGCCACACGACAGAGGCCAACAGAGCACCCCAGGAGGACGGGCCACGGGGACTCCGTCAGGCACACTGAAAAGGAACGTGTTACACAGACACAGGTCCCCAGGGTGTGGGAGGACCCATGGGCGGGACGCAGACCCTGCGCCAACCTGCGTTCTGACGTTTCCTTCCAGGGCAAGGGTGCTTCTGTAACGAAGTCCCTGAGGCCCACAGAGGCCGAACCACTGTGTGCAAGGCGGGCGTGGCCGCCGATCGTGGGCACTGCCACGTCAAGGTGCCGGTGCGTTTCCAGAGAGGAAACGGCTGTACGCAGCCCGCGACCGTCCAGCACCTCCCGTCCAGGGTTACTGCCAGAGGCAGGTGGGCAGGGGCTGGGTGTCCTGTCCAGGCACACGGGGCCCCTCCTGGACGCCTGCCTTCTATTCCTGGAGAAGCTCTGGCGGCTCCATCACTTTCTCCCTTTCCATGACCTGGCTCTGAGATGAGCCGCTGGCAGGCAGATGGTGGGACGACGTCAAGGGACACAGGGTGCTCGCTGAGGAGCAGGTGTGGTTTCAACGCCCCATCTTGTGATCCTGAACCACTTTAGAAGAAGCTCCTGTCCAAAGTGCTTCCTTTAGGAGAAAGCCCAGAGTCTCAACCTGTTCTTGATGGAAAAATGACCCCAGATAAATACAAACTAAAATGATTCTGAGGCACTACTTCTTATCTATCAGGTTGGCAACCCCTGAGTTTGAATGCACACTCTCACGCCTGTGCATGAGAAGCACAGAAACTCTCTGGGGAGCCAGGCACGGTGGCACAGGCCTGTAATCCCAGCTACTGGGGAGGCTGAGACGGGAGGATCACAAGTTGGAGGCCAGTCTCAGAAACTTAGTAAGGTCTGCCTCAAAATGCTGTAAATTAAAATGTGACAAAATCCAAAGGCAATATATCAGCTAGATCACCGGTCAAGTACACAGTGCTGTTTGCTCAGGAGAAAGCCCTGGTCAATGGAATGCTTCAAGCAAGTGATTCCTGGTTCAGGTCTCACCGTACACAAAACTGCAATCCATACACTTAGGAGGAGATGTCACTTGAGCTGCTCAAACTGCTTGGGTATAAAATGGGACAAAAATGGGACATTGCAAACCAAATGCTCCCTGTGACATGAGAGAGAGAGAAACGTGAGAAGCCTCATCTATCGCAGAGTTGGGACCTGGTATGAAGACGGGCCTGGGGTCCCGTGGACCTCTCCTGTGTGAAGATGAACCTGGGGCCTGCTGGACCTCTCCTGGGGTCTGATGGACCTTTCCTGTGTGAAGATGGACCTGGGTTCTGCTGGACCTCTCCTGGGGTCTGATGCACCTTTCCTGTGTGAAGATGGACCTGGGGTCTGCTGGACCTCTCCTGGGGTCTGATGCACCTTTCCTGTGTGAAGATGGACCTGGGGTCTGCTGGACCTCTCCTGGGGTCTGATGCACCTTTCCTGTGTGAAGATGGACCTGGGTTCTGCTGGACCTCTCCTGGGGTCTGATGCACCTTTCCTGTGTGAAGATGGACCTGGGGTCTACTGGACCTCTCCTGTGTGAAGATGGACCTGGGGTCTGCTGGACCTCTCCTGGGGTCTGCTGGACCTCTCCTGGGGTCTGCTGGACCTCTCTGAGCATCTCCTACCTCACTTGTATCCCTGAGACTATTAGCATAGTGGTACTGAATCCAATCCCTGACCTGCTGGCAGTGACCGCACCCTCTCCTCCTCCGTGGGCGCTCAGAGAGCGGCCTGGCACGCACTGCAGGGAGCGAAGACCCTCAGCACACCCTGCGGTGGGGTCTCCTCCAGGACCCAGGGCTCCGTTGCGGTCGCCGTGGGGAAGGTGGCACAGGAAGTGTTGTTCCTCAAGGTGGAGCAGAGCGCGGTGGCTTCCATTTGTGAAAGGAACCCGGAGTCACACAGGTGACGAGGAGCCCGTGGGCTCCGTTGCGGTCGCCGTGGGGAAGGTGGCACAGGAAGTGCTGTTCCTCAAGGTGGAGCAGAGCGCGGTGGCTTCCATTTGTGAAAGGAACCCGGAGTCACACAGGTGACGAGGAGCCCGTGGAGGGAGGGCAGAGCACAGGGAGACTGCACTGCGTAACATGGATCCGAGTCACGCCCACGCCACGTGCTCAGAGGAACATTGAACTGAAGGAGAAGGCTGTTGAAGTTAAACTAAACCACATATAAAATCTGAGATACGATCACACGAGAAGAAAACACATCCAGACTACTGGTTTTCTGTCTTCCGACGGCACATCCTTAGAGCGTGTAAGTCAGCCCGGGGCGGCTTTTAAAACCTCCTCTGTCCACCTTGGTATTAGTGGTGATATGAGTATTATTTTGAAAATATTTAAAATGAAATAAGAGAATTTTATTAAGAGCAAAGTTTTTTTCCGTGAAAAAGTAAAGCGAGAAAAACGTAGCATTGGGAGAAGTTACAAATTCAGCGAGGCCGCCTTTGAATTGGAAATACTGTATGGATTCAGGCTCTGTTCTTCTTAAACCATGAATTTCCTAGCTCCACTACTGACAAGTCCCGGGAGGGATGACACCCAGGACTGACTACCACCCCTAGTGTTTAGATCGCGGTTTCTTTTTTTTTTTTTTTGCAGTATTTTATTCTATTTCATTATAATAAATATTTATATTGCAGGATACAAAACAACATGCATTGTAATTCTTCAAAAATGGTCATGAAAGGATCTTCATTATGAGGAAACAGAATACTATTCAAATAGTGGTCAATTGTCCATAAATATTGTGTTTCAGTGTTGTAATGAGAAATAAACCATTTATAGAAAGAGAACATTGAGAAATTTTTCATTAAAAAATTAATAAAATAGGAGTAACAATATAAGCCTTATTTCCAAATATCAATTTACCATGTCCTCCAATTAGCTTTGAAAATCAAAGTTGAATAAATGTCTTTCAAGAGAGTGATGAGCATAGGCAAATTAACATTAGCAACGACCTTTTTCCCTAGTTAACTTTAAGTCACTTCCAGACTGATTGGAAGCTCAAGCAAGTTTCCAAACCTTAAAATTATGTGTACACATAGACATATACACTTAAATTCCTTGATTTAAATCATATCATAACTTTTCTTTTTTTTTTTTTACATAGGGCAATGATGTTTATTTTTTTTCCCTTCCCCCCACCCCTCCCACCCCTCTTTTTCCTCTATACAGTCCTTCTTTCCTTCATTCTTACCGCTCTCCTTAGCCTAACTCTAAACCTAACCCTAAAACAAATGGACGAAATTGGAGAATGTCATGCTAAGTGAGATAAGCCAATCTCAAAAAACTAAAGGACGAATGATCTCGCTGATAAGCAGATGAGGAAATATAATGGGGGGTGGGAGGGGTTAGCATTAGATTGCGGTTTCAAGTACCATTCCTCACAGAGAGCAGGGCTGCGGGGGCCCTGACCCAGGCCAGAAGGGGGAAGGCAGAGCCGGCTGGGAGACCCCACTGCACCAGAACCTGGGAAGCCACACAGACCAGAGGGTCTGCGCCCAAAGGCAGGACGTCAGGAAGTCCTCCCCAGGTGCAAGTGGAACCCTCCGCATTTACACGCAGAGCAGAGCGGGTAGAAGACCTCCCAGGCCTTCCCAGGAGGGCAAGTCCAGCATGGGAGAGAGTCCACCAGACAATGGGCCAGGCTTCCTCAAAGTTCACACCTAAAGAAAAGCAAGACAAAGCCGGGGAGGGGTGCGGGGCGTGGTCAAAATGAGGAGCTTAAAAGGTGTCCTGGAGAGGGGGGAGCTGCTTCCCGGCAGAGGCAAGCCAGGAAGAGGACAGCGCCTGCAAGACTGCAAAAGGTAGGCATCCAGCGGGTCTTTTTGCCTCCCTGTTTCTGGCACTGGGGAGGAGCCAGAGCCTTGGGCCTGCCCCGAGCCACCCCAGAGCTGTGGACCCGGTCTTGAGGACCTGGGAGCTCAGGCTATTGTCCTAGGGGGGATGAGGGTGGGTTAGGGCTCAGGAAGAAAATGCCCGTTGTTTTCAGAGATGTGCGCTCACCTACGCAGGAAAGGAACAGCGTGAATGGCGTGATGTCAGAGATTCTGTTCAGCACACTTCAGCCAAAACAGGAAAATGGCCAGTGAGCTCGGCAAGCCCTGCCGAAGCCGGGCCGTGGACGTAGGACATTCTCTTTGTCTCTCTACTTCAGCGTCAGTTTGAAGTTTCTCATCCCGTGAAGAAGAATCAAGAGGAGGATTCCCACTGGGTGAGGCTGAACCTGTTTCCCCTCATCGTTTCTTTTTCTTTTCGTAGCAGGAATCAAACCCAAGGGCGCTCAGCCACTGAACCACACCCCGAGCCTGTTTTTATTTTTTATTTTGAGACAGAGTCTCTCTAAGTTGTGGAGGCTAGGCCTGAACTCACGATCCTCCTGCCTCAGCCTCCCAGGTCACTGGCATTACAGCCGGGGGGCACCGCGCCCGGCACAACCCCATGGGATCTGGCCGTGCAAAGCTAACCTCTGCTGACACCTGAACTAGCTTCCAGAGCTTGGGGGAGAGCAAGTCGTGGTGGCGCTGGTGAGGGACGAAGCGTGCATAGGGACATGAGTAGATGCTCAGATCAATCAGTAAATGGCGAAGGAGTGCTGTCATGGGGGAGGACCATTTCTGCTCCCCTGGAGAGATGATGCATCTGTGTGTGTGTAGCGGGGATTGACCTCAGGGGCACTCGGCCACGGAGCCACATCCCAGCCCTATGCTCTATTTATTTAGGGTCTCACTGAGTTGCTTAGCACTTTGCCATTGCTGAGGCTGGCTTTGAACTCGCGATCCTCCTGCCTCAGCCTCCTGAGCCGCTGGGATGACAGGCACCTGTCACCACACCTGGTAGAGATGACGCATGTTTACGTATTTATTTTGACCACTCTGTGGACTTGAACATCCACAGAAAAGGACATGTTCAACACAATGAAAAGAACTAGTGAATATATATTTTCAGAGTAAAAGAAAAGTACTATTCCTTTCCTTTCTTTCAATAGCTGCGTCTCCATGGAAAGCTCAGAGTAAGTTGCTAAATCCCACCGGGAAGTGCTGCCTGCCACCTGCCACTTGATCCCCAGGCAGGGGGGCAGGCCCTGTCCCTGCCCACTCTGTGTGTTTGATGTTACAAGGAGTCCATTCCTTCTTTTGGAGAGCCTGGTGCAGAAGTGCTTATGGCTACAGGTGGCATGACCTCAGCCTTTCAGTGAGATTGACCAGGACGGTCTCAGTAACCAGGACAACAGCAACATTATTGTTTTCTTCACTGGTGCTGTAGAACCCAACAGGACCTCAGAGGCGAGGAAGCTGGGGGACGATCAGCTGCTTCCTCAAATGCTCCAGCCACCCCTTACCTTTCACACGGCTTCACCGTCCCGATCCCGGGGACACTTCCACCAGGCTCTCTGGGTAACCTCGCTTTCCACTCTGCACGCAGGAGAGGTTTAGAAAGCCAAGCCCTGACTATGCAAAGGCACTGCGGCTCGCAGGGGCAAAGTGATGTTTCGCCAAAGGAGTGGTGGGACAGACCCCTGATTTATGTTCAAAGCCCTTCTTCCGATAAAACAGGCAAGACAAGGGTAGCAGGAAGTGAAGACTCGCCGACCCCGCTTACCTTTCAAAGCCGATCTGCCGAAACGTCTTTTCCCACGTTGAGCCTGCAACAGAGGAAACAAGGTCAGTGCCCTGCTCAGCGGCTCTGTCCTGCTGGGGCTGCTGGGGCCATGCTTGCAGGGCGCGTGCCTTTGCACCTACGTGGAGCGACCTGGATTCCCTCCAACACCTCACTCCACAGCCCCATCCGCACACGGCCTTTGTTTTCCTCAATTTATTTAGGGACTGATTGACAATACTGTGCACAGTGTAGGGCGACAGTGTGATGTATCCACACATGCATGCATGGTGGAAAAACCAAGTCATGGAAAAACCAAGTCAGGGTGATCGGCATATTCATCACGGAAATTCTTATCATGTGTTTGTGTGAGAACGCTCAAAGTCCTCTGAGTTCTTTTGAAATTCACCGTAAACCAATGCTGATTATACCACCGCCCTGTGAACAGAGCACCAGACTTTACTTCTCGTATTGCACCACGATTCTGTCCTCACCGGCTGCTCCCTGTCCCCCACCAACCCCCGGCTCCTCCTTCCCTCTTCCAAGAGATCTGGTTTTCTAGATTGCACAAACAGAGCAGAAGCAGAAACGGACAAAGGAGAGAAGACCAAAGTGAAAAGCTTCCACACAGTCGTCCTCCAAACACCTAAGTATGTCCAACTCAGAGTAAGGGGAGCAAAACTCTCCCGGTGGAAATAAGAGCACGATGCTGCCGTGACCCTCCAACACCCGGCCTGTCCCTCCACGGTGCGTGTTTGTTCCCCTTCAGGGGGCACCCTGAGTCCAGCCCACGCACCACACCTTTCTCTTACCGTGCTGGATCAGGGGATTGCATCTCCACTCTTTAAATTTTAAACTAACTGTTCTTGATGGTTAAGAATGTAAAAATGCGATTCCAAATCACATGAGGAGTAATACGTCCAAATCACAAAATAGAAGAATAACAGTTGGGTATAAAAAATTGCCACGATTTTTCCATTCCTCCCCATGTGATAGGCAGATAATAATTTTCTGAGCACTTGATACACAGAGAAGCACTAATTTTTACCAAAGAACAGTTTAAGAAAAAATTTTTAGATTTTTAAAATTTGTTCTATTAGTTGAACATGACAGTAGAATGCATTTATACATTTTGATAGATCATACATAGAGAATAATCTCTCATTTCTCTGTACATGTTGCAGGATCACATGGGTCATGTAGTCATATATGTACATGAGGTAATAATGTCTGTTTCGCTCTACTATCCTTCCTACCACCACACCCCTTCACTCCTCTCTACTTAATATAAAGTAACTCTATTCTTCCCTACCCCCCACCTCCTATGGTGAATTAACATTCGCATATCAGAGAAAACATTTGGCCTTTGGTTTTCTAGGTTTGGCTTATTTTGCTTAGCATATTTTCTAATTCCATCCATTTACCAGCAAATGTCATAATTTCATTCTTCTTTAAAGCTGAGTAATATTCCATCATGTGTATATAGACCACATTTTCTTTATCCATTGATCTGTTACAGGGCATCTAGGTTGGTTCCACAGTTTAGCAATTGTGAGTTGAGCTGCTATAAACATGATGTGGCTGCATCACTGTAGTAGGCTGATTTTAAGTCCTTTGGATATAAATCAAGAAGTGGGATAGCTGGGTCAAATGCTAGTCTCTAGGATAGATAAAGAACTCAACAACACTTAACACCAAAAAAACAAATAACCCATTCAATAAATGGGCTAAGGAACTGAACAGACACTTCACAGAAGAAGAAATACAATTGATCAACAAATACATGAAAAAATGTTCAACATCTCTAGCAATTAGAAAAAGGCAAATCAAAACTGCTCGAAGATTTCATCTCACTCCAATCAGAATGGCAATCATCAAGAATACAAGCAACAATAAATGTTGGCGAGGATGTGGGGGAAAAGGTGCGTTCCTACCTTGCTGGTGGGAATGCAAATTGGTGCAACTATATGGAAGGCAGTATGGAGAGTCCTCAGAACACTTGGAATGGAACCATTTGACCCAGTTAATAAAAAGTTTTCACAGGCAAATGTTAAGGGTTTGGTCTAATTCATAGTGCTTTACATTCTCCTGATGCCCAGTCAGTGGCAAAAATATTTTTATTTCAGTAACTATTATTCTAAGCAATTACTCATCTTACCCTAGATTCCTAAGTCTTGGTGTGCATTGATTGATAATCAGAGCAGATCACTACTGCCTTTCCGTGGATGATAATCCTTCCAGCAGCAGGTGGAAGACTCAGGCCTGAGTCTTCAGAGGGAGCTAAGAAGTGACACAACTTCTTTCCTAAAATCAAAATACACTGGGCCAGGGTTTGTGCCCCTTTCTTAACTCTCCCTCGACTGGGCACCATCTCCGTGGCAGGCAGACACCCCCAGACGCTAGCTGGGCTTCTTGGAAAGCAGGTTATGCGGGAGGGGCGGCCCCAGGCAGCAGTCCCCTCCAGAGAGCAGGAGGACCATTTCACCGCAGCGTTTGGGCCCCTGGTCACGATGGAGAGTTTTAAATAACTTTTATAAAGAATGAAGAACAAAATTTCATATATGAATTACACACACACAAACCTGAAGCAGATTTGGCTTATTTTCTTGGGTGATGTCATTCTTCCAGCTGAATTCCAATAGGCCTTGCTGAGTGGGCGTCGAACACGTCGACTTTGAACTCACCAGCCCAGGAATTCTTTGGCCTCTGGCTCAGAGAAGCAGGTCCCCTGTGAATATCATGTGTCCTGGGAGCCTTATGCTAAGCAATCAAGAATCAAGAAAGAGGGATTCTTGCTCCTGAAATCCTGCCGTCAGGTCAGGGGTGAAGAACGCATGACTCGTCAGGCGGAAGCCACGCTGTACTCAAGGCTGCGGCTCTCTCTGGAAGCCACGCGTATTCAAGGCTGCGACTCTCTCTGGAAGCCACGCTGTACTCCAGGCTGCGGCTCTCTCTGGAAGCCACGCTGTACTCCAGGCTGCGGCTCTCTCTGGAAGCCACGCGTACTCAAGGCTGCGGCTCTCTCTGGAAGCCACGCTGTACTCAAGGCTGCGGCTCTCTCTGGAAGCCACGCGTACTCAAGGCTGCGGCTCTCTCTGGAAGCCACGCGTACTCAAGGCTGCGGCTCTCTCTGGAAGCCACGCTGTACTCAAGGCTGCGGCTCTCTCTGGAAGCCACGCGTACCCAAGGCTGCGACTCTCTCTGGAAGCCACGCTGTACTCAAGGCTGCGACTCTCTCTGGAAGCCACGCTGTACTCAAGGCTGCGGCTCTCTCTGGAAGCCACGCTGTACTCAAGGCTGCGGCTCTCTCTGGAAGCCACGCGTACTCAAGGCTGCGGCTCTCTCTGGAAGCCACGCGTATTCAAGGCTGCGGCTCTCTCTGGAAGCCACGCGTATTCAAGGCTGCGGCTCTCTCTGGAAGCCACGCTGTACTCCAGGCTGCGGCTCTCTCTGGAAGCCACGCTGTACTCCAGGCTGCGGCTCTCTCTGGAAGCCACGCTGTACTCCAGGCTGCGGCTCTCTCTGGAAGCCACGCTGTACTCAAGGCTGCGGCTCTCTCTGGAAGCCACGCGTATTTAAGGCTGCGGCTCTCTCTGGAAGCCACGCTGTACTCCAGGCTGCGGCTCTCTCTGGCCCAAAGTAAGCCTCAGGAGAGAGGAGCCTTCCACCAGGGAGAACCAGGCAGTGACCTCGGGCCAGGGCCAGGGCCGGGAGGCTGAGGGAGGGATGGGGCCATCCCGGAAGTCTAGATGCCCCTGCTTCAGACTCCTTTGTTCCAGAGGGAAACAGCACCTTCTGAATCGCCCTGTATTTCCACCGCTTTCCCAGACCTTCTCCACATATCCCCCAATTTCATTTAGATTTTAAGAAGACACTTTTCTTACCAGATTCGGTTTATTATCAACATGAAATTTAAAAATGAATGATTTTGCTCTACTGTGCTATCTGATGCTTTGAACATGGAGCTTTGATTAAGAAATAGGCTGAGAAATGTGGATCGTTCAGACAGGAAGGGCAGGTTTGGGTGCCAGCTCCCAGCAGCACGGGCAAGCCTCTCCGCCAGGCCCCGCGGGGACGGGACAGCGGCTCCTCCGCCACGCGGCTCTCCCACGCCAGCGTTGGGCTCCTCCCCGTGCACGCCTTCCCCGCACCTCAGCTCAGAACGGGACTGGCTTATTAAACAGCCGTCAGCCCTCCCCACGGTGCCCCGGAGCCGGGCAGTTTTATGTCTGGTGAGCGCCGCGTCACAACGACCCGACAGACAGGCAGTAAATGGAACAGACGTATCCAGATCCTTTGGCACCAGGAGTATTTTTGGCAGCTCGTTACTGACTTGCTGGGGAATTCTTTTAAAGCCATTAACCGGGCTCCACATGGTAAGGTAATACCACTCTCCTCTGCCAAAGCAGCCCGACGGGAGGAAAGCGGAGAAAACAAGAGTAGCTGGCAGGCCGCCTGGACCGGACACTGGAGGAGAGATTTAGTGCAGCCCCAGGACCCTGCAGCCCCGCTTCCCGCGGTCAGCGCCATTAAAGCGTGCGTGGAAAACCCTGAACAAAGACGGGCAGCTCTAAGTAGCTCCCATGCAGCGTGCTGCAATCGCTCTGCTTCATCACTAATGACTGCCGATGTCGCCGAGCCTGATTTCTAAGTCTAAGTCTGCGAGAACAGGAGCAGGGTGCATCCAGGGCTTCAGGCCCGCTCCACGGATGGGAGGAGATGCTGCCCACACAGAGGAGTCCGTGGTGAGAAGGAGGCTGTGTGGAGGGAGGCCGTGCGGTGCTGAGAGAGCCCCTCCGGTAGTGGACGGAGAGTGGGAAACCCCACGCTAGACCGGCTCTGCCCAGCACCAGCAACCCAGCCTCAGAACGCAGGGTGGATCCCCTCCAGGCCTGGTGCCGCTCAGCTGGCAGAGCAGGTGCCAGTGTCTGGCCTCAGGCGTCCTGGGCGACCAACACCCGTTAAGCCTGCGGCTCTGCGCTCCCGTGACCCTGGAGGGGAGTGGTCTTGCCAACCCACGTGGTCTTCTCTCCCTGGAAAGGTGTATCAGCAAGTGCCCCTTTCCAGGTGAATGAAGCTCTGTCCATTCTTATTCTCTCTCCCTGTTATCCAAAATCAATCATCTATCAATATATCTATTATCTATCATCGATCGTATCTATTATTTGTCATTTGTTATCTATTTCTCCATCACCTATTATGTATCTGTCATCTGTCTATCATGTATCTGTCATCTCTCACCTGTCTTTTATCTGTCATGTCTATATAGCTATCATCTATCAATATTGATCATTTATCATCTATCCCGTGTCTGTCAACCTATCATCTATCAATATCTATCATTTCTCTCCTGCCTACATATCTATCTATCTATCATCTATCATCTATCAATCACCTATCTTTCCTCAGAAATCAGCCAGCGTTGCTAACTCTAGTTTTCGGTTAGGGCTCTGGTATTTGAATCTCAGAGAGCACTAAGTGTGAAGCATGGAAGTCACAACACTGCCTTCAGATCCAAATGTTAGACGATGGCAATAAAAGCATTGATGGTAACTTGTAGCCATGTTACACCGTTTTAAAGTCAAGAGAATGGACACTTCCCCAAAGCAGCACAGTGATAGAAACAGCATATGCTTATCAGTCCGCTACAAGCTCCAACTTCACATACATTAGCTAATTTAACCTTCCCAAGTATTCTGCGGAATCTGTGCAATCTCCTACCTCCTTTTCAGGTGACAAATTGAGGCTGGGTCGAGGGATTGGGGGCCACTGTCTTCGACCCCCATCATGTCTCATGCTGGGTATAGTCTTCTTGTTTCCTCCTGCTTTGCCTGGGGTGTGTCCCCCCAGTTCATGTGTGGGAAATTTAATTCCCAAATTCACACTTTGATGTCATTTGGAGGGAGGCTTTGGGGGTAAAGCAGATGAAGGACGTCGTGACTGGCCCCACAATGGAAGAGACAGGGAGACCCGCGTGCTATGTCTCGAAGTTTGTTCCCTCAGCCACACTCCAATGCAGCAAGAAAGCCCTCTCCAGCTCCGGCACCGAGTTCCTGGATATCTGGGCCTCTAGAGCCAGGAGCAAAATGAACCTTTATTCTTTGTAAGTTACCCAACTTGTGCCGTTCCATCATAGCAACAGAAAATGAGCTAAGACACCGTCCTTCTTCATTTTCCTTCCTTATTCTCCATCATTTGTCTCCCACTCCGTCTGGTTATAATATGGAATTCCAAGCTTTTTTTATTCTCCAAAGTGTCGTAGGTCTGCTTATTAATTTTAGAGGCATGTGAGAGCCCCCGTTGATGCTACCTGTCATCAAGCCACTTTCCACATCAGCCCTCATCCAGCACGTGTGGATTTCAGTCCGCTTTGTTCAACGCCGTGCTCACAGGTGTGCGATCTGCACAAACATACCTGGACGACAGGTCGTGAGTACGGTGAGACCTTGGCACAGGGCTGAATATTTTTTATTTCTTTTGATTTCTCTGCTGCAGTGGTTTAAACCACAGGGCTCTGCTAGCTCCTCAGATGTGAGTTCTAGCAGCGGCTCTGTTGCTGCCTTTCCTTAGACAGGTTTCCCTTCCTGAACAGAAGTCGACCTTCTCAGTCTGCAGTCTTAGTTTCTCATGAGTGTTGTCAGGGGAAAAGCAAGTTCTCTGTCCTCTGTCACTGTCTCTGTTCTCTGTCCTTACCAGCTGGCCCTGGGCCTCCCTCCCAGGCTTCCTCCCTGATGGGTGCTCGAGGCGTGAGGGACGTTTCAGCCGCAGAGGGCAGGCACGCGCTTTTTCCTGGAGGCCTCACGGTGTCCGGGTAAGCTGGGGTCAAGTGAGGCACAGACGTGCACCTGAGTGGCCAGTCACCACCACCTGTGTCTTGGTCACTGATGGCCACTGGAATTTGAACCTGTTTCTCCACTTTCTCAAAACAGCCAGCAAAAGAGGCCTGCTAATCTTCTGTGGCCACGCAGCATGTCCCGAGGAAGGAGTGAGTACTTGCACATACCACAGGGCTGCCAGGCAGCTGAGCGTGCCACCTGGCGAGGAACTGGGGACGAAACTCTGGCCGGTCGGGAAACCGGACCACTTACAAATGTTCTGCCAGAAACTTCATTTACATCAGTTTTAACTCTGGAAAGGAAAGATTTTCCCATCCGGCAAAAGGAGCCAGCACTTTACCAGGGGTGGCATGTCGAATATAAAGAAGTGCAGTGTGGGCGCGTCCCTCACTCTCCGTCCACGCACAGACCGCTCTATTCCGAGCACGGTGACATGCAGAACACCAGGACCACACGAAACCAGCCGTGTTTCAGGACGTGTAGGAATCGCGTGAGCATATGACCGTGTGGACTGTCAGCAAGAACCAACCTGCCACAGCCGGCCGCCCCTCATCTGCTGCAAACGCTGCTTCAAAAACACTCCTCCATGTGCCCGCGTTTGCCTGGGCCTCTGGTGACGGGCGGACCTGCCGAGGGCATGTCCGGTAACCGTAGCTCTAGCTTTCTCAGAGCCTGAGGCCCAGGAGCCACGGGAGCTTGGCAAGCATTGCCTTTGCCCAGAGCGTCGCTGGGCTTGACCCTGGACTCTGTCCGTGCTGCACTGGTCCTGGTGCCAGCTCTGCAGGCGGCCTGGACGTCCAAGGTTCCCACCCGCTCAGTCTCCCGTGGACTCACAATACGACTGAGGTAAGGGTCCAGTGAATCACAGGCCACTTGCTTCACAAGGGCAAGTCACCAGGGAGTGGACTCGTTCACCTGGACGTGCTCTTGGGAATCGGCAGGCCACAGCATCCTGACAGGTCCTGGGCAGCCGTGACCACAGCCTGGGCGGGGAAGGCAGACCTCGGGAGCGCAGGGTCTCCGTCCACAGCCGCGGCGTCCCAGGAGCGGGCGTCCTATCCTCAGGCCCTTGTCCTCTGGGCCTCAGGCACAGAACTGACCTGTGCGTCACTGACGCCTGGCTGTCACCACTCTCCTCACAGGGCCACCGTGGCCCAGAACAGAGAGGCTGGCACCTGGGCGGTGTCCCTGCTCTCAGAGCCACTCCTGAGGGACCAGGAACCTCAGCAGCGCAGACGGCAGGGATTCAGCTTTTGCAGAAGAAGCAACTTGGCCCTGGATCTGCGTCCCACCACCTGCCGTGGGTCAGCTGCCACGGGACCCAGGCCCTAGCCTACAGGTCAGTCCAGGCAGTCTGAAGGCGGGCGGAGCCCTCTCTGCAGGACCACCAGCAGAACAGACCAGCAGAGCGTGGCAGGGCTGGCGGGGCCGGCGCTGGATGGATGGGTGCCGTGGCTCTGAGGGTCCCAGGTGGTGTGGAGGGACGATGGGAGACGCGAGCTGCGTGGGAGCCTCAGCACATCCTGGTGCAGAGCCACACGGCGCGACTGCCCTGCTGGACCAGCGCAGGCTCCCGAGGCTGCACAAGCTGGGCCCAGCAGGCCCTGGCCTCCGGTCCACTTTCGCCTCCCCACATCAAGAGGTTCTGTGGTCCCAGCTCATCCACGTTGCACTGCAGACCTTTCCTTTCAGTGTATGTTGCCAAAACTCTCCCCAAATCGTCTTCGGGGCAATGCACAGGAAGTCCAGTAAGGTCAAAGGCCTGGAAAAGCTCATTCAGCCAGGTGCCAGGGCACAAGCCTGTAATCCCAGCAACATGGGAGGCTGAGGTGGGAGGATCACAGTCCGAGGACAGCCTCAGCAACTTAACGAGACCTTGTCTCAAATTAAAAAATCAAAAAGGGCTGGGGATGCGGCTCAGTGGTAAGGCACCCCTGGGTTCAATCCCAGTACCAAAAATACAAGCAAACCAAAAACTAAACAAATAAAACCCACTTCAATTCCTTCATTAAACTTAAGTCCTTCACGAAAAGCTTACCAAGCTGTGCAAGTTTTCTGATTGGTGTTCACGTGGTCGTCCCTCAAGCCCACACAGGCAAACGCGAGTCGAACAGGGGAAGTCCTGTCATTTCTGCAGAAACGAGAGACCTTCCATGCTGGTCTTCATGGGGTCGTCTTTGTGCCCTGGACAGTGAGTCATAAAGCGCAGGTACTGGAGGGAAGAGGAGGGGAGGGGAGGGAAGAGGCTTCCTGCTCCCACCTCCAAGCTGCCTGTGTGAACAACACCAATGTGCTCTGCTGCACTTGGTGACCACAGGGACAAAGAGGAGTGGCGTTTGTCATCTGGGTCACACGTAGAGGAGAAAGGCAAGTGGCAGGTTTCCTTTCTTCTCTCCAGAGACCAGCAGCCACTTCTCCTTTCAACCCTCTCAAAAGTTACAGTCTTTTGCTTTTCTTTTCTTTCTTCCTTCTTCCTTCTTCTTTTCTCTTTTCTTTTTTAAGCAAAGACCCCTTTGCAAGCTTGAGTCGTTGGCCACAGAAAGCTCCTGCAGAGGCCTGACTCACACACATGCTCCAACAGGGCTAGACATGGGGGCGTTTCCAGGCCCATTTGAAGGAGGGGCGTCCACAGTGCAGGACACAGTGGGGAGGGCACCTTGGCTCCCACACAGCTCTGTGACAGCCAGGCCTTTGCTTTTTACTGGTACAGATTGCAAGCATTACATTCCCACATAAGAATGTCTGACTAACCTCTTGGCGCACAGCGGGGTCTCTGAGTTTCGAATCTGAACCAGTCACAAGCAATCAATGTGCCTCAGACGCTGCACGCGTCCAGCGTAGACCGCCTCTCTCGGTGCACTGCTCTGCAATCCGGCTGTTCAGAGGAGCCTGCGGGAGGCGCAGCTTTCCTGGAGGCTCCTGGGTCCCGGGTCCCCGGCTCTGCAGGAGGGCAGCGCAGAGCCAGGCCACGCCCCTCCTCACGCAGGCGCTTGGGCCACCCCGCTGCTCTGATGTCACACTCCCCGTGCTTTAGGAGCCTAATAACTGAAGCGTTAGGGGGACAAACGCTCATGGAGAAGGCAGGAGACCGCAGCCTGAGAACGTGGGGTGGACCAAGGTCCTGCGTCTGGGAAGACGGACAGTCCGCCCTCACAGGAACGGCGCCCACCGTGTGGCCAGGCCCGCCTTTCAGAGGGACCCTCGGGGAAGCAGAGCGGGGCTGCACGCGGCCGTCAGGAAGGAGGGGACAGGCCTCGTCTGGGACTGATACCACATCTCCACACTGGAGAAAGGAGAGGCAGCCGCAGGGAGAACCAAAGGAGCCATGTCCCCGCGTCCCGGCCAGCAGGGCCCCCTGGAAAATGACACGTCGACGCTCGCGGTGCCTTCCATGTGGCTTCTCAGTTCCACCACGAGCTACTCAGTCCCCTTTTGAAAGGAGGGAGCCAGAGTTTCATTTCATTTTTATAATCCTGACTTCTCACAGGCTATAAATAAAATAAATGAAAAAGGTCTGTTGTAACTGAGTCAATGTCGTAAATATGAACAGAACGGTTCAGCCTTTCGGGTCCCAGGCCTGGAGCCCTGCGTCCGGGCCCCCACGCACACGTTAGGTCCAGATTTTTCTGGATCCAACGTGATAACAGCCAAAGTTCCCCTGGCTTATTAATGACCTCAGGAGATTCGAGGCCACCTCCCTTAAGGCTCCTTCTCCCTCAGCTCACTGCCAGCATGTCCCTTCCAGGTGTGATTGGCAGTGGAAAGGTGCCTGGCACTGCCCTGGAGACCCTGGGAGGAACCAGGCTGGGTGTCTTGGGACATCTCAAGCCTGAAGTCCCTGTCCTCCAGGGGCAAAGCCCTGCCCCTCGCCCCGCCGGTCAAGGGGTCTGACTGGCCGCATCAGCAGGAAGAGGAGGAGAGCCTCTTGGTTTGTCCTCAGGCCGACTCAGAAGATTCACGGTGCTTGGCTAAGTCCTGGCCGACGGCCGGCTCCCAGCTGCTGTGGAAAGGAAGCAGCACCGTCCTGTGTGCACAGGGCACCGGCCATGCTGTAGTGTAAATGCAGGGCACCGGCCATGCTGTAGTGTAAATGCAGGGCACCGGCCATGCTGTAGTGTAAATACAGAGCACCGGCCATGCTGTAGTGTAAATGCAGGGCACCGGCCATGCTGTAGTGTAAATGCAGGGCACCGGCCATGCTGTAGTGTAAATACAGAGCACCGGCCATGCTGTAGTGTAAATGCAGGGCACCGGCCATGCTGTAGTGTAAATGCAGGGCACCGGCCATGCTGTAGTGTAAATGCAGGGCACCGGCCATGCTGTAGTGTAAATGCAGGGCACCGGCCATGCTGTAGTGTAAATGCAGGGCACCGGCCATGCTGTAGTGTAAATACAGGGCACCGGCCATGCTGTAGTGTAAATGCAGGGCACCGGCCATGCTGTAGTGTAAATGCAGTGCACCGGCCATGCTGTAGTGTAAATACAGGGCACCGGCCATGCTGTAGTGTAAATGCAGGGCACCGGTCATGCTGTAGTGTAAATACAGGGCACCGGCCATGCTGTAGTGTAAATACAGGGCACCGGCCATGCTGTAGTGTAAATGCAGGGCATCGGCCATGCTGTAGTGTAAATGCAGGGCACCGGTCATGCTGTAGTGTAAATGCAGGGCACCGGTCATGCTGTAGTGTAAATACAGGGCACCGGCCATGCTGTAGTGTAAATACAGTGCACCGGCCATGCTGTAGTGTAAATGCAGGGCACCGGTCATGCTGTAGTGTAAATGCAGGGCACCGGCCATGCTGTAGTGTAAATGCAGGGCACCGGCCATGCTGTAGTGTAAATGCAGGGCACCGGCCATGCTGTAGTGTAAATACAGGGCACCGGCCATGCTGTAGTGTAAATACAGGGCACCGGCCATGCTGTAGTGTAAATACAGGGCACCGGCCATGCTGTAGTGTAAATACAGGGCACCGGCCATGCTGTAGTGTAAATACAGGGCACCGGCCATGCTGTAGTGTAAATGCAGGGCACCGGCCATGCTGTAGTGTAAATGCAGGGCACCGGCCATGCTGTAGTGTAAATGCAGGGCACCGGCCATGCTGTAGTGTAAACGCAGGGCACCGGCCATGCTGTAGTGTAAATACAGAGCACCGGCCATGCTGTAGTGTAAATACAGTGCACCGGCCATGCTGTAGTGTAAATGCAGGGCACCGGCCATGCTGTAGTGTAAATGCAGGGCACCGGCCATGCTGTAGTGTAAATACAGGGCACCGGCCATGCTGTAGTGTAAATACAGGGCACCGGCCATGCTGTAGTGTAAATGCAGGGCACCGGCCATGCTGTAGTGTAAATGCAGGGCACCGGCCATGCTGTAGTGTAAATGCAGGGCACCGGCCATGCTGTAGTGTAAATGCAGGGCACCGGCCATGCTGTAGTGTAAATGCAGGGCACCGGCCATGCTGTAGTGTAAATACAGTGCATCGGCCATGCTGTAGTGTAAATACAGAGCATCGGCCATGCTGTAGTGTAAATGCAGGGCACTGGCCATGCTGTAGTGTAAATGCAGGGCACTGGCCATGCTGTAGTGTAAATCGGTCACGGGGACGGCGCTTATTTGTGCAATGAGACGAAACATGCCAGCCCACTGCCTTCTGAAATGGGAGAACTAGGTGAAGGAAACCACTGGAGAAAAGCTGGGGGCAAGCTGAGTGCTCACAGATGCTAAGACCCTCCGGCCCCGTGTCCTCGGATGTACGGGGATATTACACCTTGTGCCATCAACACCGATGCCATTCAAAGCAGCAGACGGACGGGCGTGAAGCCATTCAGAACGGTTTCAGCCAGATTCCACACGTCTTTAAGAACCTTCGCGTGAGACTGGAGTGTTTGAACAAAAGAAGAGAAAGCTCTTATTGACCCGCACCGTGCACAGAACTTCTGCATTTACAAGTGGAGCACAGGGCCATCCGAGCAAGGCCGGGGCAGCTGTGCCCACGACCCCGCAGGCTGGGAGGAACACCACCAGACCCAGAGGTGATGTCCCACGCCCCAGGGCCCCAGTGCTGCTCCTCAGGATAGATGTCACTTCCCTCACCTCGATTTGTGACCCTCTTCCACTGCGTCTAATGGGACTCACACAGCAGGGAAGACACAGAACGTCCCAGTGTGCTACACTGGGGCCCAGGAATGTCCCGTGGAGCTCCTGGGTCAGGTAATGCAGGAGTATTCCATGTGAAAATGTCCAGTCTACGAGGACTGTGGCCTCAGCAGGGGACGGATCCACTGGACTGGTCAACCATCTGAATGGACAACCTGGTAGGAACGGTAGGCAGGTGGGTGTGACTGGAGCACAAGGGCCACTGGAGGCGTGCCCTTGGGGGCTCTGTTTTGTCCCTGGATCCTTGTGTCCTCTCTCCCTCTCTGCTCCCTCCTCCCTCTCTCCCTCTGCTCCCTGGCTGCGGCCATGTCCTTCCCATGATGTGCTGTCTCAGCTCAGGCCCAGAGCAAGGGGACTGCTGACCACAGACTGAACCTCGGAAGCCAGGAACCAAAATGCACGTCTCTTCCTCTGAGCGCTCCTGTCAGGGCTCTTGCTCACCACCGTGAAAGGCGGCCCAGTGCGGAGGGCAGGCCTGAGCCCAGGGAGGTGCCGGGTGTGTAACGCAGAAGCCGGCCCAGTGCAGGCCTGAGCCCAGGGAGGTGCCGGGTGTGCAACGCAGACCGACGAGGCAGGGCTGGCATTTACCGAGCCCTCCTTTCACTGCTACGGGTGGAACACACCTGTCTGATCACAGGTGCTTATAAGGTACTCTCTATGCTTTGAAGAGAGTGAATGAGAAGTGTAGTATATTTGTCAGAACCAAATACAGTGGTTCCCCCTCAGCTGTGGGGATACCTCGCAAGAACCCCCAGCCCACAAACGTCTGTGAACAGCACTGAACACTGAATGCGCCGTTTCTTCCTATACACACACCCGGGGTAGAGTTTGACTTGTAAGACAGCACAACCCAGGTCAAGAACACTGATAAAGGAGAACAAGTATCCTCTACGCTGCAACAGTCATCGGCATCACTTCTCCCGTGCTTTGGGGTTATTAAGTCGATCAGGGTTACCTGAACACAGCCCTGTGATGCCGTGACCACCGTTGATATCACAGCATGGCTGAGTACCTGAGAGGAGGGTAGCATATACAGTGTGGATGCGTGGACACAGGCGTGAGTCCTGCCACAGGCAGGATGGAGGAGGGTGGTGTGAGGTTCGTCGAGCCCACAGAAAGGCACGCCACTAAAAACTTAGGAAGGGCTGGGGATATAGCTCTGCTGGTAGAGTGCTTCCCTCACAGGCACAAGGCCCCGGGTTCAGTCCCAGAACCGCAAAAAACAAAAACAACAACAAAACACTTACGAAATGTTTATTTCTGGAGTTTTCCATCTCATATTTTTGGACCATGGTTGAACTCGGGAAGCTGAAAGAAGAGAAAGTGAAACCATGGGAGAGGGGCGCTGCTGTATGTGGGGGGGGTTATTAAAGATGGAGGTGAAAATCCTGCTTTAAAAGACGGAGAAGGAGGGCCTGGATGTCCCTATAGGTGACTTCTGTTTGTGTCAGGCTCTCTCTGTCCTCTGAAGCCTTTCAGTTTAAAGCAAATGAGGAGGAGTTCATTTTAAATTGCAGAATTTCGCCTTGACTGCATCAGTCTGCAGTGATAAAACAGGAACTCTGATCCGTAACCGTATGGAATACAAGTTCTCTTGCATTGGAGAGGTCTGGGTGCATATGTAGTGGTGCGTGCAAGCGTACCGAGAGATGAGCGATCCCAGCACAGAGACTAGCCGCTGTTCACACGTCAGTGTGTCCCTGGACATCTTTATTCTCCCCCTCCTCGTGTGTGTGTGTGTGTGTGTGTGTGTGCACGCACACACACACGTGACAGACAGAGGCAGAGAGCCAGACAGGAGGGAGCGGGCTGGCCTGTACTGCTGCGGAGTGGATGCCTCTTGAATCCACACCCTGAAACATGTCCCGCATCCCCTCTTAGGGGCACTGCACTCGATGGTCACACAGCACGTCCACGCATTGTGGACCTGAACTAGCTTGTTTCTGTGGGTTGGGCACTTCGGCTATTTCCATCTTCTCCTTTTCTTTCTTTTCTCTTTCGTAACTGTGGAAGCGTGCATATGCCGCTGCACATCCTCAGGCATGGAAATACCTGAGATCAAGCTGTATCAAGAGTATGGATCTGTACAGGACTTTGAATACTTACAGCTAAGAACGTCCTCTGAGGATTGGGTTCATCTGCAGGTCGAACCTCACGAAACTGGTGGTATTTGGCAACTTTGCCTGTAGAACAATTCCATGTGACTCAGCCTGAGGTACCGTGAGCTCTGAGGAGAACCTTCACGCCCCCTGCATCACGGTGGAGCCGGGAGTCATTCACCCTCTTGGAAAACAAGTCTGGAGCTGCGACCGCTGCTAAGCGCTGTGGCAGGGCCTTCAGGGACACAGTGAGCAAAGTGTCCAGCTGCCTGCCCTGCATGGCTTACAGTCCAGTGCAGAGATACCGTGAAGACAGGGGTCAGGACACTGAGGACTTTACAGCAAGCTTCAGGAAGTAAAGGGGAGGTGAGGAGGGGACACCGAGGTTGGGAAGGGCACAGAGAGGGCCACCACGCACAGCAGGCAGGTGCACCGGGACCTTCCAGGCAGAGGAGGGCATGGCCAAGGCCTGTGCCCATCAGCACATCTCCTATCGGAAGGCCTGGCGAAGTCCAGATGGCCGAAGACGGACACCAGCGGACAAGGCTGGAGATCAGATCGGCACGGTCAGCTTTTCACGTTCACACATGCTTTACACGTGTTCTGTGGGTTGAAAATCACGCTCAGTTTCCCTTGAACTCGCGTCTCTCATCCTAATGACAGCGAGCTGCACTCCTCTCTCTTGAGACCAGGTCTTGCTCTGCTGCCCAGACGGGCATCCAAGCCCCGGGCTCACGCGGGCAGCGGGCACCCAGGTCAGGCCGCCACGCCCAGCTATGGGGGTTGTTTCTTTTAGACACTAGCCACTTAAAATCCCTCACGACGGCCTACGTTCGTCTTGTCTGCGTTTCCTCCTGCAGGGACCGCGGCTCCTCTCCCAGTTCATCCCTGAGGAGGGTCAACACCGCCCGACTGCAGCGGCCCAGCCTGCTCCCCGTTCCCTGCTGCCAGCGGGGAGGCAAAGGGGTGCACCTGCCACCGTGGGCACAGACTGCCGGGCTGCCACTTCCCATCGGTGAGGCGAGCAGGTGGCCCTCACCTCACTTGGTGCCCCATGGAGGTGCAGACCTGGGAGCCCTCCTGACCCAGGAGGACTTCTCTGTGACCTCACAGAAAGCAGCTGCGGGTTCCGGGCAGCTCCGGCTGAGCTGGCGAGGAAACCGAGTCTCATGCAAAGACTAGAAATGAGGAGCCATGGGCCCGCCAGCATTGTGTGTGTGTGTGTGTGTGTGTGTGTGTGTGTGTGCGTGTGTGTACTACGTGTGGTGTATTTGTGTGTGTAGTGTGTGTGTATGTACTACATGTGGTGTATTTGTGTGTGTAGTGTGTGTGTATGTACTACATGTGGTGTATTTGTGTGTGTAGTGTGTGTGTATGTACTACATGTGGTGTATTTGTGTGTGTGTACTACATGTGGTGTATTTGTGTGTGTAGTATGTGTGTGTGTACTATGTGTGATGTATTTGTGTGTGTGTGGTATGTGTGTGTATGTGTATGACGTGAGTTATATTTGTGTGTGTGGTGTGTGTGTACTACATATGGTGTATTTGTATGTCTTATGTGTGTGTATGTGTATTGCATGTGGTGTATTTGTGTGTGTGCAGTGTGTGTATGTATACTACGTGTGGTGTATTTGTCTGTGTGTAGTGTGTGTGTATGTGTATGTGTATGGCATGTGGTGTATTCATGTGTGTAGTGTCTGTGTGTGTGTGTGGTGTGTGTGTATGTGTATCGCATGTGGTGCATTTTTGTGTGTAGTGTGTGTGTGTGTGTGTGTGTGTGTGTGTACGGCATGTGGTGTATTTGTGTGTGTAGTGTATGTGTATGTGTGTGTGTGTGGTGAGTGAGGCCCAAGGTCCACAGCAAAGCGCTGGCCCTGATCCTGAGCACCCAGAAGCTTCCTCCCTGTGCAGCCCCCTCCTCCCTTCTTGACCTGCTGCGGAGGGTGGTCCCCACCCAAGTCTGAGGGTCCCCTGCTCCAACTGTCCACGCCACTTGTTTCTGAAGAAGCAGGAAGTCTGCTCCTTCGTTTCCTGCTTCCTTTGCTCTCTCTGTTCTGCTTAAGAAGCAGGGTACCGGCTGGGGTGAGGCTCCTGACCATGACCACATATGCCTCTCATGTGAGGCCCCAGCACGGCAATAAACAAACAAACAAATGAAGGCATCGAGCGAGGCGGTCAGACAACATCCAAAACGTCAAGGTTCTGGGGCTGCAGCTCAGCAGGGGGGCGCGCAGCCTCTGGGTTCAGCCCACAGTAAGATAATCACCTCAGTACCAAATAAAAAAGGATGAAATAAGTAGTCACGTAGCATTCACCACGGGGCAGCGCTTCCCGAGGCTTTATGGATACGACGCAGTTTATTTAATCATCACGTCTGTTCTACAGGGCAGGGACGAGTAGCATAGCCATTTTATAGATGTGGGGACTAAGGCCAGAGAGGTGAACTAACTCCACCGGGGTGCACAGCATTCACGGGAGGAGCCAGCACCCCAGGGCAGCGTCTGGTCCCAACATCTGCACGCCGCCCGCTTGGCCAGTGCTGCTTCCCTCGTGGGAGAAGCTGCTTCTCAATTCTGAGAGCGTCTTGGTAGGATTCCCGGGTTTCTTCCTGGGCACAGGATGCCCTGGGACGCTCAGGAAGTGTCCCCTCCTGCCACACATGCTTGTGAATAAAAACAGCTGCTCCCCGGGAGCAGCCCCAGCTGAGTCCCCTGTCACGGACGAGGGGAGGGACAGTGTGGGGACTGCTTTCAAACCTGCCATGCGCTCTCCAGCTCTCCAGGGGACAGGGCGGAGGAGAGGCAGGCCTGAGGCCCAGGGTCCATGACACGCTGTCAGTGACTGGGAAAAGCTGGCCACCGGGAACAGGTCAGGGTGGGGAGAAGGACGCGCACCGGCCCTCTGGGGGGAACAGGTCAGGGTGGGGAGGAGGACGCACACCGGCCCTCTGGGGCCTTGGGAAGCTCGGCCCTCGTGGAAAGGAGGCTTATGTTACGCGATGCAGCAGGAGCAAGCGAGGCTGCTGCCTCAGTCAGGAGGGACCCCACACTGCCCAAGGCCTCTCGGCCCCCAGGACGCAGGCCCCGGTCCTCCCCTGGGCAGCCCACCGCCTGGGCAGCCCTCCCAGCCCCCAGGACTCTCCTCTTCCTGTGACTTTTGGGGAAAGCTCTGGAGGGAGAGTGTGGTGTCCTTAAATCTCCCTCAGCATCCGGGGAGAGCCCTGGGCCCCGAACCAGGCCCGCTCGCTTTTCAGAGCAGAGAAGCGGGCCCTGTGGCGCAACCTTGGGCCAGCGCCTGCTTTCCGCCTCTCCAGAGCCCTTGCAGCAGGAGCCTCTCTGCGGAACAGTTTTGGCAGCAGAGTTCTGAGACTGCAAGGTCTGGATTCTTCTTTTCTCCTCCGTAATGCAAACTTTACAGCTCATAAACCCTCACTGGATTCATAAAGGTGCAGCTTGCTTTGGAATGTCTCCTGGAGCCTGGGCTCGCCCAGACGGCTTTTCAACACACTCCTCAAAAACGAAGAAAAGACAAGACAGAGGAAGCCTTAGAAACCAAAGAAGAGGGGCTTCCTAAGGGTCCGGCGGCAGTCAGCCTTCGGTGCTGTGCTACTGAGACGGGAAGCTTGCCCGCTGCGTCCCCTCATTTCTGCTGACGTGGTGGTCGGCTAATTCCCCTGGAAGATTAAAGGCCTGGAGCAAAGTTGTGAAAGCTTTGCCAAGACTAAAAGCCTGGGGCTAGAGCCCTTGAGCCGAGTGCCGGAAACAGATGCTATCGCTGAGGGGCAGGCCATGGAAAACAGCCCAGGGAAATGTTTCATCCTGGAGGTTAGAAGCAAATGGAGGTGCGGGGCAGCCTGTCATCCCAGCCACTCAGGAGACTGGGGCAGGAGGATGGCAAGCTGGCCAACTTGGTGAGGCCCTGTCTCAAAAGAAAAATCAAAATGGGCTGGGGATGTGGTTCAGTGCTTCTGGGTTCAATGGAAGGAAGGAAGGAAGGGAGGGAGGGAGGGAGGGAGGGAGGGAGGGAAGGAAGGAAGGAAGGAAGGAAAGTAGGTTGGTCGGTCTTGCCATCGAATCTCCCAAGCTGTTTTTCTGGGTTCTGCTCTGAAGACCAAATTGAGAGGCTGTGCACACAAAGCCACGGTTCATTCCCGCCAGCAGTGCATCTGGCCTGGCAGGAACCCACAGGAGCGCAGGGCTCCCTACTTTTGTGCCACGGTGTGAATTGCCATTCAGCTCCCAGCCTCCTCCTGCGCTCCTCCTACGCCACCTCCCTTTAAAGCCCAAGGGTCTGGAAAGTTTCTAAACTCATTGAGAATTTTTCTTTCCATCTACTCTGTTTTCTCCATTATGCCAACTCCTAAAACAGACAATCCAACTTCCTGTCATCAAGAGAAATGAATATTTAGTTTATGAAGAGTAAATGATTTACTAGAAGATTACATGTGAGGACCAGGAGATGGCACACAATTCAGCCTGGCTCCTTGAAATGCCTTGTGGAGCCAGGAACGGTCTGTGGATGGATGGACGGACGGTCGCCTCCCATCTGCTGACCACTTCGAGGGTCCTTGCTCAGCAAGCTGGGAGCATGAGGTTGGCTTTCTGGCTGGAGCCTGGCACCTTCACAAGGTGTCCTGTGCACGTGGGGACAGCTCTGTGGAGCCGGCCGTGCCGGCTGGGAACCCTCACAGGTTCCAAGCCCGTATGGCTGGCGGTGAGCCTCCCAGCGAGGCTGCAGCCCGAGAAGGTCCCACTGTGCTTAGGGCTTTGCAGGCTACTGGGAGCTCCGGGGGCCACTCTCACCGGGTACAGCACTACTTTATGGTAACGCTGCCACGCTCCCTGCCGCAGGCAAAGCAAGCTGACAGCAGAACTGCGTTGGAGTCAAACTGGAGTTCCGTAAAATCAGATTCTTCCCTTCATTCTTATCATTTCTCTAGTCTTGCAGCTTCTAAATGGTGAGAACTTCTTTCCAGGTCCTCAATCCTGCAGAGCTGCTTCTAGATCCTTCTGAGCACTTCATACACTCTGCATGGACCTTCTTCCCTCCTCTACCCGGACATCGAGCCAAGTCACACCCACATTCCTAAGGCTCTGCCCTGCCTCACGCTTACCCAGGAAAATGGTAAGTGAAGCCACCTTGAAGTCTTCCTTTAACGTCTGCTCTGGCCCCGTTGGATGAGACACAAATAGTGGGTTTCAGGGAACAGAGGGGAGAGGACAGGAATGGCTTTCACAGGTGACAAAGTCATTCATGTTAGGCTTCTAATAATCAAACCATTTGCCATCAGAAATGTCATGCAGAGGTGGCATTTATAATCAGTCACATTCCACAGAATGTGCAGCAAGGAGTCAATGGGAAGACAGAAGGGGCATTAAGTCTTGGACCAGAAGATGTCCTTAAGTCTCATTTAATGCACAGGCTGTGAGGTGGCTGCCTGGCCTCCTCATCTGTGTGATGGATGGGCTGGTACAGATTGTTTCTGGAGGGTCTCAGCATGACCTCTAATAGCAGCGTGAAGGGAGATTTGCAAAGAGCTAAGAGCTACAGAGAGGTAAAACACAAAAGAAAGGTAACACATGGGGCATCTAATAGGTATTAATGGGAGAAATATCTGACCACAAGCAAACACCTATTTTAAGCACCAACTTCTGCCAAAAACTCGGGGCTAGACGGAGGAAGCCCAGCAGTCTCCTCAAGACGTCTCCCCAGGAAGTCAGCAAAGATCTCATATTTTTAGCTCTTAGTTTTACTTAGCCATGAACCCTTCCAGAAAAATGCTAACAATTAAGTAAATTAAGTATTTAGACTCTGTGATCAAGCAAACATATTATTCTAATGGTCACAATAAGCATATTGATTCTTTATGATCAGAAAAAAAGAGCATATTCAATGAATTTATGAAGAAACTTATTTTGAACCACTAAGATGATTTCTCAAAAACAAATTTCCCAAACAGGAAAGTGGTAAAGTAGGTAGAGATCAGTCACATTGCAAAACTGAACTATGTTCTCCGCACGGCTTTGGGAGAGAGGCTGCAGGCTGGGAGATGTCGTGGGCATCTGCTGTCGGTGGCGCCAAGAAGCTGGATCCTGGCCACTGCCAGGTTCCTGGACTTGTGCTGAGGCTGAGCTGGGGACAGGCAGCAAGGTGGCTGAGTGGCCGGCAGTAGGTGCAAATGAGGGGACGCCGGGCAGAGGCTAGTGAGGGGACACCTGGGCCTGGGCAGGTGCTACTGAGGGGACTCTCCCGCATTGGGCCGCACACTCAGGAGGGGCGCAGGGGGCCCTTCTGCACGCCGTGTGGGCCGGCACGCAGGCTCTCACCAGGATAGTCAGTTGCCCCGTGGGAACACAGACCCCAAGGGCTGGCCGTCCCTCCTGGTCTGGAGGAAGCCGATCTTCAGCCTCCTTCGTCTGACTGACACTTCCATTGGACTTGCGGTCTATGGAAGTAAACGTGCAGTGCGTCCTGGTGGTGTCGGGCCTGGGTCCGAGTGCATGGAGTCCTGGCAGGAGCAGGACTCGGAGGTGGTGAGCACCTCCCTGACGGGTTAGCAGTTCTTAAGTGGCGCTGGCTCAGCTGCCGGGCCGCAGCACAGGCACCCCCGGGGACGCGGACAGACTCAACTGAATCCCGCCAGAGTCCTTGCATGTCCTCCGGGGAGCCCTGCTGCCACGGTGCCCCGACTTCCTCAGCAGACAGGCCTGGGCCTGGGCACCCACCGGGCAGGAGTGGCCGGGCTCGCGCCTGCCCAACGCAGCAAGTCCAGGAGGACACGGAGCCACAGGCGGCAGGGCGCGGGGAGGCTGGGAGGGAGGCAGGCTCGGCTCCCCTCAGTGCCCAGGCCTGGACTCACTTCCTGGAAGTGTCTGCACCGCTGTCGTGCCCAGATTACCTGGGCCTATTTACAACCTTCAAATCAACTTAGAGATACCAGTTCTCACGCTTAAATACCTAAACCCAGGACCTTTCATGTTTGGCAGTTATGACCAACGAGTTACCTAAGATGATTATCCCAACTGAAATGTTCGTAGGTGAAAAACTGTCCAGTACAATATTTTTAGATATTTAGATTCACCTACGACCTAAAAAGAAAGTAGGAAAATCTTGCAAGTCAAAAATAAGCGTATTCTAGAAGCATCTGCTCTGATCTGATAAAGCTGGACCATCATCACACTGAACCCTGAGGTGTCACTCCACGCCCCACCTGAGGTAGGGAGCCCCGTGGAGACAGCTGCATAAAACCGGAACCCTAAATGGCTCCTTCTTGGCCTGCAAGTTTTAGCTGGAGGGCTGGGGATGCGGTTGGGCTGCCTGCTGAGCACGCAAGACCCGGGTGTGAGCCCCAGCCACCAGATAAGTCAGTAAGTACACAAAAGGAACCCAACACAGAAGGAAATGGCAAGGGCACTTAGCTGCCTCTGCCAAGCAGGGAGAGGAAGACTCAGGAATTCACACCCATGCACAGTTTGCTGCCTGAATTCACACACCCAACGTGGTCTACAAGCGTCCAGCTGAGAAGTTTGGTTTAGGATGGTATCAGGTTGGAAGTGTCCCAGGTGTCTGGAAGAAGCAAAGGCAACCCCTCAGGAAAGAACCTGAGCCTCAAGGGTTCCTTTAGGACAAATGCCCCAGGAATAAAGATGGAGGTGCAAATATAAAACACCCCAAATCCAAAGAGACACAACTAGAAACCACAAGGAACTACTTAGAGCCGAGAGTTGAGATGCTGGAATTGGAAGACAGAGTAGAAAAGAGTTGGCCTAATATATTTAGATACACAAAAGCAAAGACTGAAAATATTATCAGGGAGCAAATGACTCAAATGACAAACAAAAGGGTTTTAAAAAGAACCAAAGGAAAAAAATTTTAAAGGGAAATGAAAATATAAATATTTAAAACAAATATTCTGCAGAATGTAGCAATCATCTATTTGGACAGAAGTGAAAGGAGATTCGGCAGGGAAATTCAAAAGAAGTCATTTAAAATACAACAGAAAGGACAGAGTTCCGAAACAAGAGTAAAAATAACAACAAGGAAACTCTATTCAAAGAAACAGCATGCAGACACCTTTCCAGATTTGACTAAAGGTATCAATTCTTATGTATTATGACAGCCCAATAAATCACAAGAATGAATAAAAAGAAATGTACACACATATAAATCTTAGTGAAAGTAAAGAACACTGCAAAGAAAATATCTGAAAATCAGCCTGGCCTGGTGACACACGCCTGAGATCCCAGCCACTTGGGAGGCTGAGGCATCGGGAGCTCAAATTTGAGGTCAGCCTGGGTAACGTAGTAAGAACCTGACTCAAAGTGAAAGATGAAAGGGCTGGGGTGTGGCACAGTGGCTCGGCACCCCTGGGTTCGTCCCCAGTAATGCAAAAAATAAATCTTAAAATCAACCTGAGAGAAGAGGTAGATTACCTAAAACAGGGGAACAACTGGACCTTACGTTATTTTCACCACGTGTGTGCTACAGAAATAGAAAACACAAAGGTAAACGTCATGCTTTGTGTGGACCCATAGGGACACACACATTCACCTCCTGAAGGGACGTGGGGGGTGTTCCGCCTGCTTCTAAGTCAGCCTTTTGGGAACAGGCTGCCTCCGTGGAGTCACAGATCTGCTCCAGGGAACAGATGCCATGTGTCTATCTTGGTGCACAGTCAGAAGTCCTTAGAAGAAGGCTGGATACTACAGCTCTGAGCCCCCGGAGATGCTCCTTTATCAGTTAGTAGAAATGGTTCTTATGTTTGAGATAGAATTTCCCAGGAAGTAACTGTCTAAGTTTTGAATATTTAATTGGCTTATGACTGACACATTGGAAGCCTATTTCTGGTCTCCTGCCTGTTGGCAGCAGTCTCAGTCAGTCCTAATGCGGGACAGGAGCGGCAGCCCCAGGACAAGCCCTGCTGGTCAACCTCCACAGACCCCCACCCGGAAGTGCACTCAGGGCTGGCAGGAAAGAGGCTGGACTGAGCTCCTTGGCCGCTCCTCGGGCCCTTGTCCAGGGACCTTCCCAGCGCTGTATTCCCCAAGCCAGGGCTGAGGGAGAGTCTGAGAGCCCAGTTCCCACACCCTAGTCCAGGAGCGGAGGGGGTGTGCAGACAGCAGACAGCCCTTCTGGCCCCTTGCAGGCTCAGCACCAAGAGTTACTGTTCCGGCTCAGGAAAGCACTGACTCGGCACGGCCCACGTAAGCAGAGGACCGAGGCCGCCAGCGGGGGCCGCTTCTCCCAAAGGCTCGGGAAGGCCCATCTCACCCTGCAGGACGGGAGGGACGGCTCAGCCGACCCACGTGCTCCAAGGGCGGCTCCTCTGCTCCCGACACCCGTCAGCAGGGGCGGCTTCCTCTGGACCAATAGCGCCCTGGAGAGGCAGCCGGGTACTCACCGGGACTTCACAAAGCCACCGATGAGGACGACGGAAGCAGTAGTGACGGCTTTCTACTGCATCTCACGGAAGAAAAGGAAAAGGACACTGCTTTTAAGAACGCACGACCAGGGCAGAACTCGCTCCAGTGCCAGGAGAGTCCACCCGTGCTGGCCTCGCCCCGTGTATCTGAGTGAGGGTTAATCTGAACATGAAGGATGAGTGAACTAGCGTGCTCCCATGACGAGACTGGAGAGGTCAATAGAGAGCACACCAGTCACACGGTCACTCGGGAAACGCCAGCGTCTGCTGTGTCCCGCCACCGGGCTTGAAGAGGAAGGTTAGAGAGACACACTCCTCTGGAGCGGTTCAAGCCCAGAGGAGGGGATAGCAGGACTCACGCACACGCTTGAACAGCCGGGTGGAGAACAGGGACGAAGGGAACCCGCCCGCAACAGCTCACTCCGGATCTGTTTGGCTGAGATCTCTAACTCAGTGGACGCCGCTTACGACTTTGGCTGTCTCTTTGGGTGGGCAGTTGATTGTACATGTGGCTGTATCTTGATGAGCGCCTAGATGGCATCCACGCCAGACTCTGGAGATCCAAGTGGGCGATGGCCCGGTGGACGTCTCCCGGAGGGTCCACAGTCACTTCCATTTCAGGATTAACGCATGGAACTGAGAGGCGTCCCACATCCCTTTCTTCCTCTCGGATCTGAGCTTCCTCCCGTGGGTGTTGGACCTTTTCCTCGGCAGAGCTGGGGATGGAGCCAGGGCCTCCTGCATGCCGGGGGAGTGCTCCCCACTGAGCACAGCCCGGTCCTCTCCCCGTCCTCATGTCTCCCACACAGCTTTGGCACCCCACCCAGCGGTGGGCCGCTCTTTCCTTTCCTCCTCCAGGAACTAGATAATAAAACTTCCCGATTTTACACCTCGAGGCCCTCTGCTAACATTCCTCTAAAATCTCAGCCCAGGCGGTCACTCTCGCTGGCCTCTGCCTTCACAGCCCAAATCCCCCAAGTGCACATGTACACACACATGCACACACGAGTATGCACACACGCACATGCGCGCACACCCCTGCCCATGCGTTCACACTGCTGCCAGAATGACATTTCTAAAACGATCCGCTCCTGTTCCTGACTCTGCTTAAAAGCCTCTGGCCTCCCCCGACCTGCAGGCTGAGTCCTAAACTCCCATAAACGATGCCTGGACTGCTGGGGTCCTGCTTCGCCCCCCACAGCACCCCCACTGCCAGAGCTCTGCAGTCATCCTTTGGGGACCCTGTCACTTGGTTCTTGTTTACCCAGGGCACTGCGGGCTCGGTGTCCACTCTCCCCTGAGACTAGGACTCCCCAGGCAGAGTGGGCGCACGATCTGATTCCGGAGACTCACCGCAGGCTCCGCCCTCCCTCATCCCTCCTCTTCCTTTCTCCTCCTCCCTCCCTCCTTTTCTCCTCCCTCCCTCCTTCCCTCCTCCCTCCTTTCCTCCTTCCCTCCCTCATCCCTCCTTTCCTTTCTCCTTCCTCCCTCCCTCCCTCGTCCCTCCTCTTCCTTTCTCCTTTCTTTTCCATTCTGAGATGGCAGTAATCCCATGTTTCCCCAGTGACTAATGATGCTAAGTATCTTTTTACGTGTTAATTAGCCATCTGTATATCTTGTTTTGCAAAATTGTCTATTTAATATTTTGCCCAATTTTTTAAAAAATTGAGAAGCATATATTCTTAGTATTGAATTTTAAGAGCTCTTCATATATTTGGACACATTTTTCAGACATGTGACTGGTAAGTATTTTCTTCCCATTTGTGGCCTTTTTACTAACTTAACAGTACATTTTGAGGAGCAGAAATTCCTAACCATTTTTTGGGTGGTACCAGGGACAGAACCCAGGTGTGCTTCAATACTGAGCTACATTCCCAACTCCTTTTTAAAAATCTTTTACTTTGAGACAGGCTTAAGTTTTTTAGGGCCTCACTCAGTTGCTGAGGCCGTTTTTGAATTTGCGTTCCACCTGCCTCGCCTCCCAAGGCACTGGGATGACAGCTGTGTACTACCACACCTGGCTGGGCATTATTGATTTTGACAAAGTCCAATGCATCAGTCCTTTCCTCCTGTGAGCATGCGTTTGATGTATGTAAGTAAGCTTTGGGGGCTGGGTTGTGGCTCAGAGGTAGAACGCTTGCCTGGCATGAGCCGGACACTGGGTTTGATCCTCAGCCGGGCACTGTGTTTGATGCTCAGCACCACATATAAATAAATGAAGGTACTGTGTCCATGCAGAACTAAAAATATAAAACAAGAAAGAAAAAGAAATCTTTGCCAAACCCAAGATCATAGAATCTTCTTCTGCATTTTTGTAAGAGTCTTATGGCTTCAACTTTTCTGTGTAGGTCCATGACCCATTTTTAATTACATTTTTTATACAGTAAGAAGTAAAGATTGAAGTTCTTTTTTTTAAAAAAAAAATATGGATGCCTAATTCTTCCTGCATCTTGTTGGAAACTCTTTTCTTTCTCCACAAAATCGCGTTTACCTCAGGGTTGCGGATCAGCTGACTGAGTGTGCGTTCGCTTCTGAGCCCTCCTGTCCCTTCACCAATCCAGCTAACCTGGTCACTGCAGTCCTGTACGGCTCTGGCCACCTCCCGCTTGCCCGCTGCTGAGGGAGGGCGCTGCTCCCCCATGTCAGGCAGGATGGCTGGACACACACGCAGCACTGGCAGGTCACACGCACTCGCAGCCCTGGGAGGGAGGACATGCCCCCCACGCTGGCCACACGGTGATGCTGTGCCTGGGAAGAGCCAATCGGGTGGGGCAGTGAGGAGCAGCTGTGCAGGGTCCAGAGCCCGGGGGCTGCGGGCCACCATGCAAGGATGGCTGGCAGCTGGGACAGTTCTGTGCCTGGCAGGAACCAAAGCCTGCTAAGTGGAGGACCGGGTGGGGGATGCTGGTCCAGCGGATGGGGCCAGCATCTGCTGAGAGCCAGGTCCCCACAGGATGGCTCCAGGGTCCCGTGAGGCTCAGAGATGTGCAGGCAGCATCTGAAGCATCAGGCCTTACGCTAAGTGAGTCTGGAAATCAAAGGATGAGAATCTTCAAAGTTCTTAGAATTATCATGGAGGTCGAGTTCCTTTGTTTTCCCATGTGTATTTTAGAAACAGTTCGTTGATGTCTACACAAATGTCCTGCTGCATTTCTGGCTGGAATTGTCCTGCACCTGTTGATCAGTTTGGAAAGAAATTACATCTTAAAAGTACAGAGTCTCCAACCCATGAGCCCAAGGCATCTGTCCACTAATCTAGATACTGTTCAGTATAGTTCAGCTGCAAACGGATTCTGTACATTTTTTAGGCTTAAATCAAAGTGTTGCATGTCCTCTGATGCTGTGGCAAATACAGTATTTTTAAAAAGGTATCTGACTGGTTTTCAAAAGGAAGAACTTGCAAGACACTCCATGTTATCACCCAGCACCGTGGAAAGAGAATCAGCCTTACTGCCCACACACTGGGAGAACTGCTTCTTCAAAAAGTCAGCGTGTCTGCAGAGAGAAGCCTCCACTGAGTGGCACCTGTGCCATGGTGACGGACCGCCTTCTCTGGATCCGCGTGTAACGCGTCTTTCACGTGAACGTGTGCGTCTTGAACGTGCCATCTGTTGGGTTTTGGAAATGCCGCAGCTGTGTGAGGGCCACCTTTGCCAGTCCAGTGGAGAGCCGAATCAAGTCCACCACCCCTGGGGATCCCCTCCTGGCTCTTCCTGGTCCTTCCCTGGAGGCCCTGCTGCCCTGATGGAGCTCATACTCTGTTTTCTATGGGGCACAATCATTTCACCTATTTAAAGTTTATACACATGTACTTGTAAATGGATTTCGAAAATCATGATGTCAAGTAAAATAAATAGCATTTAAAAACCTATTTACACTTGTTGATTACTATTCTAGAAGGACAATTGATTTTTGTATGTTGACCTTTATCCTGCAACTTTTTTGAAAAATATTTTTTACGTAGGTGGGGTCTGGGACGGCTCTCATGCCGTGACCCACGGCAGGCATGTGGCTCATTCAGACCTGCACGGAATGGGAGGGTGTCCGCGGTGAGGAGCTGCCGTCAGGACCCGACCCGCTGCCTGCAGACAGGCTTTGTTTTGACAATTATCACTGGAAAGGAGTGTCGGGGAGCCTGCTGCCCCAACCCCAGGAACCTGTGCTCGGCCAGAGCTGGGCAGTGCTGGTCACTCTGGAGCCCACTGTGAGGAACCAGGAGCCCAATCCTCACCCCTGGCATTCTCAAGACCACAGACGGGAGCAGGGATGCTGAGCTGAGCACATCCTGGTCACACCCACTCTCGGGCACATAAGGTACAAAACAGAGACCATCTGAAGTTCAAAGCTCTGAAAGATTTCAGCTCTTCCTCAAGCTGGGGATGGAGGGGAAAGCCAGCCCAAGGGGGCCAACTGCTCTGGTTAGCTCAGCCTAGCTAAACCTGTGCACCTGCGTCCCTGCCTTTGACTTCCACAAATCATACCCAATTCTGCAGGACCAGAGGAGGAGACATCTAGCTTCTTCCCACTCGGATCACATTGCATACAATTCATTTTTAAAATTCTTTGCGTATTTCTTGTCCAGGAAGGAAGCTGAATCTAGCTAGACTCCCTTGCTGGGCCACTAGTAACAAGCAGAGGCCAGTGTGGTCCCCGCGTGTGTCCTTCTGATGACAGAGTTCTGCCAGGAGAGTTAGCAGCTGATCACATGACAGCGGTGCTGAGCAGGAGGTGAGAGCTTCATCCTGCTCAGTATTTACTCATTCATTTTCAAAAAAACAAAGGTGACGTCTAGCTATTTTTCAAATCTTCAAACTCCTCCAAGTTCATGCCACTATTTATTTTCTAAAATGGGAGGAGGTGTGAGCCATGAGACACTCCACTGTCCAACTGTCTAACCCTCCAGATTGTGTGGAACCAGATCAAGGCTTGGGGAGATGGGGAGTCCACCACACTGCCTCGGTCTCCCCTGCTCTTTGCACAGGAAAGCTGGCGCAAACACAAATCCACGTGGCTTACATAAGCAGCCAGGCACGGACGCTGCGTTTGGCATTTCCAGCAACGCCAAGTGTCCGTAAGTGGGTCCAGAAGTTTGATTGCTGATGAGGGTGTTTGGCTGTGGCTACCTGAATTCGTGGCACAGGAAAGAAGCCATCACCAGGTGCCCCAGGGCTGGAGAGAGAGGCCAAGCACAGGCATCATCCGGGCCACGTGCTCCAGAACTGAATCTCCAGCGTGAACTCAGGCACAATCGGAAGAAAGAGGGAAGGGTGCAGGAAAAGAGAAGGAAGGCATAGCAGGCACCGTCATCTGGCCCCGTCTGGCCCAAGGGGCGGCACGACCTCACAGGACTGTCCTCCAAACGGACAGCAAGCGACAACCCATTTTGGAGAAACAAGGACAACCCACCCTCCAGTTCCTCACACCTGCTGCTGGCAGGCCCACCCTGTGAAGCATAAATCCCCCTAGAGGCTTCCAGCCTCTCACTCCTCAGCACCTGCAGGAAACCCTGAAGTCAGAAGAGCGAGGTCTGCGCCTCAGCGACTGTGCTGCATGAAGCCAGCTGCCATCTCCTGCAGATCAACTGCCATGGTCACGGTGGTGGCTGACACAGCCACACGAGGGCCAGGAACACGCAAAGCTAAGAGGATCCCAAGCAGCACTGTGATACCTGAGGAGCAAGCTTTATAAAAAGAAAAGGTCTATTTAGCTCACAGTTTGTGGGGTTCAAGGTCCAAGATTGGGCAGCCCATTGAGTCGGTCTCTGGTGAGGGGAGTAAATGGAAGCACATCACACTGGGAACAGGTGTAGGAGCAAATGGCCCCACAGTGTCCCACCAGACACTGTGGGGAGGGCCATGTCTTCTCTTTTTATAGCGAGAACCCAGAGTTGTGGGAGAACTACCAAGAGGTCACAGCTGCATGCCCCCAGGAACCTCAGCACCTCCCACTCGTCCCCTCTCCCAGGGATCCACCACCTCCAACGGCACCACTCCGGAAACCTCCTGGGATCCACCACCTCCAACAGCGCCACTCCAGAAACCTCCTGGGATCCACCACCTCCAACAGCGCCACTCCAGAAACCTCCTGGGATCCACCTCCTCCAACGGCACCACTCGGGAAACCTCCTGGGATCCACCTCCTCCAACGGCACCACTCTAGAAACCTCCCGGGATCCACCACCTCCAACGGCACCACTCGGGAAACCTCCTGGGATCCACCACCTCCAACGGCACCACTCTAGAAACCTCCCGGGATCCACCACCTCCAACGGCACCACTCGGGAAACCTCCTGGGATCCACCACCTCCAACGGCACCTCTCTGGAAACCTCCTGGGATCCAACAGCACCTCTCTGGAAGCCAGGCCTTTAAATCAACAGGCCCTTGAGGGCACAAAACATGCATGTTGCATAACAAACACCTGGGATCCAACAGCACCTCTCTGGAAGCCAGGCCTTTAAATCAACAGGCCCTTGAGGGCACAAAACATGCATGTTGCATAACAAACACCTGAAAAGCATCTGATGCTGATGGGAACAGAGACCTCATGTGCTGTGGCCCTCTTGTCACACTGGCTCTCAATGATGTCTTCTTTTTCTCCCCTGGAGAGCACAACCTTCATTAGGCTGAATATACTTTCTAGGTTCATTAAAGTTATTCTAGTGCGTTAGATAATACTATACACGTGGTGATTATTAAATACAAAAGCGAGAAAAGAAGGAAAAGGAAGAAGGAATGGAAAGAAAGGAGAGAAGACAGGAAGCGGGGGAAGGGAAGGGGAGGTGAGGGAGAGCCGAGGGACACTGGAGGCTTTTTTTACTGGAAGAACTCTTGGAGGACACATCTTCCTTTCCTTGTATTTGAGGTGGTATTGAAAAATGCAGGTTTAAACAGAAAAGGGTTTCTAGAAATAGAGCTAAGTTACGCTCAGAGCATTATAAGGATCAATACCCACAGACAACACAGAGAGGGAGGCTGGGCTGTGAGGAGAAAGGACAGTGGAGGAGAGGGAAACCAGGAGTCCCCCAGCATGTGGCTTCTCTCTGAGGCTTTCTGGAAGTCATTTAATTTTGCCTGGGGGGCTCCTCTCTTGGCTACCAACCATCGGTGTTATGGTTAGATGTGAGATGTGCCCCAAAAGCTCGTGTGTGAGACAAGGCAAGAAAGTTCAGAGGTGAACCGCTTGGGTTGGGAGCACCTGAACCTAATCAGTGTATCAGTCCACTTGATGGGATTAATTGGATGGTAACAGCAGGCAGGCAGTGTGTTCCTGGAGGAGGTGGGTCTCTGGGTGGGGCTTTGGGTTTGTATTTTTGTCCTTGGGGAGCAAGAGTCCCCTCGGCTTTCTGGTGGCCAGTTCCTTTCCTCCACGGCACCCTTCCACCATGACACCCTGCCCCGCCTCAAGTCCCGAGGAATGGAGCTGGCCATCTATGGACTGAGACCTCTGAGACTGTGAGCCCCAAGATCTCGAGGTGAGAAAGATGGGAACACACAGTCTCCACGGCAGCAGTGTCTGCATTTGAGTGATTTCCTTCAGTCCTTTCCTTAACTGCGAACAGCTTCAGAGAGGGCGTGCCGTGGAGGCAAATTTCACCCCAAATAGAAGCACTGGTGTGAAGAGGACGCGCTCTAACAAGAGCACTAGTGTGGGAAGATCCCTGGGAGGACAGGAGCACTCATGTGATGCGGACCTCTGCTTTATTTTCCGTGTGTCCACTCTTCGCTTTTTCATGGTCTCCCTATGTAAAGTTTCACTCAGGGCTGGCCTTACTATGTCATTTCTTCCCGGTCAGATTAATCTTTCCTAGTAATTATGATATTACAGAGTTTCCTTGTCGATGCCTCTTCAACACTGCAGAACACTGGCTCTTTGAGAGCAAGGCTCTATCTTGCTGTTTCGAAGCTGCCCTCCCCAGCATCTGGGGTAGTGTGCACCACACAGTGGGCGAATAGCAGGTAACTGCCAAGAGATGACTGCGTAAACCTGAGCAACACCGCCATGCCTGTCTCACGTCTCTGGGGAGGAGTGTCTTCTCTCTGCTTAAATTTGGTTTCCATCATTACTTCGTGGAATTCATGGGTGAGGCTTTGACTGACTTGGATACCTGGGCGTGAGTTTTCATCTGATGAGTCTTATTGCGATGCAGGTCTATGATTCTCAGCCAGTCCCAACACTCTAACAATAATAATAATGCTCTTAAGTTGCACATGAAAAAATCAACCCACAAAATCGGTGGCCTTCCATACACTAACAACTATCTGAAACAGAAATCAAGAAAAAACTTGCATTAAAAATAGCATCAAAAATAAAATACTTGGGAGTGAATTTAATCGAGTAGGGGAACAATCTGTACACTAAAAACTACAAAAAATTGATGAAATAAAGTGAAGAACAATCTATTCCAACAAAAGGGAAGATACACCATATTCATGAATTTAAAGAACCAATTCTCTAAAAGTGTCCAAAGCAATCTATAGATTCAGAGAAATCCCTTTCAAAATCCCTTTATCATTTTCCCAGCAATTGATAAAGTAATCCTAAAATTCCCATGGAGCCATAAAACATCCCTAAGAGCTGAAGAAATCCTGAAATAAGGAATAATGCTGGAGGCATCACACTACTCGATTTCAAAAATACAGGGCATTATAAAGCTCCTATAATCAAAGCAGCAAGGTACTGACATAAGAACAGACATCACCACCAAAGGATGGAACCGAAGGCCCAGAAATAGACGGACATATTTATGGACAATTGATTTCAGATAAAGATGAAACACACACAATGGGAAAGAGCCATCTCTCCATGAAATGATGCTGAGAAAACTGGAAACCCACATGCAGAAGAATGAAATTGGGCCCTTAGATCACCATTTAAAAAAATCAACTTAAAGTGGATAAAATACTTAAATGTAAGTCCTGAAACTGTACAGGCGCCAGAAGTGAACGAAGGAGTAAACGCTCCTGCCATCGGCCTAGCCAGTGGTTTCCTGGAGGGCACTGAGGAAGCACAGGCAACGGAATCAAAGGCAGACAGTGGGACTGCATCTCAGCCCGAGGCCTCCA
The DNA here is from genome assembly GCF_902686445.1 of Sciurus carolinensis. Taxonomy (NCBI): domain Eukaryota; kingdom Metazoa; phylum Chordata; class Mammalia; order Rodentia; family Sciuridae; genus Sciurus; species Sciurus carolinensis. The sequence continues at coordinate 1,646,887 of NC_062227.1, forward strand.
CCCAGCAGAGGGAGCGCAGCCAGGACAGATGAGCGACACTCCAGACGGAAGTTCTGTACACTCGGACAGGGGCCGGTCCTTAACCTGCAAGGAGCTCAGCTCCACAGCAAGAAAACCAACCGCTGATTTACAGCTGGGCAAAGAATTAAACAGACATGACCCAGAAGAGATACAAGAGACCAACAGGTTCCGAAAAAAAAATGCTCCACATCTCAAACCATCAGGGAAATGCAAATTAAAACCGCAATGCGATGTTACTTAGCTGACTGAATAGCTGTTATCTAAATGACAGTGATTCGTGTTGGGGAGCAGAGGGAGAAAAGAAGGCGGAACCCTGTGGGCGGGAACGTCATCAGCCCACCCATTCCAGGAGAGTCCGAAGGCTCCACCGAACCCCCAAAAGGAGCAGCACTGCGGGACTCAGCAAGCCAATGCTGGTGCCACCAACTTCTGCACAGCACGCACACCGCGCACACCACACAGCTCCGCGCACGCCGCGCACAACACACAGCTCCGCGCACGCCGCGCACAACACACAGCTCCACGCACGCCGCGCACAACACACACACCACACAGTTCCGCGCATACCGCGCACACCACACAGGTCCGCGCACACCGCGCACACCACGCACACCACACAGCTGCGCGCACACCGCGCACACCACACAGCCCCACGCACACCGTGCACACCGCGCACACCACAGTCCCATGCCAGCCCCAGGGACGCGGGAGCAACCTGCCCAGCTACCTGTGCACCAGTGGGTGGAGAAAGTGTGGCCCATCCTCAATGGAACACTGCCCTGCCTTACAGGGAACGCGGTCTATCCCCTGAGACACAATGGACAGGTCCAGGGGACGGCGTGCAATGCATGTAAGCCACACGCACATAGGTGATCTCATTTTTATGTGGGATTTTTAAAAGTTGATCCCACAGAAAGGGGCGGGAGTGGTGGGAAGGGGCTGGGAAAGGGGAGCCGCTGATCAGAGGCCTGAGGTCTTGGTCAGTTAGCTGAGGAGTAAGTTCTAAGAGCGGAACCTCGCAGCACAGCGACTACAGTGATGAGGACGTATCTAAACGTGCTCAAGGAGTGAACTTCCATGTTCTCATTACAAAACAAGTTGCTGAGGCCACGGTTACGTTAGTGGTTTCGTTCAAGTCTTTTACAACGTGTACAAAGATTATAAATATGTGGAATTTGAATTTTTGGATTAAAATAAATTCATACAACATCCTTTAGTTTCACCCTGGTAGAAACAAAACCCCCTCCTTTTCCCAGCAGTGCTTCATGAACTTCAGGTGGTCGCTTTTCACATTCTGCCTTTATTTTAAGGTCCCAGTGATGTAAAGGAAGACTCTTCAATAACAATTTGATTCTGAATTACTTATTTTTTTAGATGGAGAGAAATGCTGCGTGTCCACATTCATAAGTGTGCCGAAGATCACATGGAGACGTTGGCGACAGACGAGGCTGTCACAGGATGTTGTCAATGCATCCAGCCAGATGCAGAGAACCAATTCCTCACGCGACCGACTTTGCAGCTGCCTTTGGCAGCTTCTGGACACCACCTGCCGTCAACACTTGCTGGGGGGCACCAACGGCTCCCTCCCACCCTTCAGTGCATGACCTCTCTGAGTCCCACTGAGGAGCAGTGAGCTGTCCAAGGGCAGAGAGGCAGAAGGTCTCAGATACACAAAAATCTCTGATTTAAATTCCAGCTCTGTCATAAAAAGCATCTACATTTCCTTGAATTAAAATATTCACTTGCCGCAACTTGAGCAAAGTTAAATAAATGACAAAGTTTTAATCTCATCACAAAGTATTTTATATTGGTAAGTTTTTGTAGCACTCTAGATACATGGAATAATAAAGAAATGAAGGGAATGCTCTCATCTTAAATACAGTTTCCTAAATAACCTGCCATGGCCACATCTCTCGTTTCGGAGAATCTTAAGTTTATTGTGTATATTTTTAAGAGCCCTAAAATTAGAAAATCGAAGTAAATCAAACTTTAAAACATTTGATTTGACGTACACAGTCGTGCATACTCAGGTACAGTATAATAACTTGGTATATGTGTAGACCCAGTAATGACCACGCCAGGGTAAGTCCAGCTTTGCACCCCTCAGGATGCTGGTCAGCTTGAGCTCGATCCCACAGCCCGTAGCTCTTTCATCTTTTTGTTGAAGTTGCAAAATCCTAAAAATGCCAAACCAATATGGCATGTACTTTCAATATTAACACTGGTTTTATTTTACCAAATGTTCTAGAACTCGTCTAAAGCATTTTAAACACAGCCTGCTCTGATGGGAGAAGCAAAACTTCTGTGGCCCCAATTTCTACGACCTGTTTAAGAGGCATCTACAGTCAGACTCTACGACAGAAGTAGCAATTCTCTAAAAGCAGTTTATTTTTGTACCCCTATCTTCCTTAAACTCTAAAAAGTATTTAAATATGAAGTGTGCCATTTCCAAGTTCCCAAAAACACCATTTATAGATGCCGTCTACGGTGACACTGGAGGCGACATCGGGAATCAGTAGAGTAGCAGCATCACATTTCAGTGGCCATTAAAATATTTTTTTTTCCAAAATTTATGGTTAGCATCTATTTTTATTTATTTATTTATTTATTTTTTGTAAACAAATGGGATACATGTTGTTTCTCTGTACATGGAGTAAAGGCGTACCATTTGTGTAATCATAAATCTATGCAGTCCCTCCTTCCTCCCTTCCTGCCCCGCTCCCTAACCTTAACCCTAACCCTAACCCTAACCCTAACACTTGGGATTGATGAGCATCTATTTTTACTTGATTGATCTTTATGAATCAACTGTATGTTTGGGTTTTTTTTTTTCCCCTGTCTTGGTTACTCAGAATAGAAAACGCCCCCCACCCTAATTTAGAATGTACATCCTAGATTTTCTCAAAGACATTACTAGATGAGATCTGGGGAGGTGGGATCCCCAGCGACCTTGGAAAGGCTGCAGGACGACTGTGTCTCTATTTCTTCACTCCCGGAATGCAGGCAACGGCTCCGCCCCCGGAATCTTACCTTTGGTGGAAGAGTCCGCTGTTCTGAGGACACAGAAGTGCCAAATGAGCCAGCGGATACGTAACAGCGTCTCTGGAGAATCCCGCCCAGAGTGCTGCCCGCGGCTGTCTCTATTAGCTCCATAGAGGCCGCTGGTCCTCTGTCTGCTGCTGGGTCCCTGCATACAGAAAACGGTCCAGTGCAGACAGACTTTCTCAGGAGTGACAGGCCAGCCTTCTCCAAGTTTCAATGTAGAGTCACAATAGCCAGGCGGCTGTTATGGCTGAGAGACATATTTATACACCAAAGAGATGAACACAAGGGTTTTCCCTAGAGATCCAATAAGGAAAACATCTCACAACCAAACACCAGCATGGAAAAGGGCTGGCTTTCCCTGGAGGGTGTGTGTAAATGCAGGTGAATGGCTGTACTGTTTAGGCGATTGGTAAAGACTTCCAGAAAAGCACCCCAATTCTCAAAATGTGCACCATTTGTTATGCAAGAATCTAGAACTAAAGACTACAATCGACTATTTAGCAAGACAGCCAAACTCTTTTGAGATTATCCTGATCCCCCAAATTGAAGTGGAATTACAGTCATTTTCAGATGGTCTCTACACTGAAAGACTCTCAAACAACGCAGGAAGCTGCCAACCACAGGCCGTGTGTGCCCTGGGTAAGACGCAGGATGGCTGCCCGCACCTGTCTTCCTCTGCAGCCAGCAGCCCCTCTCTGGGAGTCCCACCCTCCCAGAGCTTCACACAGACAGGTGGCCCTCCTTCCTTTCTCCATTTGACCACAGCGTGTCTTGGACAGATGCAAAGCTGGAGTGTCCAGGAGCTGCACACAGACTCTGTCCAGGTTTGGGTCTCGGGGCCACTTTTCACCCAGTCTCCGCAGTTATGACAGTTTCCTGTCAATCTTCCCATTACTTCTGGGGACTGCAGAGTTAGACATCTTTGCTTTATTCAGCTGTACTGTTTCCCCTTCCTGCTACTTTTCCTTTTACCAAGTACACATTCTCTACAAACTCTAAACGATGCTTCACCCGCATGATCCACTGGCCATCTAACCTCTTTACGTGGAAGGCCATGGCTGCCAAGTCCTGTGCAGGCATCGCCTCGTGAGAGCCCAGGTTACTTTCCCACTGTGGTGCACAGTGATAGCAGCTGGTTAGAGCAACCATAAAAGCTCCATTCAATCAGGAAACACATACACCCTATCAGTTTACAAACTCCGAAAGATTAGAATTGATTCTGGGGCTATAAACATTCTCAGAGATATTCTTCCAGTTAAGATTAAATAGACATGTCCTTCGAAAGAATCAGTTTACCATGACATATGAGATAGCTCCTAACAGAAGTATTTACCCTCTGGACTAAGAGCAACATTTGTGCATTCTTGCCAAGTGTAATTTTAGGAGTTCACCAAATACACCTTGGGTTTAAAGGCAAGATATTGATCAGATGCAGAGCATCTGGAAACCACAGAACCCAGCTTTCCATAGCCATGGATTATGCTACATAGCAATAAGGAAAATCAGAATTCCTTCGTTGCATTTATCTTCTGTTTCTCCCCAGCATATGGGAACACAGTAGGTCCCCCTTATTCAAAGTTTCATTTTCCATGATTCCAGTTATCTACAGTCCCTTGCCACCTGAAACACTAAATGGAAAGTTCCAGAAAAAACCAACTCATAGTGTTAAATTGTACACTGTTCTGAGTGATGAAATCTCACACCATCCTCACTACTCCTCCCAGGTCAGGATCATCCCTTGTCCACTGTATCCACACAGTATATGCTATTTACCAGTAGTTAGTTAGTAGCCATCTTGGTCACCAGACTGACTGTCATGGTATCATAGTGCCTGTGTCCAAAGAACCCTTATCAGACCCCAAATCCAAGAGTAGTATTGCTGGTGATTTTATTACAGACTATTATTATGATTGTTATATTTTTATTAGTTTTTTACTAATCTCCTATTGCACCAAATGTATAAATTAAACTTTACCATGGGTATGTATTATAGGGGAAAATATTGAGATTGGCATTATCCGGTTTCCAGGCATCCATGGGAGGTCTCAGGTCATACCCCTGCCAGTCAGGGCCGTTACTGTATGTTTTCATGCTGACTTAATTCACGGCAGAATGAGAGATAAAGAATATACCCGTAAACTGAAGGTAAACTAAGCCTGGAAATACAGGACATAGCATTACCTCACCAGAAGCTATCCATGTTTGGTTTGTTACTGAGACGTGTGCATAGCTCATGACTCACTCTGAATGAGGACGGCGGAGCTCGACCGTAGGTACCAATCTGGATGCTGTCATCTGCATCCGGAGTCCTCCAGCATCTCTGTTTGCTGCTCGAATTTTGGTTTGCAGGCTTAATCAGAATTTTATCAAAGTAGAACCTCAAGTTTCAAAATAAAAAGAAATGTAAGGGTGACTGTATAAACGAGAGAAGGAGGTGAAAGAGATGTTTTTGAGAAAGAGGCTCTGCAAGGAGCCTAGGAAAACAACGTGTGGCCAGACTGAGAAGGCTGCTGTGTGACTGAGTGGAGTTCGTATCTACCAGCACCAAAGGGAGAAGGGTTTAATCACTGAGGACGGAAGAAATAATCAACCGTCTGGGGGAAATTCACTCTTCAGAGTCTATGCAAAGTGCCTCCAAATGAATTAAAAGTTGCATACATTTTAAACTATAAAAACCAGGAAGAAGTAGGATCTGATATGAATCACTCTGAAGATTTATGGCATTGAAGCAATAAAAGAAGCACAGGTTATAATAGGAATAATGAAAAAAAACCCTATGTAATGGAAGTTAACAAACATTACTTCTTAAATCAGCTTCATGAAATATATTTAGGAGTAATTTGAGTAATCACATGAGCAAATCGTCCCCAAAATAAAGACAAAGTAATAAGTGTATGAAAAGTTGTTTGCCTTCAGTGATCATTATTTTTAAAAGCAGCGTTGGGCTATTTTAAATCTACTAAATTAGCAGAAGTGCTTTCCTCATATGCTCATGAGATTTCCATGAATATGGTGCACTTTTTCTTTCTTTCTTTTGTTGAAGGGAAATTCACACACCATACATGCTATGGTTTGGATCTGGAATGTTCCCAAGCGTTCATGTGCTGAAAGCTTGGTCTCCAGTGCCGCCATGTTCAAGGCGGGCTTTTGAAATGTGACCGGGTCACAAGGACTGTGACCCACCCTAGGTCACTCCATCACAGCCGAGTGCACTACCGGGAGGTGGCGGAAACGGTGGGAGGGGAGGCCTGGCTGGAGAGAGTGGGTCACTGGAGTTGTGCCCTTGGAGACTGCACCCCCTCCTCCTCTCTCCCCCTCTGCTCTCAGTGCCCTGAGGCCAGCACCTCCGCTCCACCGTGTCCTCTGCCATCCTGCTTCGCCCAGAGACCAGCGCAATGCAGCCGGCGACCACTGGAGCCTCTGGAACCGTAGCTGAAATAAATAAGGTGCTCTTCTCAGGCATTTGCCACATGATGATAAGTCGACTGACACAACACGATTACTCTCGTGAACAGGACACTCAGTGGCATCTGGGGTGTTCGCCATGCTGCGGAATGGCCACCGCTGTCTGGATCCATGACGCTCTCGTCACTGTGGAAGAACGTCACACACCTGTTAAGCAATCACTCCATTCCTCTCGCCCAACCTGGCCACGGCGACCTGCGCTCTGCCTCTGTGGCATGACCCATCCTGGGTATCTCCTCAGAAGGGGACCCGCCACACGTGAACTGCGCGTCTGTCTTCCCATCAGCACGATGGATTTCCGGGCTCAGCCGGACCGCAGCACTCCGCAGATCATGGCTTCCGCGGGAGGAGCGACACCCGTGCACAGGCAGGAGCTCCTGGCCTGCTCACTCAGCCCGTGGTGGGCAGGAGGCAGTTTCCCTCTGGTACTGTGCATGATGTTGCCGTAGACGCGGGTGCGCCAGTGTCCGTGTGAACACGCGTCCCGCTCTTGGGGAAACAGCCGGCGGCGTGGAAGTGCTGGAGGGCAGGTGGCTCCCTGTTTGACGGCTGCTTCTGACAGCAGGGCGCCAACACTCAGAGAGCGGCGGGCGATGGCCTAGGTCCTCCAGGTTCTCGCCACACTTGTTCTTGTTTGTTTGAAATTCCGCCATCCTTGTCGGGGTGAGCTGTACCCGCTGTGGTTTTAACCGCGTGACCTGAGGACCAATACGTCGAGCATTCCTTACCTACCCTTAGGCCGTCTGGGCAGCAGCGTGCGCCTGTTTTCAACTCATGAATCCACAGGCGAAAGCCTAAAAAGCAGCAGTTTCATAGCCAGTCTGGAGTCGCCGAACGGGTGCAGTGGACACCTTCTGGGGTGCCAAGACAACACTCGCCCATGTATGTGTCCATGATGCCCCTAAGATGTCCTCCCATCACACCCTGAGATGTCCTCCCACCAAGGCCCTGAGATGTCCTCCCACCACACACTGAGATGTCCTCCCAACATGGCCCTGAGATGTCCTCCCACAACACCCTGAGATGTCCTCCCATCACACCCTGAGATGTCCTCCCACCACGACCTCGAGAGGTTCTTCTATTGTGCCCCTGAGATTTCCTCCCACTGTGCCCCTCAGGCATCATCCCACTACACCCAAGATGTCCTCTCACAACACCCTGAGATGTCCTCCCAACATGGTCCTGAGATGTTCTCCCACCACACCCTGAGATGTCCTCCCATCACACCCCGAGATGTCCTCCCATTACACCCTGAGATGTCCTCCCACCACACCCTGAGATGTCCTCCCACCACACCCCGAGATGTCCTCCCACCACACCCCGAGATGTCCTCCCACCACACCCCGAGATATCCTCCCACCGAGCCTCTGAGATGTCCTCCCATCACACCCCTGAGATGTCCTCCCACTGAGCCTCTGAGATGTCCTCCCACCACACCCCTGAGATGTCCTCCCACCGAGCCTCTGAGATATCCTCCCACCGAGCCCCTGAGATGTCCTCCCACCACACCCCGAGATGTCCTCCCACCACACCCTGAGATGTCCTCCCATCACACCCTGGGATGTCCTCCCACCACACCCCGAGATGTCCTCCATCACACCCTGAGATGTCCTCCCATCACACCCTGAGATGTCCTCCCATCACACCCTGAGATGTCCTCCCATCACACCCTGGGATGTCCTCCCATCACACCCTGAGATGTCCTCCCATCACACCCTGAGATGTCCTCCCTCCGAGCCCCTGAGATGTCCTCCCACTGAGCCCCTGAGACGTCCTTGATCAGGCCATGAGGTGGTGCCACATGGTTACAGTTCTGTTGCCTGCCTCTCATCTTGAGGTCACTTCAACCCACGTGGCACAGACTTGCCTTATTGCTATTATTGTAAATGACACTGGAAACGGTGCATCAGGAAACCGAGGGTAAGCCAATTCCTGTTTAAGCAGAGAGAATCAATCCAGGCCAGTTTAGATCTCCTGCTCTGTGACCAGCTTCCTTACAGCAAGGACGGGGGCACGGGGCCGGGCGGAAGAGCATGAGGGGCCCCGATGTGACTGCTGCTCGCTTGGGCGCCTCCCTCCCCGGTGTCACCCGTGAGTCCCCTGCAACAGCTCGCCTGCCTCAGGACTGTTCCCTCCTTCCCTCCTCGCTACTTCTAGCTCCAGCTTCCTCTTACACCTTTCTCTCCTGATTTCCCAAACTGCGTGAGGAGGAGCACGGAGGCAGCCCCTCTGAGCCCTCCTCCCGTCCGCTGGCCCCCGGCATCCTGCACACTACGGCCCAGTCTGCTCCTCCTCCGTTGTTTTAATCTAACGACAACTTGGCTCGTCTTCCGCTGCTCAGCCTCTGTACCTGCAAGTGGTCAAACGTCACGGATGCTGCAAGGCCGCAGCACGGAATCGCGATGCCGCAGATAAACACGCCTGGTCCACGTGGCAATTACACAGTGAAGCTATGATGCTCACTCATTTACAACCAAACTCGGAACCAAAAAGATGCTTACCACAGACACACCCATGCACACACGCACACTTACAGACACGCACACGAGCATTCACAGACACGCGTACCTGTGCACACACGCAGACACACACTCACAGGAGTGCATGCAGGTAAACACACACACCGAGACACACATGCACATGCACACACACCCCCGACACAAGCAGGCTGTGCCAGGCAGCTGCCACGTGGATCTGTGCCAGCAGCTCTAGACAAGCCCCTCTTTAGGGGGAGAGGCGGTGACTTAGCTGTGGAGGGAGGCCCTGTGCTAGCTGGGCACGGTCAAAATCCCAACTCAGAGACGGAGCTTCTGGGCTTTCAGAGAAACACAAATGGGCTCTCACAGAAATGGAGCCGCGTCTTAGAGAAGGAGGAGCTCCGTGAAGCGGCAACCGAGCAGTCTGAGCCCACGAGAGGGGCGGTTGCCACAACCGCAAAGTCAGGTTCCCTCTCCACACGCCGGAGAAGATGCTCGTGTGGCATCACCGCCCTGCTCAGACACCCAGAGACGGCTCTGTGGAGAAGGACCGCGCCCCACTCGGCTGGGAGAACAGCCTCAGGCTCCCGGACCTCAGGCCTCACGCCTCAGGAGCCTCCGAACGCTTCTCCTCCTCACCGCCCGGCCTCAGGGCTGTGTGCACGCTGGGCTGTGCCTTTATACACAAAAACCAAGGGAGACTGCGGAGGCTGCTGGCCTCTCCCCATGAGCGAGAGGCTCCCCTGTCACCGGTGGACAAGCTGCGCAGAGAGGCTGCGCCCCCCACCCAGGCTGCCGCCCGGCCCTGCCCACCTGAAGTGGTTTATGACGTTACATGGGGCAGCGCAGAGCACCCTTGACCAAGAGTAGGAGAGGCCCCGGGAGAGGAAGGAGGCGGAGGGAAGGAGAACCATGCTTCCTGGGGCCTCACCCGGAGTGAATGTCCTGCAAATAGCTTTTGCAAGTAGCTGTCATCCTGAGGAATTCCTCTAACTCAGCTCTGAACCCCCAAATTTCGTTCCGTCAATAGAGAGCTTTAGCACAGCACAGGAACTCAGGCTGGCCTGGAAATTTCTCTAAGACGGCCTCACATCCACCCAGCCAGACAAACTGCTTCTATGCAATCCGTAATGACATAATCGAAACCAGGTTTACATTTATTTAAGTAGCCTCGTTGTGATGGAATGAAAATATTTTAGTTAGCAGCACAAGGCGTGTGAGCAGGATTTACAGCGGTCTCCCTGGGCGGGTCCTCGGCTGCCTGCGAGAGCTGTTCTGAGAATGGGCAGAGGGAGCGCGGCCGGGCTGGGTCCCCTTTCAGTGCTGCACAATGGCACCTTTAACAGGTCCGCCAGCTGGTCCAGACCTAAACAGAGGGGCCTGAAAAGTCTGCGCTACGGCCAGCTAACACTCGGAGGGCCCCCGGGGAACGGCCGCGTCCAGTGACTCAATATTTATAAATGCTACTGTTGTCCCTCACACACAGTGGAGGCTCCTGGGACGGGCCCGGCTCCGTCCGAGGTTTAACTTGGGGAAAGCAGTCCTGGGGGAACAAGAAGAAACGCAAGCCAACGGGCCCCTGGTGGCCCGGCTGGAGCCCCCAGCAAGCGGGCCAGCCGGGTCTGCGTTCCTGACCTTCACCCCGGTGCCCGGATCACTAGGCAGCTCCGCCGCGCCACCCAAACCTGCAGACACCCAGCAGGGCTGAGCACCAGCTCCGGACTAGCAGAAGAGCCCCGTGCGCACGCGTTGGCAGCCAGGCAGCGAGGCCAGCTCCTGCTTGGGCGGAGTGAGGCCAGCCCGCTGAGGGCCCGTTTCCATTACCCAGCCGGTCGGCTGCAGCCGTTCATGCCACTTGATCATTAATAAGGCTCCGGGCTGAAAACCCCGTCTGTGTGAATCTTGGACACGACACTAGTTTGCAAGCTCTGGAGTCTGTTTGTCCTTCCTTTTTATCCTTTTCCAAGAATGTATTAATATTCATGCTGTGCATGGGATGGAGCCCCAGCCGCAACCCCGGCCAGCGGCCTTCCCCGCACATCCCGGCTGGGGCGGTGGAATTTACGAAGCCCATAAACTCACCTTCAAGGGGCCTCAGGCTGCAAGCAGAGAACTCAGATTTCATTTTAACCCAGGCTAACCTCGCCTGTCGGTTACTTCATCAGAAATATTGGGACGACTTCGAATGGGAACTTTGGCACTGAAATGCGCTTTGGTGGGAATTTAACTCTGCAAACGCGCTTGCCTCACAGCCTCCACTCAGCCGACTCCGATGGAGCACAGGCGCATGTTCCCCGGGGACAGGAAGGAAAGGAAGGGAGGTGCTGTTGGGTTGTGACACCCGAGGTCCCTTGCAGTGGGGCGCAGAGCAGACTCTGACGCACGGACGCAGAGAGTGCAGACCGAGCCTCGGCCACTCATGACACTGAGGGGACCGGCGTTCGGGAAGGGCCTCGCAGGGGCAGAACCAAGGCCCCGAGCTCGGGCTGGCAAGGAGTGCTGGCACAGGCACACCAAGAGGCCAAGGGGCCAGCCCTTACCACCCCTGCGCCACCGGGAGACTCGGACGTCTGGGGTCCCATCTGAGTGTCTGTGTGTTTTGATCCTGGCTTTGGAAGGAGCAGTCAAACCTGAACAGATGCTTCATGCGCGCGCCTGTCTGTCTATCCTTAGAAGAGGACACAGAATTACTGCTATAAATGCAGAAAGGGAATTTGTTCTAACACTTCATTCTGCATTTTTATTTTGTTCTTTGCGGAATTATGGAAAACCCTTATTGCAAATAAAAACAGAAATGCCCAGATTCCCTGAGTCAGAAGAGATCATGTGTTACACTTGTTAAGCGGGACACTCCAGTGATCCTTCCTGTGCTCAGCAACCTGAACTTATGCAAAAAGGAGAGAGAGAGATTGATTCATCAACTCAGATTTTTTAAATTGTATAAGTTGCAAATTATTCTGTGTTAAAACATCTCTGGTGATGAAGAACTCATTATTCTTGAAAAGGTATTTTATTTGGATACACTGTGGTTATAAAATCTTATGGTCCTGGAAGAGACTTACTATGAAATGCACCAATGATTTTTTATTACAAAGCACTATAAAATATTGTTGCTAGCTTTCTATGTCATCAGTGAAGCTAGCAAATATAATCAATGTTTTTTATCACTGTAACCTAACCTAAATGCCATGATTTAAACACTGTTTTATCAAGACTTTGGTAATGGAATGATGTTTGGCTTTTATCAAACATTAAAAAACATGTAAACAAGTGAATATTACTCAGCCATGAAAAAGGAAGTAAGTACTGATACATGCTATATCATGGATGAGCCTGAAAAGGTTATGCTAAAGAAAAGAAGCCAGACACAAAAGACCACAGATTGTATCCATTTAGATAGAATGTCTAGCATAGTAAATTCAAAAAGGAGAGAAAGGAGATGAGTGGTAGCCTGGGGTGGCAGGGAGGAAATGGGGAGTGACTACTCACGGATCTGGCTTTTAAGAGTGAATACTGACTGCATTGGAAAATAGCGCCGTGGGCAGCAGCAGTCTTGAATATGCTAAAACCCTACCGACATGTATCTTTAAATGGGCGAATTTCACAGCATGTGAATTACATAGCAATTTTAAGAACAACAGCCAGGCTTGAAGTCACAGAATGCTAATAAAAAGTCTCTGTGGGAGGTGTTGCGTCAGAGGGACTCTGAACTCAGTACAGCGGCCAAAATGCATGCCAACGGCAGCTCTGCGCACCTCCAACCCCCGTGCGGCGAGGGATGAAGAGCGATTCAGGAACGCGAGGTCTGGGTCCCGCTGTGTTCAATTTAAAACGCTCTGATCCGTGAAGAACTTCCGTCTTTTTATTTTACAGGAAGGGCATGTTGAATCCATATCAGTTGCACTTGCACTTATGAAAGTTCAGGACATTTCAAAGCCACAAAAGGGTCCTTCAGAAAAGCCCGCAGGTGGCGATCGCTCTGACAGCCCAACGCGAGCTCCCCAGGGTTCCCGTGGGCCTAACTTGGCCGCACGGCCTCTTCTCCGGCCACTTGGGAGGCCCCTGGTTTTCCCCAGTGACAATCACCCATCCTACAAAATCCAAAGCCTGGTCCTGGGAAGACAGTCTCTGAACAAAGCATAGATATTACGGGTGTAAGACGTCTAACTTCCCCAGGAATGCCGTAAAGAACTCCTGACTTGAAAAAGGAACTATCTCTATTATATGACATTTTCCCAAGAAGAGTAGAAACCTTGGGTCATGGTTCATAACACGAACGATGACATGGTCACATGGACTACCTGTCATCCAACCTCACGTTCATACTTACGCCGTCAGGAGTCGTACGCATCTCTTCTTACCCTAAACTCCAAGGGCTGAAAGTGAATCTCGATTTTCAGGTTAAGTTCAGAGCTAATGCTTTACACACAGAGGAACCCCAGAGCTAAGGTAGTGACGCCAGAGCATCATGGTGAAGTCGTCCTCCATCTCACCCTCAGATACGCCTACACGGTACCGGACGGCCAAGTGACCGCGCGCTCTGGACTCTACCACACAGCCAGAGTGCCGTCTTCCACGCGTGCGACCATGCCCGGCGTCTGCGACACCCTCACAGCACGGGCAGCAAGCGCTCGACACTCACAGTTGTATCCAGGTGCGATGCGGTGCTGGGCCTCCAGGCTGGCCAGGGTGATGTGGAAGATGATGTGCAGCAACAGGAAGGAGAGGCTCAGGAAGCACAGCGACTTCAGCAACCGCCCCGTGTGCCCTGCGGGTGAAAGCAGAGGCTGTCAGGAACTCAGCCAGCCCGGCCCTGCCCCTGCTAGGGGTCCAGCGAGCTCCACCCACACCACCTCAGGCTGACCCGCAGGACAGGCGAGCAATGATTAGTGGAAAGCCAAAATCTACCCTCGGAAGGACACACGGTCAGCCTCTGTGTAACGGAGAGGCGTTTCCTCATGCCTTCTATGGCACGTTAGTGGAGCCACAGAAAGGTTCTGGCCCAGGAAATCGTACCAAAAAGTGCTGCCAAACTTGAAGGAAGAGATAACCTGTATCTTATCAAGGTGGTTCTAGAGAGCAGAAAAAGGAGGAAGGTGGTTGAAAACACTTTATAGTTAGGGTAAGTTTAATTTCAATTAAATAAGGCAAGAAGAGAAAACTGAACCAACTTTACTAGTGAACATAGACCTAAATCATTACAAATATTTTACTAAGTAACTGAAATAACGTAGTAAAAACATAATGCATCATAATCAACTGAGTTAACTGCCGAAAAACAAGTGGGGCAGAGAAGAGTAGGTGAAATCCACCCCGCGGTGGGCTGAGGTGGTGATCTTCTCAATGGATACAAAAGAAACCCTTCTGAAAGTTCTCAATGAATTTATGATTAAAAAACTAAGAGACTGGGATCAGAAGGAAGCACTCCTGGAGGACTAAGTCCACGGCTATGCGAGTGGCCCTCCCCGATGGAATTCAGGCGTGGTATCACCCGTGTCAGAGACCAGGACACCTACCAGTGTCACCGCCAATCAAAACTTAAACCAAGAATGAAGACTCTTAGGCAGACGTATTTACAGGTCATGTGATCAAATAAAAAGATTTCAGAGGACATCGCTCTCTACATAGGCATCGAATCGAATCCACAGACTGACCACCGGGACAAATGCAAGAGTCCAGGTAGCGGGTGAGACAGGTGATCTCACGGAGATGGATGCACGCCGCACCCTGCAGTGCCCGGCAGACGCCAAGGCGCATCTCGACCAGGGTCAGACTGCCCCAGGGAGCTGCAGGGCATGGGGTGGTGGGCTGTCCTGCACACTATCTAGCCACTTCCCCATCCCGGCACTGCTTGGAGGGTTCAGAGGTCATCACAGTCCACTGACTGTAACAAAGGTCATCCGCCCCGTGCGGGCCCGCCTGCCCCATCAGCGGAGGCCTAAACTCCAGCAAGGGGAGGCAGGAGGGCAGGAGGGGAGCTGAGCCTGCCCCTGGTCTGAGTTGTCCTGACCTCCCTTCCTGGTGGCCTGCCTGGCTACTGTGGACTCCCGGCCAGGTCGCAGCCGGTCCTGCACACCAGCTCCTTGACATAAACACACGCGGAGGGACGCACAAGCCACACACGCACGTTTCCCATTGCCCTGCGACTGTGGCTGACACTCGACTAACAAAAACATCAAAAGGTTGACACGGTTTAAACACTTTCATGGAT
Source organism: Sciurus carolinensis (assembly GCF_902686445.1). Lineage (NCBI taxonomy): Eukaryota > Metazoa > Chordata > Mammalia > Rodentia > Sciuridae > Sciurus > Sciurus carolinensis. The sequence goes on from NC_062227.1 coordinate 1,662,106, forward strand.
AAAATAGACAAAAGAACGTATCTTATCCATGTCTACGGATAAATGAAGAAGTATGTTGCATTTATGAATGAGACAATTCATGGCAAAGAGGTCAATTTCCCCCAAATCTAGTCTACAAATTCAATACAATTTCAAACAAAACGCCAGAAGAAACTTCTACGTCCTCCCAAGATACATTTCAGAATACAGAGAAGGGATGTTTTCAGGATCTAATAACATTTAAAAACACTTATTTAAGAATAAAACTCTATGAGTTGCTATGTTAATTTTGAGATTTTGAGAATTAAGGTCAAAAGAGGGTGAAGCTGGTGTGTCCAGATAGACCTTAAGGTATGTTATAAACCTATAAGTTGAAACAAAACAAATAAATAAAAACAGAAAAATAGCCAAGTGGAATATCATACGTTGCTAAAATAAAACCCAATCTATTTATCTTAACGTGATAGATATCATAGTCGACCCTACAAATTAAGAGGAAAAGGACAGGAATGACATCAGCAATGTGACCCGGTCGCAGGTGCCAGCACTCGCCTCCCCACAGAAGCACCAGTTTTGGCAGCCCCCCGTGGATGAGAACACTTTTGTGGGAGCCCCACAGACCAGCAGAGTTCACCCCATCTCAGAGGGAGAGATCTTCCAAGAGCGGGCATGCTGCAGAGGGCAAGAGGTGCTCGAGATCCCTCCCCGGGGTGGCACGGTGCTGGCCGGGGCTGAGTGACGGCAGTTCCCACCACAGGAAAGCAAGGATGCTCTGAGCTCCCCATTTCCCAGTCTACCCAGGAGGCCCGCTTCTGAACCCTGACGGGAGAAGCACGGATGAGCGGCCGGGCACAGCTAAGAGCAGAAAGGAGAGAGCACATCGTCAGCGGTGTGTGCTTCTCAAGAGCGTCATGGACATGGAGACGCCGAGACACCATCACTGAACCTGCAGCATGAACCTCCTGAAGACCTCCACAGCCAGCTGATGCAACCACACCTTACGTCTTTCCTCCTGTGTCCCACACATCCTTGCACGTGACCTGCGTGGACTCGGTTGGCACATGGACTGCAGCAGCAAACATAGAGCTCAGTGACTGGCTTGGTTTCATAGGTTAGCAAGGCCTTTGAGCACGTAGGGCTCTACCCTAGGAAAAATAAGTGGGTGTCTCTTAGCATCAAGCCTGGCTTTGTGGATATGGAAGGCACAGAAAAGAAGGAACAAGAGGAACACAGCAGGTGCATCCATGGAAAAAATCTGAGAGAACTCTCTATCTCCACCAAACCTCCAATCAGGCTTCCTGGTGAAGCTCCTTCTCTTCTGAGACCCGAGAAGAGCAGGTGCCAAAACAGCAATGGAACGTCAAAAGGAACACAAAGGATCAAGGAAACATGACACGACCAAAGGAAAAATCTAAAGCCCCGGGGGCTAAGCCCAAATACACGAAAATCTACAAACTTCCTGGCAAAGAATTCAAAATAATCATTTTGAAGCTCAGTGAGCTACAAGAAAACACAGCCAACTAGACGAAATCAGGAAAGCAATTCAAAATAATCATCTGGAAGCTCAGTGAGTGATATTGTTGAGTGGAGGGACTGAAATGCAAAGGAGTGAACATCGTTTGTGGCAGTCATGGGACACCAGCCAGTGGACCAAGGAACGCATCATGACGTGCAGAAGGGAACAGAGAATGAGAAAGGGGAGAGAAAGCTAAGCAGAGAAGTGATGGCAGCGAAGCCCCCAAATCCAAAGAGGCAAATAAACAGGGATCATGGGGGACACTGTAACCAAATTGTCAAAGGTCAGAAATGAAGATGAAGTTTTACCTCAGCAGAAGAAAATGCCTCCTGGCCTACAGGAGCACCTCCAGACGACTGTCAGAGTGTCACTGAGAGCCTGGGAAGATGTATTCAGAGAAGGAGAAGGCTTCCAGCCCAAAGCAGACCACCATGGATGCTGTCCTTCAGAAATGAGGAGGCGGAGACCTCCAGGCAGGCAGGTGCTGGGGAGCCAACTGCCCCAGACCAGCCTTCCACAAGTGCCCAGGGAGTAACAGGAAGTGAGAAGACCCAAGAGCCACACACAGGCTCTGGAGACAGCAGGCTCACTGATGGAGCAAAGGACAAGGCCACACTCAGGTCATTCCAAAGCTGAAGCAGTGGCATGTTAATGGTATTGAACTCCAATATAAAAATTTAAATACAAAATCTAAAGACTACCATCGAGCTTTTGTAGGTGACTAAAATAAAGCTGCCATCAAATTAAAAACTATTATAACGAGAAGATGCTTCATGTATGCTCCATTGTATTCATTAAGACCAAACCTGTACAAGATGCACAAAAGACAAAAAGAATTAAAGCATACCGCTACAAAAAAATCAAATCACAAAGCAGGAGGGAGAGAGAGAGAGAGAGGGGCTGACTGTGGGTCCATCTTGCCTTTGCCCCGAACCTCTCTCTGCTTCCTGGCCACCATCAGGTGAGCAGAAAAAATCCTTAACGCTACACTAGCAAACCACTTCCACCCCACACTGAAGGGATCATGCACCATAAATATGTTCTTGGTTGTAGGGATGGCTCAACACACTGAGATCTGTAAATGTGAAGCCCTACATTACCAAATTGAAGGACAAAAATCACATGATCACGTTAATAGATGCAGAAAAGTCATTTGACAAAAGTCAACATCATTTTATGATTAAAAACTCTCAACAAATTAGGTGTAGAAGGAATGGACCCCAACACAATAAAGACCATGTATTATAAACCCACAGGCAATGTCGCAACCAGTGGCTAAAAACTGGAAGATTTCCTCTAAGATCAGGAAGAGGACAAGAATGGACACTCTGGACACTTTCTATTCAAATAGCCCTGGAGTCCTGGTAAGAAGGAAAACATAAAAGGCACCAAATTGGAGAAGTGTTAAATTATTCCTATTGAATAATTTTAATATTTAGAAAATCCTAAACACTGCATTTAAAAAACTGTTACAATTAATTTAAAAATTCAGCAAAGTTGCAGGATATAAAATCAACATACAAACATCATTGTGTTTCTATATACTGATAATGAACTCTCTATAAGATAAATGCAAAAACATCACATTTATAACGGCACTTTAAAAGAATGGAAGACTCAGGCACAGCCTTCACCAAGGAGGTGAAAGGTCTGTGCCCTAAAAACTATAAAACATGATGAAAAGCATTAAAGTAGATATAAGCAGGTGGAAATACACCCACGCCCAGGGACGAGAAGAACTAATATTGTTAAAAGGTTCATACCACTCAAAACTGCTACGGTCTCAACACAATTGCCTATCAAATTCCAATGCAGTTTATTCACAGAAATAGAAAAAAAAATATTGTCCAGCACTTTGGAACCATGACAGATCCCAAATATCTCAAAAATGTCAAGCCAGAGTAACAAAGTTGGAGGTGTCACACCTCCTGATTTCAAACATGTCATGAGTTCACAGTAATTAAAAGAGCTCGCACAAGACAGGCCGAGCAGAAGGAAGAGCCAGAAGTAAGCCCACACACATGGTCAGAGGTCCTTCATGGGGGCTCCAAGGTCACCCCTGGGAAAGGAGACGCCTTTAGCTAGTGGTTTGGGAAAACTGGTTATCTACCTGTGAAACAAGGAAAGTGGGCCCTTATCCTCCACCACATTAAAAACAGCTCAAAGCGGAATGAGCACCTGGAACTGCAAACGTCCAGAGGGAAACTGGGGGAAAGGTCGCGCTGTGATTAGTTTGGCGATGATTTTCTTTTTTTCCTTTTTTGAATATGGTACAGGCAACAAAGCAAAAATAACTGGATTACATTAAATGGAAAAGTCTTTGCACACCCAAAGGAGACCATGACCAAGGAATGGGAGAACAATCTTGCATGCTAGAAGTCTGATAAAGGGTTAAGAGCCAGGATGGATGGTAGACTGAATCCGACACAGCTTTCCTACGTGCCTATCCCACAGGAGTCGCAGTACCGTGTACATCCATGAGACCGGCTCCGAGAGTAGGATATACTCCAAGTCGGTGAATCCCACGCTGAGGGTTCTCCCCCAAACCAGAAGTCACTTGTGACTGCACCCACAACTCAGGCACAGTGCGTGCAGCTCCGGCCTCGCCGCCTGCAGCACTTGTTACCCTAGGCAGGCAGCTGCTCTCCTTGCCCCTCCCAGCCCCCGCAGCCGCACCCAGCTTTCTGACTCCGTGGATGCTGCACGTGCCTGTAGTCACACAGTAAATGGCCTTCGCAACGGCTTCCTGGATGCAGCATGCTGGATCCACGCCTCATGCATGCTGAAGCCTGCGTCAACTCCTGGTTCTCTTTGTGGCCGAGTGCTATGCTGCTGTATGTCTGGGGATTTGCTCGTCCATTCACCTGCAGCTGGACAGCTGGGCTGCGCGCCTGTTCTGCTGGAACGCTTGTACATGTACCTGCTTGAGCACCAGTCTGCAGTTGCTCCGTGTGGATGCCTAGGCTGGCATTGCTGCTGCCCTGCAGTTATACCCTTAGCTTCCAGAGGAAGGGCCAGATGGCTTTCCAGAGGCGGTGTGCTGTTTCACCCTTCTACCAGCCACGTACCATGGTTCAGATTTCTCCACATCTCTGTCAACACTTGTTGTTTTCTATTTATGATCATTTTCGTTAGAGCTATCCCAATGGGTATCCACAGGAAATCCACTGCAGCTTTGGTTTGCATTTCCCTAGTGACTAATGATGTGCTTATTGGCTATTCGCCTATTTCCTTCTAGAAAACTGTCTTCCTGCTCTATATTTCTATCATTATGGCAATGCCATCTTATTTTGATGGCTGTGGCTTTGTAGTGAGTTTAAAAATAAGGAAGTGTGTGTCTTACGATTTGTTTTCCCAAAATGCTAATTTTGTAATTTGAGGCCCCTTGTAATTTCATATCAAGTGAAGGATCAGCTTTTTTATTTATGCAAAAAAGGTCCGTTGGCATTTAATAGTGGTTGTATTGCCTCTCTAGATTATCTTGAGGGGCAGTGGCATCTTAACAGTACTAAGCCTCCCAGTCCATAGGCATATGGGATTTCTTTCCATTTAATTAGAAATTCAGTTAGATTTAATATTTTCAATGCACAAGTCCTTCGCCACTTGGGTCAAATTTATTCATAGGCATTTTATTACTTTGTGTACTATTTTAAATGGAAGGGTTTTGATTTCTTCTATAGATCGGTTATTGCCGGTGTACAGAAACACAGCTGATTTTGTGTGTTGCCTTTCTCTGAGACTTTGCTGAATTTATTAGCTCTAGAAGTATTCCTTGTGAATTCTTTGGGATTTTCTATATAGAGGCACAGGTCACCTGCAGACAGGGATATGTCTTTTAGATTTTCTTTCTAACTTGATGGTTTCATTTGTTTTTCTGTTCTAATTTTCCTGATCAGAACTTCTGATACAACACTGAATAGAAATGATAAAACCAGCCATATTAGTTTATTGGCACTGCCAAAACAAAATATCACAAGCTGGGGGCCTTAACTAGCAGATCTTCACTTTCTCACAGTCTGGAGGCTACAGGTCCGAGGTCCCGAGGCACAAGTAGGTTTGAGGGGGCCCCTCCTGGCCTTGCAGGTGACACCTCTTGCTGCCTCTTTACCTGGTCTTTCTTCTGCAGGCCCCAACGTCCTCTTACAAGGAGACCTGTTAGTCTTCATAGGAACCATGCTAACCTCCTCGTTTTGACTCCACCATCTCTCGAAGGCAGCATCTCCACAGTCACACTCTGAGGTGCTGGAGTAAGGGCTTCAACATGCACTCTGAGGATGCTATGTTTAATCTTGAAGGTACCACAAAGTCCCGTGTGTTAAAAACGCGATCCTCGTGGTTGCCCTGAAGAGGGTGGGCCTTGGCGGGAGGCCTTTGGGTGACCACATGCATGTCCTTGCGGGGGATACGGGACCCAAGGCCCTCTTCTTCTCTTGCCTCTCCTCCTGGCCATGAGGGGAGCAGTTTTGTTCAGCCAAAGGCTCCTACAGTGATGTGCTGCCTCGTCCCAGTCCACAAGCCAAATGTGGGCTTTAGTATTAGTATTTTGGGAAAACAAATTGTAACAGGGCCAAATGATCATGGGCCATACATAACCTTCAAGATTATAAGCCTAAACACACCTTTTCTTTTTATGAATTGACTATCTAGGGTATTGGTTTTAGTGACAGGAAGCCAATCAACATGGGGGAACATAATTCAGCGCATAACTCTGCCTTCTATATTCTCAAAATTCATGTACCTATTAAATGCAAAATTATTCATCCCTTCCCCAAATTCAAAAAGTTTTGCCCATTCAAGCATCAAATCCAAGTCTAATGTCTCATCTAAATATAATCCCAATCAAATGTGAGTGAAACTCATGATACAATACATTTTGAAGGAAAAATTCTTCTCCAGTTGTCAATCTGTGAAAACAGACAAGTTATGTGCTCCCCAAACACAAGATAGACTTTTCCATTCCAAAATGCAGAGCGTAAGAAGCAGTGAACATGCAACAAAACCCAACAGGGCAAATTCCAATAGAGTTTTAATCTCAAGAGTAATCTTTGGCTGAGTGCATTGCATTTCAGGTGCACTGCTGAAATCGATGCCTTTAGATTTTCTTCAGTGATTGCTTTCACAGAGATTTCTTTGAGTTACCTGGGGAGGGGTGTTGAGTGAGATAGCAGGAGCATACAGGTGACCACTTACAACTCTGCCTTAGCCTCCACTTCCTGCAACTCTGCCTTAGCCTCCACTTCCTGTGACTCTGCCTTAGCCTCCACTTCCTGCGACTCTGCCTTAGCCTCCACTTCCTGCGACTCTGCCTTAGCCTCCACTTCCTGCGACTCTGCCTTAGCCTCCACTTCCTGAGACTCTGCCTTAGCCTCCACTTCCTGCGACTCTGCCTTAGCCTCCACTTCCTGCGACTCTGCCTTAGCCTCCACTTCCTGCGACTCTGCCTCAGCCTCCACTTCCTGCTTTCACTAAGTCTAGGAAGAAAATAAAGGTGAAAGCTTAGGGGTTTTATCAGGTCTTTTCTGAATACAGACCCTGTCCTGGGGAAGTGAGTGACTTTTTAAATTTTCCAGTGTACCAGGACACTTTTGAGCGCCATGATTTCTCAAAGGAACCTACAGCTTTTCCTCCTAGGATTTTAGGACTCCATTGCTTATCTCAGTTGTGATTGTTTTGCTCTGAGCAGTTGGGAGTTGTTCATTAGCTTCATGGTGTTTCTAAAATATGCCTTCCCCTCTCCTCCCTGAGCGAGTTCTGGGTTAGGTGTGGCAAAGCCAAGTGGCTTGCAGGTCTTCAGGCAGCCCCTAGATGTGGCAAAGAAGACAAAGGCCACTCTTTGTGAATAAAGTCTTTTCTGCTCTGGAACCAAAGTGGGAAGGAGGGGCGTTGTCTTAAGGCCTCTGCAAAGACAAACACCAATGCCAAACATTTTCATGCTGTGTTAAATTTCTTTGTTTCCTCATTCAATATTCCCTGCTGCAAATATTGGACTGTCTCAAGAGTTCTAAAACTTTTGATTCTGTTTTTGCCGATTTTAGGCATTTTCTGTAAAGGTCAGCACATGGAAGTATGTATTAATCCACTGCCTTTATATCCATTTTCAAATGCAAAACATTTTTTATTCTAAGCTCCTTTCTCATTGATCTGTGTTTTTGGGCCTGAGGTGAGGCAGACCATCCTGTGGGAAAGGCACGGCAGAGGAAGCTACTCCGTGGGGGTCACAAAGTGGGGGAGGGGAGCGGAGAGGGTGAGGGAAGGGGGAGGGGAGCGAGGGAGGGGGTATGAGAAGGGGGGAGGGGGAGGGAGGGGGCGTGGATACACGTCGTGCATTACATACACCTGCCTGTGATGAGCCGCAGTCCAGACTCCTTCATACAGCCCTGAGTGCAGCTCTGGACCTGATGCCCATAAAGCTGGAGGCAGGGGGTCAGTCTTCTGTGCAGTCCTTCATGCCTGAGCCTCAGCAGATATGAACAGAGCCGGCAGCAGGGAAGGACAAGGCCTTGTGGTACCGGGTGCCTGAGAGTGGAGTAGAGTGGGAGGAAGTCCTCTCCTTCTCTCCAAGGCCAAGGGCTTGCTTGCCTGAGGGAATCAGGGCGACCCTGTGCAGGAGTCTGCAAGCTCCTTGCGGGGACTGAGCCTGCTGGGGGAGGGTGGACTCCGCAGCCTTCACGCTTCTCCCGTTCCTCACCATTTGTAGGTCCCGTGGTGCAAACTTTGGCAAATGGGCTTAATAAAATAGCAAGAGGTATGAGGACTGCTTGCGGGCTTGACGTGAGGTGTTCTTGCCAATGCGCGTTGACGTCAGCTCGCAGGGACCACCTGTCCTCGTCTGTGTGACTCCTTTCAGCATTAAGTCCTTTCACAGGACACCTAATGGGGACTCCTAAGTGCAAGGTGCTGTGCTCGAAGTGTCCCAAAGGTAGGGCCCGGCGCCCACCCTCAGGAAGGGTGCAGGCCTCTCGCTGTGGGAAATGCACAGGTCAGTTGTCCGCAAGGACACAAGCAGGTCTCTCCCAGCACCGTGCGTGTGACTGCAGTGAGAGGCGTCAGGGAAGCACACTGAGGTGGGGAGAGTGGGCTGAGATGACCGAAATCCTCAGCAGCAGGCCCGTTAGCTTCTGAATTCCCTTGGAAGGGATTCCCCCTTCTGGTTTCGACAGCTTGATGGACAGAGCGGACTCTTCACGTGTCATGTTGGAATGCTCTGCATTTTTTCCCTCTCACCCACCATGAGCCAGCTCCCTACAGCAGTGAGACCGAAAATAAATATACGAACACCAAACCACACTTCTCAGATTCCAAGTCATCAACACAAATCACAAAGGCTTTTTAATCCCCAATGGCTGCTTCCTGCACTAAGTGAGTTGCTGTGCTGTCCTCAGAGGACAAACGTGGGCAACCAGTCCAAGCAACCCGTGAAATCCCAGCGTCAGAGGAGGGGCTGGGTCTGCAGCCTGGGAATTTCCAGGCCGTGTCTGGTGAAGACCCCGTTTAGTTCCTCTCTCTCTGTTCCTGTCTGAAGTCTCAGGATTTCCAGTCAGAGGGAATGAGGGAGCAGTGTGGTGGGACCCGCTGCCAAAGCTCAGTGACGTCACTATGGACGGTCCAGACATCAGGGGGCCAATGTGACCAGGTCCTGGGCTCCTCCCACAGGTAGGGGCTGGGAATCAGCAGGGCCGGGCGGGAAGTTTCTGCAGAGCGACCTAGGCTTCTGCCCTAACCTTCTCAGGCCTCTGCAGGAAAACATGGAAACCTGCATTTGTTTAGGGTCAGAGTTGCAGAAATCGTAACACGGCTTTCTAAATCAAAAAAGGAAAGCATCCAGGGAGGGTTGGTGTCGGCTCTCCTCCCGGGTCCTATGGTGAGTTGGCTCAGAGCCCTCCCTCCACGTTCCGCCGTCACACGAGAGCTCTTCTCCAGGCTCTGGTGGTTAACACCACATGCAAGGCTTTGAACCCCAGGTCACCTGTGGCCACACACCTTCCTGCCTGCCAGAGCAAGGCTGGAAGGAAGAGGCGGGGCATGTGACTGGGGCATCCCCAGTTTCCTGGGCTGGCCTGTCCTGGAGCTCCCATGGAGAGGGGAGGCCTCAGGCAGCGGGCTGCCGTCTGCCTCACTTCCTGTGGGCAGACGTGGTGACCCGCCTTGGAAGTTCCTCCAGCCTGCTGCCTCCCAAACCCGCCTGGGCACCTTAGAAATGTGCCAGGAAAGCCGTTTTAACAGGGTGCCTGAAACCGGACCATCCCATCTGGACTGATTTCCTTAGTTGGCTTTTGAGACACTTGTGGAGACTTTAAACGTGCGGGCGCAGGGCTGCATGAGTACCGTGGGCTCCTGCCTAATGAACGGCACCACAGAACAGCGGCCTCAGGGATCTAGGATGGGCACATCTTTACCAGTTGAGCTTCCTCTGGCAGCAGAGTGTGGGTGAGCCTGTGAGGGCTCATATCCCCGGGCCAAGGAGTGGACACCTGCGGCGCTGTAGGTTCCCCGTGAACAGGGAGTGGCTCTCAGATGCGGTGCGGTGGGGCCCGCGGAAGGCCTGCAGGGAAATACCTTGAGTTTCCAAAGCACGGTCCTTTCGGCTTATTTATAGTTACAGAACTTTGCTTTTAAGCAGACTTCTTCAACTAGAACAGGGGTCAGCGAACAGCAGTCTCCAGGTCCAAACTGCCCTTCCCCTGGGATGTGTCCTTCCCCACCCGCGGTGGTGCCGGGTGTGGAGCCCAGGGCCCGAGCCTGCAGGGCAGGTGCTCTACCTCCAGTCCTTTCATATTTTGAGACAGGGTCTCCCTAAGTTACCCAGGCTGGCCTCCAACTTGTGGTCCTCTTGACTCAGCCTCCCAAGTAGCTGGGATTATAAGGGTCCACCACCATGTCTGGCTCCACGAATGTTTCTGTATGGTCTGAGAGCTAATTTAAATGGTTGAAGAGTGTCAAGAGAGAAGCATGATTTCATGGCACAACAAAAATCACCTGAAGAATAAAGTTGGTGTCCCTAAAAAAATTTTATTGGATCACAGCTCTTTGTTAGCTTTCCATCATTATAAAATACCTGAGATGATTAAATAATAAAGAAAAAGGGTTCATTTTGGCTCATGGACCTTTGGGGAACACTTTGTAAACCCCAGCAGTTGCTATGGATGAGCTGGAAAGGGGCGACTCTGAGAAAGGATCTCAGAGACACGAACCCCTGTAAAAGGTACAGACGGGACACTCAGTCATCTATGGCCACCCAGGTGAAGGGAAGGTGACATCAGGAGTGATCCTTACTGCCCAACAGCGATGGAGATCGATCGGGGCCGAAGGAGACATGTGGCGAGGGGATTGACCCAGCCCTCTGCTGGGGGATGGGCTTGCTTCACAGAGCCCTACGGGAGTGGCCATTCCTGTGGGCATGTGGCCAGCAGGAAGTATGGACACCACGGCCCCGTGGCCCCTGCAGAGAGTCTGCCAGGAGCCTCAGCTACTGCTGAGCGTGAGACCGCGTGCCGGAGGCTGTCCCCACCTTCAGGAGGCGCTGTCCAAGGACGATGGAGGAGTCTCTGAGGAGATGAGGCAGTGGTCCTACGGTGCGCCACGCCGCGGCCCACCCAGGACCCCTCCCCACCACTCACGCCCCCACGTTCTGCAGGTGGCTGGCTCCCAACTGCTCCCAACGTGTTCCTCCCCCATGCCTGTCACAGCCCTGCCCGGAGAGAGCCCACGCCCAGTGTCCAGGTGCGGTGCGGCGGGGTGCAGAGCTTGGCCCCCCACCTGGGGGCTGTTTGGACACCGAGCTCCCCAGTACAGTCGAGGTGCACGGTCACCCGCAGCCTCACCGCGGGTGTGCGCGGCTCAGTCCTGCTTTCCTTTGTCCTTCCCCCACGGGTGGCTCTGTCCAACGTCTGCCGAGGGTCACGCATGAAGAACTCCACAGAGGACTCTGCCTCCTGCTTCACGGCCACCGGGGTCCAGAGCTTCACTCCAGGGCTGTGACAAGGAGCGTGGGTCACGGCCACACACCTGGGACTGTGGCTAGTCACAGGCAGGTGCACAGAGTAACTGCCTGGGCGCCTGAGGCTGTTCTCGTCTCCATCAAACTTGTTCGCATACAGGATCTGTGCCGTGAGATGACAGCTTCATGGTCCCGGGGCTGGGACTCTTTGTGCTATCCTGTTTTTCCCACAGGGAACAAGCACCAGGTTCCTATGACTAACTGCCTTGTGACCCTCTGTGTTTATTCTCTGTAACCTGCGTTTTCCTTTCATGCCTGGGAAGCCAGGTTGGGCAGCTGTTAGCTCGCACGGCCTTCTGTGTGTCCTTTGAGCTCAGGAGCCGGGTGACTCATCTGCAGAGGGAGTCTGCACTCAAAGGCATCCATCACCCTAGACTTCTCCCTCCATCACGCTTCAGGAAATGCGTCTTTGTTCCCCCATTGCTATGATGACATCTAAGAAACTGACCAGAGATGATCCGGTCTATCCTTTTTGATTTTGCACGCCTCTGTGCTCTTGCACAGCTCTAAGAACTGATGTCCACCTCGCAGACAGACCTACACTGGTCATCCAAGCTGACATGGCATCCTCCTCCGAGGACCCTGCTGTGCTGTGCACATCCTGCTACTTAAAATCATATGATTTTTTTTTTTCCAATTGCTTATCTCTTTCTTTCAGATATTAGTTTCACAATTTGCAGGACTGGTTGTCATGCCTGGTTCCCCTGTACTCCCGAGGCACAGATGAACGCGATGAACCGAGAGCCTGCAGTGAAGATGGGTGGGATGGACGAACAAAGGGCAGAGGTATTGGTGACTCTCAAGCCAGGTGTCCATGAGCACGGCATGGGGCCTGTGATCTCAGGGAATGCCACGAGAATCTCCAACCTTCACCAGGACAAAAGGTTGAGGGATGCAGGACATGGGCGTAGGCAGGGAGGGAACAGGCAGCACTTGCCTTCTCGAGGGCGGATTCACGGAGCTCATCTGGTCCCAGCTTGGCCGGCTGGCCTGGCAGTCACAGCGCTACAGCGGCTATGAAGGGCAGCCAAGGCCACAGACCCCTCCAGCCCCTTGTCTCCCAGTTCATTACTTCCTGTGTTTGCTTCTCTCCTTTATTTTTCCCGTCCTTGTCTGCCTGCATGCCTTCCTTTCCTTCCTTTTTCCTTCCTCCGTCATTCCTTCCTCCTTCCTTTGTACTTGAACATTAACATGCACCCCTTTCAGTCTTATTTATTATTTGACTTTTGAGTTCTTAGGATAAAAATCCTTCTCTAATAATCTAAAAACTAATCTTAAAATATCTCTTTTAATTACATTACCTATGATTTTTCTTTTTTAATCAGAACCTTTATTCTTTATAAGGTAAAAATAACTTGGATTTAAAAAGTGTCCTTGAGACCTTGGAATCAGACCAGAGACCCTGCATCTTACAGAAGAAAAAGTAGGTCCAGAGCTTCAACATGTCGGCTTAGGACCAGACTTCCTCAACAGGACTCCCATAGCACAAGAAATAAAAGCAAGAATCAACAACTGGGATAGATTCAAACTAAATAGCTTTCTCTCAGCAAAGGAAACTATCAGCAATGCGAAGAGAGAGCCTACAGAGTGGGAGAAAATCTTTGCCAATCATACTTCAGATAGAGCGCTAACCTCCAGAATCTATAAAGAACTCAAAAAACTCTACACCAAGAATACAAATAACCCAATCAACAAATGGGCTAAGGAAATGAACAGATGCTTCACAGAAGAAGATCTACAAGCAATCAACAAACAAATGAGAAAATGTTCACCATCTTTAGTAATAAGAGAAATGCAAATCAACACTACCCTAAGATTCCATCTCACCCTAATTAGAATGGCGATTATCAAGAACACAAGCAACAATAGGTGTTGGAGAGGATGTGGGGAGAAAGGTACACTCATACATTGCTGGTGGGGTTGCAAATTAGTGCAGCCACTCTGGAAAGCAGTGTGGAGATTCCTTAGAAAACTTGGAATGGATGGGTCCATTTGACCCAGCTATCCCAATCCTCAGCCTATACCCAAAGGACTTAAAATCAGCATACTACAGAGATACAGCCACATCAATGTTCATAGCTGCTCAATTCACAATAGCCAGACTGTGGAACCAACCTAGATGCCCTTCAATTGATGAATGGATAAAGAAACTGTGTTATATATATATACAATGGAATATTACTCAGCTATAAAGAATAATAAAATTATGGCATTTGCAGGCAAATGGATGAAACTGGAGAATATCATGCTAAGTGAGATAAGCCAATCTCAAAAATCCAAAAGACAAATGATCTCACTGATAAGTGGATGATGACACATAATGGGAGGTGGGAGGGGGGCAAGAATGGAGGAAGCAGGGACTGTATAGAGAGAAAAGAGGGGTGGGAGGAGTGGGGGGGAAGGAAAAAAAAACAGAATGAATCAAATGTCATTACCCTATGTAAATGTATGATTACACAAATGGTATGCTGTTACTCCATGTACAAACAGAAACAACATGTATCCCATTTGTTTACAATAAAAATAAATTAAATAAAAATAAAAAGTGTCCTTGAAAATGGCACTCATTTGATGAGGAAAATCAATACTTTTAACTTCTATAGAATTATATTTGTGTTACATAAATGCTTGGAGACACTTGTCTGGGGTAAAATATAGGCTAAGTAAAGCAAAACACACAGATGTTCAGCATACAATTCCATGAGTGAATCTGGGGCACCACCCGAGGATTCAGACATGGGGTGTTGGCATGGCTTAGAATGTCCTGATGCTGCTTTTTCCCAATTCCCAGTCCCTGCCAGAGACTTAAGAATTACAGTGGACCTTGGTCATAACAAAGAAAAAATTACTCTGGAGTACAACAAGTTGAGCTACAGGAGGTCTAAGATGAAGAGAAAAGATGTCCAAAGCACGGAAGAAAATGCACCTTGAGTAGGAACAGTGTCAAGAATCATGACAGACATCGTCAAGCATTATGGAAGTCAGAGACATTGGAGCAGCAGGAGGGCAAAAGATCTCAGCCAAAAAACTATCTGTTGAAACTATCCTTCAAAGAAGGCGAACGTAACTATGCTTTCCTAAGCCAACGAAAGCTGAGTACAACAAAGCTGCACTACAAAGAAGTTCTTCAGGAAGGAAGATCACACTGTCTGGCAGCTCCAGCCACAGGGAGGAATGGGGAGCGCAGACATGGCAAGCGTGGAAATGCAAATGAACACAGAACACCCGGCACTGCTCGGGTCCGGAGAGGAGTCCCCCTGGCTTTGGGCTGCCTTTGGTGGGCACATGGTCCACCTCACTGACAGGGGCTCTTTTATTTGACATAAAGGATATACAGTCAGGCCCAGTGGCACACACCTGAAATCCAGCCACTCTGGAGGCAGAAGGATAGCAAGTTAGAAGCCAGCCGGTGCAATTTAGTGAGACCCTGTTTCGAAATATAAAATACAAAGGACTGGGGATATAGATCAATGGTTAAGCACCCGGGGTTCAATCCCTAGTTACCTCCGCTCATCCACTCAGAAGAAACAGACAATACAGGTTGATTATCTTTATCCAAATATGCTTGGGAGTTTTTCAAATTTGGGAACACTTGCGTGGACTTTATAGCTGAGCATACCTCATCTGAAAATCTAAAATCTGAAATGCTCCCAAATCCAAAACTTTGTGAACATCACATTGAATTAGGGATACCGAACCTGTATAAGTACACCCAGGGATATATGGGTATATATATCCTTCACCCAGTTTTCCCACCAATCACTTGGTGGGCAGTAAACTCCTTGAATTTCGAAGTCTCCTTAAAAAGGAAACCTTGGCCCTGCTGGCTAGGCTTTGGCCTTCAGGGCCTGCAATCTGCACTCCAGCAGCATCAGCAACCTTCTGCTGGTCACCAAAGGTGCTCCTCTAATTCTGTGCTCAAGAGGCCAGGGTCACCACAACACCGCTTTCTGCCCAACCAGGACAGAGCAAATCGAATCCCAAACATGTGCTCTTTGATTGGTTCACCTTGTCAGCTACAACTCAGCTCTGGGGCAGCCTGGCTTCCTGGCCACCTGCACATCTCATGGTTCAGTGATACTTTCCCAAGTTCTGACAAGCAAGCCAGGACGAGTGGCTGTTCACTAGGTCCCACTGTGGTGCACTGGCCTCTGCCACACATATGGCATTTGGTCCTTGGTAACCAATGCCTCTGGGCCTCTAGCCTTGATCATCTAGATCCTAAATGACCTGGACTTCCATCCTTGCAGATATCGCAACAATTTCCACATCCATTCTACCACCTGCTGACTGCATCCTGCAAGCTGGAGTTAGGCTGGGCCCTATGGTGACACAGTTCATCCTACAACACACTGATTCTTAGGATGCCCTAGGCAGTCTATTACTCTAGTTGGTAAGTAGTTGGTAAGGTTGGGGTGCGTTCTACTGGCTCCATGCCAGCGTGTATTGCTCTATGGCAGCAAGAAAGACTGAATATTTGGAGTCCTTCTGCCACTGATAATAATCATCTTCCAACTGATTAATTGGTAATAATCTTCCAACTGATTAATTCAATAGGGAAATGGGCACATAAACCTATTCGCACAACAAGGCTTTGCTAACTTCCTGTATTATTCCTTGCACCATGTTAGAGAATGAATTCTGCTACTTAACCACTTAGGTGATTTTGTCCAAGTCCTCTAGAACCTCTGTGCCTCACTCTCTCACTACATATACCTGGAGAATGTCTCAAAGTCAAAATCAGCGTTCTTGAGGTGTAGCTGTTATTTAACTGGGCAGTGTAACCCAAGGGTTCTTATGAAATAATTTTTGACTGAGTGCTAAGACTGTAGAGCTCAGGGCTTCAGAGACCTTGTGCATTATAGCTGCTTGAGATCCTTTAAAATGCAGGATGTCCTGACCTTGGCCCCAGAGCTCTGATTTCCTTGCTTGGGGTGGGTCGGAGCAGGGGTGCATTGTACAAGCGCCCTGGGCAGCTCCACGGTGAGCTGGGGCTGAGAGGCAGTGTGGTGGAGTCCAGATGAGGGATGCTGGCCGGCCCACAGCTGGACTGGCTGAGGAGGGCCGCAGACGCAGCATGTGTAAGAGCAGCAACGCCTTCCTCTAATCAAGGAGCCAAATGGGTCTTTATTTTTAAGAATCGTTACGTTTCTTTACTAGTTACACAGAGTAACAGAATGCCTAGGACATGCTAAGAATCAGTGTGTTGTAGGATGAATTGTGTCCCCTCTGATGTTCGCATGCTGAAGTCCTAATGCCCAGACTTCAGAACGTGACTCTATTTGGAGACTGACACTTTGAAGAGGCAATGCAAGTAACTTGAGGTCCTATGAGTGAGTCCCTGGTGACCTTAAGAGAAGAGGAGATTAGGAAGGGTCTGACCAAGGTGACCAAGGGTCTGACCGAGGGCGACCATGTGAGACAGAGGGGAGCTGGCCCTGCACACGGCAAGGAGAGAGGCCCCAGGAGAAACCACCCCTGCAGCCCTGCAGCCACCTCGACCTCACACCCAGCCTCCAAACTGCGAGAGAAGGAATGCCTGCTGTTGGTCTCCGGGCGCGGTCAACAAATGAGCATGAGGGATTCCCAAGGAACCTCTGCGTCCTCCGGACATCCTTATTCCACAGACTCCTGATCAAAGACACCTTTCAGGAGTTCTGGCGGGGCTTTCATTCAGCCCCTATGGACTTCACGCCTACCGGGCACTGGCACTGTGTGGGTGCTGGGCCTGGGCCCTGCCCTTGAGTAACACATAAACCAGAGGGCAAGAGGACCGGGTAGCGGAATCACACTATGCTCTGCTTTCCAAAGCTGCAAAATCAAGCCCTTCAAAATGCTGCCTGCCTGCTCCGCAGGGTCCCTGCCAGATGACTTCATGCAAGCAGAACAGTCCGGGAAGTGCAGGGCACCGTACAGTCACCCAGGACCCCTGGACACACCGTCCTCTGAAAGCCACACTTCACGTGCCTGTCCAGTGCCTCTGAGTGAGCGCAGACAGCCAAAGCAACTGCACAGGAGCAGCACCTGCGTCCAGTCACCCTTCCGGCTCCACGTTTATTCAGCAGCACAGTTTTCTTAGAAAAAGTCACCGACATGCAAAGGGTGGCCCTGACACAATAAGCAGAAGTATTCACAGACATCTATGGGGCGTCAGAGACAGAGGCGGCAGGGTGCAGTGACCGCTGCCAGGCAACGGGCCCTGAGGATGGGGCCCATGTCCGTTCTGTGTCTCAGAGAAGCACTCGGCCCCAGGAGGAAACCTGACCTTCATTTGTTAAAAGCATAAGGTATCATCACCCTTCCCAGTGAACCAACACAAGCTGAAGTGTTAGGATCACTTTTAACGCACCACGGTGTGCTCCTGCAACACCTGGTCGTTGTGGATCTACAACGTACCAGGCACAAGTTTGCAGTGTGAGGACACAGTCAGGGCAGAGCCACAGCCCCCACAGTTTGCTACGACTGGTTCTTCAGACGCAGCACAGAGAGCCCGTGCTTACGGTGGTGCAAGGCAAGGGCATTTCAAAACACTTCTCTCTCTCTTTGATCTTTCAATTTTCAGATTCAATCTTTTATTTCTTCACTCCTCCATCTGACAAGGATTTGTTTCCCCTTGATCTTTATTTCCTACTTCCCCTAATTTTAAGAAAGGATTCTAATCCTGTTGTGTTGCCAACAAGCCAAATGCAGTGGAGGTGATGTTATACGTCAGTACCAAGCCAGCCTGTTCTCGCAATCAGAATCTGCTACTCCGTGTTTGGCTGCTTCCTCTCACACCCGTGGGAAGATACCTGCATGCCAGTCCTTCTCCCTTCATGGCGTATTTGAACTTAGATGCACCAAACTGTTTCTTTCCCATAGCTAATAAAATCCTGGCTACTGCGTGTCCCTTTAGCATTCTCACATGTCACAGGATCAACTCCCATTTTAAATCACATGCAGCACTTTGCGGGAATCTGACATTCTTTTCCCAGCACCCAGACCCTGCCCCTTTGTCAGTCCCTTGGCCTGGAGAGGCCGCTCCATGGCCTCAGGGGACAGTGCACAGAGCGTGCCATTAGCTACCCTGCAGGTGTAGCTCCCAAGGAACACCAAGTTTTCCACAATCCTTGCTGTACCTGGGTTTTACTAAAAAAGCAAGACATGGTCCATTACCAATGCTGTTTATTGCTCTTCTCTCGCAAAGGGAAGTAATTTGAGCTGGCCAGCAGTGCCCTGTCCTTGAAGGTTAAATACCCTCAAGGGCACAGGAACCTGGCCATTGTTCCTGAGGGCTTCCGGAACTTGTTTTCAGCATCCTCTGTGAGCTCCCAAGCGCTCCTTTATGACCTGGGGCATCGGCGGAAGCACTAATGCGCCGTGCCCCCCATGCTGGGTGCTCCCTGCTCAGTGCACACGTCCACGGACAGGAGGAAGGGATTTGAAATAAGAACTAGGAACGGTCTGTGTGCCAAGCCCACAGGGCGCCCGCAGCAGTTCCGTCCTCGCCGACCTGTCTGATCTCCACTGTGCAAAGTCCATGGTGTTCTCTGGCTTCCAGCAACTGCTGAGCAGTAATGAAACAGAGGGAAACCTGCGTGGGCAATTTAAGCACGAATATTTGATCTTCCTTGTACTTGGTGACCTACGTTGATTTTTTTAACACCCTTTATCATATAAGAATATGTGAATGAAAAGTCTGTAAACCAGAATAAAGGCAGACTTGCTTTTGCACCCCTTACTCCACAAACCACTGGAACACGTGATCCGACTGTGGCCATGATTATCAAGGCACTCTTTTAAGACATTCGGCTAATCATAGACTCTAACATTTTAGATTAAATCTTTTTTTCTTCATTTATGAAATTGCCAGAACCTCTGAGTATGGTACTTTCCAGAAGGAAGGGCTCTGAGGATGTGGCCAAGTGTCACATGGAGAGGGGACATGCGCTGGATCATGTGGGCGGCCGCTGAGATCGTAGGGAACTTAGGAGAGAAAGAGGGAGGAGGAGGGGCATGATACCCAGGCTGGGAGACTGCTTGCCACTGGCCTCCAAGGTGTGAGGGGCAGAGCCCAGCATGCAAGGGCCCTGCAAGTGCCAATGCCCAGCCTTCTGACTCCATTAACCTCCCAGAGTTGCTAGCGCAGCTCCTCAGGCTTCCCCCACGACTTCCTGCAGCTCCATTTCTGCTTGGCTAAGTAGGACTGGCACTTGGGGTGCCATGATGTCCCACCCACCACCAGCCCAAGTCAAAGCGCCAAGTCGGGCACTTCTGGTTTGCACGTGTGCAGAAGAGTCGTTTTCCTGCCGGCGCCCAACACGGACGCATTCCTGTATCTTTCTAGAAAAACGAACTCTCGAGCTCTTTGGATGGTGGACAAGATCGTGGTAAGCGACCGTTGTCTAAACTGCCTGGTCACTGCAGGGTAGCTTTCGAAGACAGTGGAATTCCACATCTCCAGCTGCAGGCTAACAGTAAACAGAAGGTGGCCAGAGAGGCCGGGCAGAGGGACACCTACGTCTCACAAGGTGGGCTCTTTCCACGGGTCTCAGGAAGCCCTGCCTTGGGACCTGAGGCCTCGCAGGCGGCTTTCAGGATGCCGGGACCCTGGGACCCAGGAAGCTGCCTCCAGCCTCTGCCTCCGTCTTACCCCCCGGAGCTATTTCTTTGTTACCTTTCAAAGTGAAAAACTCAAGAAGCAAATATGCACCTGAAAGGGAGCCTAGGGGAGGAACTCTGGCCCTGAGCGGAGACCCGGCTCAGCAGGCGTGCGCCATCCCTCGCTGAGCTGAGCCGCTGTGGGAGGCAAGCCCAGGGTCGCAGAGGCCCCCATGATGGCGTTCCTGTACGTGACCAGAGACGCTGGCCCTCCGCACCTGCTCCCGGGACCGTGGTCTCACTGGCGCAAGGTCACATCCCATCTCTACAGGGCCAGGGCCAGTCCTCCGGGCAAGAGCTCCCCAGAGGGTGCTCAGGGATGTGGTGTCTGTGTGACGCTCACTTCCTGCTCCCTGGTCCCCCCACTCTGGAGGGAACACTTTCTAGTCCTTTCTAGGAGAGTCTGGGAGAGCCTGGTGCCCAGCACCGTGCCTTCTCCCCATCCTCACATCCAGGACCCTTGGCGGGTGTGGGCACTTCAGGTCGAGCTCCCGGGCAGACCCACAGCTCAGCCTGGAGGCCCTGGAGGCTGTAGCGGGGTCCGTGTCCCGGGCACAGCTCCCGCACTCCTGCTGAGTGTCTGTGGGAGCCCCTGCTCTCTCGCAGGCCCCCTAGGGTGCACTCTGTCCAGTGCACGGATCCCAGGATGCCAAGGTCCTCCCAGACCCCGGACCCCCACTGCACCCAAGGAGAGCACCCAGCCCTGGCGCCTCTCCACCTCTGGCTCTCGGTGGGAGACTCCAGGTGCTGGCATTTCTTTTAATTCTTTTAGAATTTTTAAGTATTTGTTTATTTGGGGGTGCCAGGGATTGAACCCAGGAATGCTTAACCACAGAGCCACATCCCCAGTCATTTTTATATTTCATTTAGAGACAGGGTCTCCATGAGTGGCTCAGGGCCTTGCTGAGTTGCTGAGGCTGGCTTTGAACTTGTGATCTTCCTGCCTCAGCCTCCTGAGCTGCTGGGATGACAGGTAGGTGCCAACACATCTGGCTAATCTTTTAAAAAATTTGTTTTTAATTGCACATATGTATGAGGCAGAAAGTGATATTTCCATCCACATCATACATTGTGTAATGATGAGATAAATTTAGCTTCATACCTTTATCATTTCTTTGTGATAAGAATATTTACCACAAATAGCTCTCCTTTAGCTATGTTGAAATATTCAACAAAATACTGTGAAGTATAGTTATCCTACTGCACAACAGAACACCAGAACTTACTTTTTTTTTTTGGTCTAACTTTGTAGCCATTGACCAATTTCTCCATGTATCTGTCAACTTTCTGCTATGTAACAAAACGCCTGAGAAAACTAACTTATAAAAAGGAAAGGTTTGTTTGTGCTCACGGTTTTGCAGGTTCCAATTCAAACCTGGGCAGACATCATTTCTGGGCTCTGGCGGAGTGCCCGATGGAGGCCCCACAATCCCCGCGGACATGACTCTGCCTGAGAGCATTTTATAAGCCAAAACATGAAGAGTTGCCACACAGTCAACGGATACGCTGTGTCCGATGAGTGTAAGCTCAACCGTGCTTAGATGACAGAGGGATCTGAGCAGCAGAAGCAGGTGCCAGAGTTCAGTGGGGGCAGGGGACGGATGTGAACAGAACTCCAAGTACTGGTAAGACTCAGAGGGGATGATGGGAGAGAATGAAGGACCAGGAGTCACCGGCTGACCTCCAGTCTAGATGTGACCGGGATCTGCCGAATCAATGTGTCAATCAAGAAGCCCATCAATCAACCACCGAATGCCACAGGGCCCCAGGGGACGCCTGGTCAGAGCCAACCATGCACACTGGAAGCTCTGGGAGTAAGGAACAGAGGTTAAAGGAAAAAAAAAAAAAGAAATCAAATTGACAATGAAACAGGAAATAGCATCATTTAAAATTTAATTTTTGAGATAATTCGGACTTTGCATGAGAGCTATACCTAACAGTCATCTGGAATAATCTTCAACTTCATGTTCTATTTGTATATTTTCTTCTCTTCTTTTTCAGCTGGAGAAAATTTAATTTAAACAACAGTCTTAGGTAATGGGCTGGTGGACAAATGGGAGTGCAGGGGGTTTCAGTTCCATTTGGGGTCTTCTTTCACAATTACGCTGTACAAATAGACACAGAAATCATTAACATGAACTGAAAATAGCCACTCGCGGTGACTGCAGGGCTCGCAGTGACCGGGATGTAGCATTTAGAGTTGCAGTTCGATGCTGGAGTTTCAGGTTATGGCTTGCTAAATGGCTTTTCCATTTGAGAGTTTTGAGTTTTATTATTTGTTTAAGAGTAGAGTAGACTTAAATATAATCACTGGATTTACTAAAAACGGTTTTTACTAGAGTGGTCTTTTTTGACAAATTCTTGAAAATCTATAACTGAGAACGATCCTACAGAACAGGAAGAAGTACTATTTTGGTTGCTACCGGGTAACAAGCTTCACGTCCCCAGAGTCATGTGAGCACAGCAGGACACCCCCAGTTATGTTTACCTATATAAGCTGAGTCCCGTACCCAAAGGGCTGGGGGCTGGAAGAGTTTCAGGTGTTGGATGCTTGGGATTTTGGAATATCTGCATACATGTTATGAGGTATCGTGGTGACGGACCCAAGTCTAACCCGGAATTCATTTATGCTTCACATATGCCTTACACACATAGCCCGATGGTAATTTTATACAATATTTTAAATAATTTTGTGCATGAAACAGCTTCACAGTATGGGACTTCCCATTCATGAAACTGAATCCGTGTGAAAAAACTTTATAATTTTGGCCAACCTCAGACTTCAGATTAAATCTAGATGCTGGTGTCCGTGGCTACGGGTGGCAGCATGACTCGCTGCAAGTTCTACAAGCTGTCATTCATGCTCTGCTCCAGAAAATGACAGTAAGGAAAGTAGGCATTCTGTACAGGTCCGCCTCACCTGTGGGACCGCACAGGTGTGCCTGCGGGTGGCTGTCAGAGGTGGGGTTATTGACACGGACTGTGGGCTTTACCTGGATGCCCCGTGACCATGTGGGATTAAGGACTGCAGACATCAAAACTCCACAGTCGTAGGGAGGGTCATTTCCTCCCTCGTCCTGACCAGCTCTGCATGGCACACGGACACCCAGAGCTAGCCATGGAACCAAGCAGTTTGTCATTTGGTTTTCCATGTGCTTGGGACTCCATCAGAATACACTGCTGGTAGCTCAGCAAACATTTGTCAAGTGCCCTTGTGCCAAAGAACACGTGCAATGCCACAGGAAGCAGAGTAGAAGGATATCTGAGCCAGGACGCACATCCCACGTTACCTTGCCTCTCCAGCACCACCAACTGCAAGCTGCTCCCCGGGTCACGTAAACGAGAATTGGGAGAACATCGAGTTAGCCGTAAAATTCTCGTTAACTTGTAAGAGCATCAAATTGCCAGGAAATTGTGTTAATTTTTCACAGTCACAGTTAAAATCTGGTTCAGGCCTTGTGTGTCTGGACGTGGCTCACGGGCAGCCCCCTTTGGAGGACCCCTGCCAGCTCCGGAGGGCGCTCTGGCTTCTCTGCCACGCCCGCTCCGCGGCTCCAGCCCAGCCTCCCGTCAGGCCTGCACACCAGGCCCTGCTGGCTGCTCAAACGCGAAACCAGGCTTTGCCTGGCTTCCTCCCAAGCGCCCGGCCACACTCCACATCGGATCCAGCCCACATCTGACTGGCTTTCCCTCCAAAATGGACTTTGAAAGCAGGCCCTTTCCTGTCCTGGCCCCGCCGTGCGCCCCCCGCCGGCCCACCCAGCCGCCTCCAGTTGGCCTCCCTGCCACTCTGGCCTCCAGGGAGCCTTTCAATAAGCGAGTCAGACTCACATTCTCCAGGACACAGACCTTGAACAGGGCTCCATACGCCCAGAGTCGAGGCTAAACATCCACCGAAGAAATGAAATCCTGGTGCGCGTGGCAATGGCCGCACCGCAGGACACCACGCCACCGGAGGAGGGCGGGCACGAAGGACCAGGGCCGCGGCCTTGCTCAGAAGCAGTGATGGAGGCACAGCCTCGTCCCCAGAGGCCAGGCGGGGAGGGCAAGCGGGCAGAGGCGCTCAGGCGGCCTGAGACGGGGGCCTCCTGGGGTTCCACAGCCCTGGGTGCCCTGCCGCGGCCTCAGAACTGGAGGAGAGGAGTTCAGGGTCCCCCAACATGAGGAGACAGCAGTGCTGGTGCCTGATGGACCCTCCCACTCCGCATCCAGGCGTCAGGTCACCTCACGCACTCCACACACACGCGCGGCACTGAGGCGACGCTGAGGTCAGTGCCCTGCCACAGCTGGAAAAGGCTGCTCACTGTCCGTAGTCACTCTCCTGTCTGCTCTCCTGTCTTGGCTCCTCCACAGCCTCTTGCGGGCCTCAGGGCCTTTGCATGTGTTTCCCTCTGCCTTGAGGACCCTGTGCCTCCCCATCTCTGACCTGGGGTCATGGTCAATTTTCTCTTCTTCAGAGAGGCGTCATGGGGCCCCTGGGAAGGCAGACCCTCCCTCACCCGTCCTCCTCTGTCCCAGCCCCTTCATTGCCTCAGCAGCTGGTATCACCTTGTGGTCCGGCCCAGACACTCTTTGTCACCTGCCTCCCTGCTGCCTGCCACCTCTGTGAATTGCTCTGAACAACCTACTTCACTTGGAATATTTTATCTATCTGAAATGTGTGGCATATCTTACTCCCTTTGAGGAACAAGAGGGGCCATTTCTTTAGACACAACTTTCAACTTCGATGCTTTTCGCGCTGTGATCTTTCTGCATTGCAGCCATGGAACCCACCCCTGCAGCTATCAATACCAAGAGACTGAACTAAGATGCCCTGGGTCTGAACAGACGCTGGGCACTCTGGCCAAGTTCACGTGCTTCACTCCTCAAGAGGAGACTCCAATCTCACAAAGGCCAGCAAAGGAGGAGACCCGTCAGGAATCAAGAGAAAACTGTGCTGGTTTTACCTTCAGACTCTAAAATCTCCCTCGGCTGTGGACCACACTTCACAGCCCGTCTGAAGGGTCTCCCAGTTCCACCCACTCACGTCAGGGATGGGAAAGCTGAGGCCCAAGTGGGCCTCTTGCCAGGCTGAGACAGCACTGGGACGGTCACTGGGAGGACATGTGGTGGTCAGCAAGCTCAGCACCCATGTGCCCCGTGGCTCCACTGAGCTGTATTTCTATCTTGGTGTCTGAAGGCAAAACACCCAGCTGATCTGTGCTGAGTGAAGAGGCAGCCAGAGTGTCCTCGGGTAGGTGCGGTGAGGACATGGCTCCCCGGGCAGAGGCTGTTCTGCCCACCTTAGGGTGACTCCAGTGGGGGGCAGAAGTGTACCTACAAAAGCCACTCTCAGAAGACAAGGACCTCGCGTGATCACCACGTTTTTATTCATGGGTTTAGCCCCAGTCACTCTGCAAAACACACTGGTTCTTCAGCAGGGTTCCAGAAGCAATCTCAAGTTCACCGAGATGAATTCCTGCTCCTGCCGTTTTTCCATCGGCCCATCAGGACCTCGTGCCAGCTCGCATCATCTCCAGTGAAATCAGTTCCATGCATCCTAACTTTAAAATCAGACTCCACTCTTAATTCTGACATTTCCATTACCAAAAAGCAGTTGGTGAGTACTGCTGGAATGTTTTGATTTTGGTTCAGTGATCTTTAAACAAGAGCTGAATTTTACAATGCTGGAATTTATCCATTATAATATGTTAATGATCTTCACAGAGGTAACATTTGAATTGTACCATTTTTACGTTTTTTCAAGGTCCAGGAGACATATTCTAGGTATTTAACCACCAGTCTGACACAGCGACTCGACACGTCCTGCCGAATCACATGCAGGGCTCAGGCAGCTTCCAGAGGAGCTGGGGAAGTCCTTTGGTTTCTGCAGGTAAACTGGTTCTAGGTCCTGGAGGTGGAGAACCGGACATCTGGCATGGGACATGGCGGGCTGGCTCCCGGCGATGGCTGGTCATCAGCCTGGGACGTCCTTCTGTGTCTGATGGTCCACTGGCTGCAGGGGTGACTGTGGTCCAGACCTTTCTCCTCACCATCTCACCGTCAAGTTCCAGGACGCAGACTCCCTGCTCCTTCTCTCTCCCCGACCGACATGCTCACAGGCACACCGCCCGCATACTGAAAGCTGATCCCAGTGTCGGGAGCCGACCCTGCCGCCATATGCCACAGTGTGTGACACACCTGACATGGATCATCTTCTTTAACTTGAGCAACAAACCTAGGAAGTGGCTGCTTCTGTGAGTGGCAGGACGTGGACCCCCGAGGAGCACAGCAGAAGGCCTCAGTTCCTACAGGACAGAGGCTCACGTCTGGAACAAATGAAGCGTGGTGGTCTCTTAAGGAGGCTGCAGAGGCTCAGTGGTCTCAGCCTGCAGCCAGAAGGTAACGGCATCTCCCATGCCTCCTGCTCACCTGGGAGTGAAGGTGTGCTGGATCCCCTGCTCTCTCACAGGGTGGGGCAGGTCTTGGCTTCTCTTTTCTCAGGTGTAATATCAGTTGCTCTGCTGGCACATGGCCATCCAGTGACCCTGGTCTTCAGAGCACAGGGGTAAACACAGACACTTCTGGAATGGATTTCAAATACAAAGGACGGGTTCGTGTTCATTCAAAAAGGCAGTATGCTGTACGTACCAAGGCAAGCGTCCTTCAGTTTTACAGCATTACTACTTACAGACGCAGAAAGGTAGCCCTGTGCACGCAAGTGTGCGTGTGTGAATGTGCACACACAGGCATGTTCTTCTAAACTCCTCTCCAAAGGACTTTTGAAATCAGCTGCATGAGGCCTCTTCTGAACCACTCCTCTTAAAAGAACCCACCCTGAGCACGGGATGGCTGAGGATGGGCATGTGGGATTCGCAGGGAGAGGGGACGGTGGCTGAGGCCCACCAGCAGGCACCCTGGTCCAGAAGGCAGAGTGGGTGCGGCTGCTGTGCCTCCCATTCTTGGCGGTCAGCACACTTGAGGGACCGGGCACCCTTCCAGCTGGTCAGACGGGACGAGCGAGGGAAAGTCACAGCCAGCGCGGAGGGACCCTCCTGAGCCCCACGTGCACATCCCCGCTCTGCCCAACACAGAGCGGCACTGTGCTTACCCTCACTCAACACACGAGGAAGGTGAGGCTCAGAGGCATGAAGCGACTCACCAAGAGCCCCAGGGCTCGTCCGTGCAGGGGCAGACTGAGTTCAAGTTCACAGACTCCCCAGTCTAGACGCCAGGCCGCCAGGACTCGGGCAGGACACGGGCAGGACACGGGCTAGCGGCGCAGGGCCTCTGCCACGGTGGGAAGGCGCCCCCTCCAAATACCCAGGGCAGGGAAGGGGCAACCTCCCCTGGGACCCGGGCTGGCATGCGTCTGCGATCACCGTCACAGCCAGTCTGACGCTGACTTGGTGAAAGTGGCTCCTGGCCTCGGCGTCCAGAGCACGGCCCCAGGCGCTGGAGAGGCACGCTCCATGACAAGCGCAGGGTCCTGGGGACTCTCTGCTGCCACAATAACCGCATTTCACTGAAAAGGAGAGCCAGTCTCAGGACGGACGGTGCAGGAGCCAGGCTCGCAGAGCGCACGCCAGCAACGGGGCACTTGTGTCTGTGACCAGCCAGGCCAGGAGAACAAAGGTTGCTGGGCAGTGGCTCTCCAAGGAAGGCAGACCCTGCTTCAGAACTGGCATGCAGCCCAATGGCCTGGGGTGCCCCGCGTAATTAGGAGCACAGAGCTGGCTGCCCAGAACGCACAGAGCCAGCCGAGACGCGAGCTCTCCCAACTCCTACCCAAAGCAGGATCTGCAGGCTTCACTGGGTTGGTTAGCACTCAACGCTTGAAAACTGGAACCAGCTGACACTGGGCCTGGGTGAACTGAGAGGAGAACAACTACCTATCATTTTATTTGGACACTTTAAAAAAATTCAAAAGCTTTGACCGAGTTATTTTTGTGCAAATTCCCCAGGGACCCTGGTGCTGGTTCCTGTCTTTGGTCACTTCTCCAATGAGTTCATCTCCTCTCCCTGAAATATTGAAATCGAAAGTTTTACTTTACCCCATTCTGACTGAAAGAGCAGCGGCATGGTTTTCTCTATGAGAAAGCCGGGCAGGTGAGGCCAGATGTGGGGCGCACACCTGTGATCCCAGCAACTCAGGAGGCTGAGGCAGGAGGATCACAAGTTCGAGATCAATCCCTGGGTACAATCCCCCCGTACCCACAAACAAAAACTGGGTGAGGAGTGAAGTCCGTTTATGAAATGAAATGCACCGTTCTTAGGTTTGTTTCACCTAGTACCACTCTTACCACTGACTCATTAGTGGAACGAAAACAAACTCATAGACTAACCCTGGTGTTGAGCGCTGAGCACATTGTAAAACCACGCGTCCAGTGTTCACCACGCTGCGGCTTCCTGACTGCGGGCGGAGCGTGTCGCCAGCACCAGCAGTCAGCTGTGCCGTGGAGCATGGTGGAACCACCTTCCGGGTGCGTGGCATGCCAAGTCATCTTAGAAAGCAGGCGATTCACCCTGGAGTGTGCGCACGGGTGAAGCTGAGGCTCCTGCCCACGGCTGCTGTGAGAGGTAGGTCCATGAGGCGTGCCCGGCAGGCAGCTCAGAGAGGGCGCCAACGGACCCGTCATCACGGGGTGGAAAACATACCAGAGACCACGAATATGCACAGGAAGTCAGTCCGACCCCTGCAGAATCTCCACAGAGGCTGGGGAAGGAAGACTACCATGAAGAAGTCAGAATTCCACGGAACGGCTTCTGGAAGGACGCTGAACAGGTTCCCCACGTATGTGCACGAAGCTGACTTCTGAAGGACTCCAGAGGCCAGGGTCCGCCCCTGAGCAGCCACCACATCTGCACTCCACACGTTTGCGAGAGGCCCCGCAGCCCATGTCCTGTTCCCTCTGTGCAATCCTACAGCTGGGGTAAGTTATAAAGAGGTTTGCTTTGGCTCATGGTTCCAATCCAAGCTTGAGGGGCCACATCTGGCAGTGACTGTCTTGCTGGCAATTTTGTCAGCTTGCAAAGAAGCTGAGAGAAACCATCATTGAGCTCTCGCACCGCCACCAAGAAGGAGGTCAGAATGAAAGGGGAATACAATCTAGTAAGATGCAATTTACATTTACAAAAACCACCTGAGAGCCGAGGGAGAGATTTCTGGTCCTGAACTGTGAAGTATGGACTCAGTGCTACAGGGTCAGAGGAACTCATCATGGAATAAGACCCACTATGCACTTTCCATGTCTGAAAGGACCCTCTGTGTCCAGGCCCCTGCAGAGGGCTGCTTTGCTCAGAAGTTGAAGGAGCGACAGGCCAAGGAAGCTCAGTGAGCAGAGCTCTGGCGGAGGCACAGCCCCTATTAATGACTGAGGAGGGCCTCTGATTTCCGCAGGTCTCTCCTGGGACAGCGAGGCAGGGCGGGAACACGAGAGGCTTTGGAATCAACTAGGTAGGTGGCAGTTTCTTAGATACAGTATAATATGTAAAGTTTTTGACATTTCCATACAAACAGGCTGTTAAACACTTAAATAATTTTGTAAACAGATTTCCTAAGGTTGAGTTTCTCCAAATCAGAAATACCTCTGATCCAAGTGAGACAGACTTAGCCTGAACGTCCATTAACCAATGGCATGGGCACAGGTGTGCGCACAGACACACACAGCGGGACTTCAGGTCACAAACTCAGGTGTCAGGGACTAAAAGGAAATTCTTCTCTTAAGAACAACCAGACCTTTACAGAGAAATAGTCTGAGGAACAACTTGTGGTTGGCTAGTTTCATATGGCGCACCCCCTCCCCCTCCTGGCTAATAGTTCTGAAGATATGGCGCCATCCCTGCTTCTCTTCCGGGATTTTACCTTCCCGCCGGCGGGAACTTGCACCCTATCAGGAGCCCAATAGCAGAACACAGTCAACCAGCCTGCGCCTCGTCACACCCCTCATTCCCTCAGCACATAAATACCCCTGTGTGAACAATAAAAATTTGCAGCTTGATCAGAATTCCTGTCTTGCTGTCACTCCCTGTGTCTCTTGTCCCTTCATTCCTTCTCTCTTAGGTTCGCCGTCCTCGTTGATGTCCCGCGGGTTGGGACACTCAGGTAAGGGGGCCAGGAGCACATTGTGCTCAGCTGGCTGAAAACACCATAAAGGCAGATCAGCACATGCAAGGAGAGCTCCAGCAAGATCCGCCCTACCTCTCAGGACCGGCCCCAGAACCACAGCCACCCAGGCAGAGTGCATCACATTCCATTTAGGGTCAGTAACCTGCCTGCATGGAAAGTCATGACCTTCAAACTGTTCAATGATCAGTATTTTTTTGTCTTCTGTAATTTTAATTTTTACATTTTGTTGGAGCATTATAATTATACATAATAGTGGGATTGGCATTATTACCAACTTATATTTTCCTCCCTTGATTTTTTTTTTCAGTTTTAAATCACTTTTATTGAACTGATTTTTAACAGTATCACTTTAGATGGTGGCAGCTGTCCCAAACTGAAACAAAGGCATGGAGAATGTCACCCAACATCCTCAGTGTGATCCAGCACGCTTTTGAACTTGGGAGTATAGTTAAACTTTTGTCGTTACATAATCAAGCAAATAGTGGTACATACTACATTAGTCAAAAGATTCTATGCATTTCATTAAAAAAAATCATTTTTAAGTGGCTTCAGCTTATCAACAACCTCATTGACACATTCCACACTTCATGCTTGCAAAATGAAAGGTGGCCTAAAACTAACTCTAAGGATTCTTACTTACTGACATTAATGAATATCATTCAGGGTTGTAGGAATTGAAGTTTAACATTTTATAATATAAGAAGCAATAAGTTACTGAAATCTGCTGACAAGTTGCACTCAAACTAAATACATCTTTGATACATTCAAAAGACATTTTGCACATTTTAATATGCTAGTTTATATGCTGCAGTGCAAAAGTGACATCCTAATGTTTCCCGAGCTTTAGGAAATTAACAACTTTCTGACTATTACTCTCAATTTAAAATAGGCTCTTTACTATACCAAGCCATGTTGAAACTATACAATTAAATTAGGATTTTGGAGAACTTAAAAGATTGGTCACTTATGCTAGCATAGGGTAATGAAAAAGTTTTCAAAGCAAAAAATATTTACAATGCTACAAAGGATATTGCAGATGTGCGTGTAGAAAGACGATCAAAGATAACCTACTAATTATCGATTTATCACAACTATCCCTTCTCTTTCAAAAATATTACGCTGAAAGACTTTATGGTAAGTTATTTAGCATTAAATACACTGACCTGTAGTATATTACACATTTTAACATTCTTCCATAATGCCCAGTAAGAAGGAATAAATGGAATAAAAGATGAAAAGAAATCAAGGGAAAAAACATGCTTTAGGGAATGTTTTTGAATATGTATGTCAAGGGAAATGAAAATGATTTCTCATTAGAACGCCCTATATCCTCCAGATTACAAAGATCGTGTTGCTACTTCAATTTTTTCTTCTGCTTGTAGTATGTCAGGATCAACATGAACAATTGAAGGTCGTAGGATAACTTCAGGCCCTCCACCATATTTAGACTGCAGAAAATTCCATGTTGCTTCAGAAATTTGACCAAAATCCGCTCCTTGCCTGGGCATCACATTATCACATTTAGTGACTGCAATTTTAGTGTCGTCAATAGGACCTGGAGGATCTCCATCTTTACCCTTCACAAAACTTTCCCATTCTCTAAACCACTGCATACTGATGCAATAAAATGTAGCTGGAGAGTCCTCCTCTTGGAATGTTCTGTTGAGCCGAATAAATGTTTCCAGTTCAGTTTTCCTTCTTTTTTCAATTTTCTCTGCCTCAATTTGGCAAGTGTGACAAATGTACAGATGGTTGATAGCTGGTCCTCCTCCATACCTGCTATACAGGTTATCCCAAATGTTCTGAGGCAGCATCAAAACCAAGTCTTCAATGTAACTAGCTTTTTGTGGAGGAACACCTCCATGAATACAGAGAAAGTCATTATTTGAAATAGGGCCAGGTTCAGCAAAGGTCTTAAATTTATTCAGCCATTGTCGAGAAATGTGAAACTGAGGGAGGCTGGGTTCCATTGTGTTCAACAAATTTGATATCCTTCTCCTCTCTTTTGTGCCTCTTCATTCTCTTCCTATAGAAAAGAACGTAAGCTTCTGCATTTTGTATGGTAGATTCTGAAACTTCAGTAACACTCTGCTCATCAAATTCACACCACAGGTTATTTAAGTTGTTTCGGCAGTAGGCTATATAGTGTCCACTACTTGCAGTCCCATGATGACAAATGACTGACAGAAGATCATATGTCACAATCTGAGCTGGACTATCCTTAGCAAGAAATGGCTGAAGATCCAGGCCTTCTAGTGGAAATGAAACATGAGTGCTGATTTTGATTTCAGTTCGTGTTGGAATCTTTTAAGGTGGATGCATAAAATCTCGGGAAACTTTTGTACTTTACAAAACTTGACTCCATTCCTCAGCTTTTTGCATTTTTCACAACTGTACATATTGTCACCTTCTAATTCATCTCTGGCAAAGAAGGCAGCAAGACAATCTCGCAAGGTTACTACTGGACCCCAAAACCAGCTGTTCACATATTCCATGAAAAAAGCTATCCAGCCTTGTGGAGCGTAGACTTCACCACATGATCCTGCTTTGACTATAGAAGTTGGATGACTAGATGAATGTAGCTTAGCAAGGTCTTCTTTGCCAGGAATTGGCAAGGACAGATCTCGAAAGGTCACAAGTCAGACACTGTACTGAACTAATGATTGTTCCATCAAATATGTCTGAAATAATACTTCTGTATTTCTTATGCTGTTTTTTTCTCTTTGGAGATGCAGACTGAACTTTTTCGTGTGTGGATGCCAATCCTGGCCACGAATTCCCTGATTTAGGAGGGCTTGCTGATAAACGTGGATTAACACCTTCATTTGATGGAAGGCTCAAATGAAGGTGTAGACAGGTCATTCAAATGGACATCAATGACATATTCTGAAGTTCTGCCATGGATTTGCACTTTGACCGTTTCCTGGTTGTTCAAGTCGAGTGTTTCAGACAAAGAGTCTCTATCTTTATCTAATTCTCCTTCAGAATTTACTTTATTAATCTTATTGCACATCTTCTCTTTTTGCCAATCTTTTGATATTTCTGAATTGTTCTCATCATCCTGAATTAACATGGTTGTTTCATTATTTTCTTCAGAAAAGCCTCTGGAGCCATTTTCATTTTCTGTTTTATCACTGCTGCTACGAGATTCACAAGACTGACAATCTACATCTGACTGGCTCTTTTCTTCTTCCATGGTCTCCTCCATAGTTACGGTTTGAGTATCTTCCTCTACTTCCATGACCTGCTCTTTCAGTTCTTCATGAAGCAGATCCATTAAACATGGAAGGAATTCCTGAGCATCCTGTTGAGAATACCCCCAAAAAGTTGGATTTACAGTTTTAATTCCTTGAAACAGATTAGTAGGCACAACAGATCCTGGTCTTCTCTTATGCCACAATTCTGTCATTAGTTTGAGATAACTTTTACAAATGGCTGGTTTCTTATCTGTTCTAGCTAGTCCTCCACAATCAAGAAAAAACTGAGTCAAAGGTGGGTAGTTAGAAAGAGTCTGCACAGCTGCATTCATATAACAGGTATTTCCAATATTCTTCAAACCTGTAAGATCTCTTACCTTAAGTTCATCTTCTTCTTCCACTTGTATATCCAAATCATCAAATACAGCAACCAAAGGAGTTTTTAATGTTGTGTTACTCGGTATTTTAAAATCCTGGACACTGTTTTCTTGTATTTGCTGAGGTTGTCTTACATGAGGCAATGAAGGCTGAGTTCCTAATTTTCTATCCCAAAATACTTCTTTGCTGCAAGTATAACACTAGACTTGAAGAGTGGTGAGGTTCACAGTTAGATTATGCTTTGTCTCCTGAGAATGTATGGTGCTGTGATCTACTTGTGATTCACCACAGCCAACATATGAACACCTATTTTCCAGATATGCCCAAAGATTTGGTCCTCTGACTTTACAATCCTGACAGTTCCATGGAATTTTTGTATCAAATCTTTTATTATTTCACCAAGTGAATCCAAATTAGGACAATGATTTCGAAAAGCTGACATTTTGTTAGAATTTTTTTCCTGTTTCCCAAGGCTTTCCAACTGAGGCAGTATCTATTTTGGTAGCATTTTTATCACAGGATGCATTGAGTAGTTTTGCATCATCAATGGTGGAGAGTAGTTGTCTTTATTCTGATGATGTGTTCTTCATAAATTAAATGAAACAACGGTAAAACCATCTGCTATATTGCCTCTTTCAAGGACCAATCTCTAATTATCTTTTCAATCCATTCGTGGAAATCGATCATTTCAAGTTTTAATCTCTTGAGTAAATTTCACTCATATTTTTCTACAACACCATCCATTTCCTCTTGAAATAACTTTTGGCATCATAGCATTACATGTACATTCTCAAGAAAATCTCTGCAAACGCCTCTTTTCCTCCCTTGCTTTCAGAGAGAAGCGGTATCGTGTCAAGAGGGCCGAAAAACGGCTCCACGGCGCTGCCCGCGGGATCCCCACCTTCCAAGTCGGCCACTTCCTGCAGCAGCCACGGCTTCTTCCGGTGTCTGCCTCCTCCCTTGATTTTTAACACAAACTTACTCAAAGATAGGAAATTACAAGGTGAATATTCTCATGCAGAGGAGGACACTGCAGACCCAGGCTTAAGATCTTCCACGCATTCCAAACATTTTGACCAGGGCATTTTGTCTGCTAAGACATCAGCTTTCAGCATCCCTGAGACCAGGGTGGTGGGGTTCCGGGAGTGAGGCTCTGGAATGTGCACCCACGTGCACAGGAAGCAGCAGGGAGGTTAGGAAACATACTGAATTAGAACTCAGAACCAGGGTTCCAACCCTGCCCTGCAAAATGCTAACCAGGCAAGGTGGGGATCTGTGTCTCTTCAGTGAAATTCAATATTTTAATGAAAAAAGTAAATAGAACTAACATTATCAATACGAATAAAATGAGCTGCATGCAACCAAAAACTGTAATTCTGATAAAAAATTATATAACATGAAACTTTAAAAAACTGTGAGAACGAAGATTAATTATTCCAACATCTTCATTTCTCAAGATAAAAGTCTTCTCTAAGAAAGTGAGAAATGTGGCCATGACTGCTGTGCTGTGAGCAGGAGGCAGGGGACGCCATTCTCCAGAGGACACACCAACTCCAGGTGACGGGAGCACCTACAGGACACACTGACTCCAGGTGACGGGAGCACCTACAGGACACACTGACTCCAGGTGACGGGAGCACCTACAGGACACACTGACTCCAGGTGACGGGAGCACCTACAGGACACACTGACTCCAGGTGACGGGAGCACCTACAGGACACACTGACTCCGGGTGACGGGAGCACCTACAGGACACACTGACTCCGGGTGACGGGAGCACCTACAGGACACACTGACTCCGGGTGACGGGAGCACATACAGGACACACTGACTCCGGGTGACGGGAGCACCTACAGGACACACTGACTCCGGGTGACGGGAGCATCTACAGGACACACTGACTCCAGGTGACAGGAGCACCTACGGGACACACTGACCCCATGTGATAGCAGCTCTCCCTGCAGGACAGGAGCCACTGTCTCCAGGTGCAGGTGCAGTGTGCCAAGCTGCTCATTCTGGAACCTTCCCCACCTCGTGTTCCTCTGGGCTGCTCTGCTGGGCTGCTCTGCTGTGCCACCCCCGGCTCTGGATTGGAATGTGCTTCTCTCCTCTAAGGTCTGCCCTCCTGCTCCTCAGGTCTTCCTCCTGCCTTTCAACCTCCTGACCTGTGGATGGCCCATCTCCCGAACTGTGCTGAATGACAGGTCAGTCGCTCATTCCTCTCCTTCTCTCAACACCCTCCCGCATGCTGCTTGCTGGCACAGCTAAGCTATAACTCTGTGCTCATGCAGCCTCCCTGGGGCTCATTCTGCCGTGTTATCATGAGCAAGACTGCGACTTCCTTACCCCCAAGCCTCCTGCTCCCTCTCCTTTCCCAACCAGAGCTGGACCCGTTGGCACAGGCTCTGAACCTTCTCTATACCCCTGGGCCTTGGCATGCCAGGCCTGCTTCTCAGGAGGAGCACAAATCATATAGAGTTTTTGAATTGATGCCTAATATGAATTTTCCATCCACAGTGGGCGTTCTCGGGAGAAGCTACCCAATATCCACAAGTTAATCCTCTACTGAACTGCAAATTTTAGCTGCTTATGCTACTACTGTTGAAACAATATTACATTTATTCATTTTACATTATGTTCAATCTACTCTCAGGATTACATGACACATTTCTCAAGTTTAAACACGTTGGTGTATTCCTATCCTTCGACACGCTGGTGTGCACACATTTCGTTACATCCTGTTAGTCTGCTTGCCATTACTATAACAGAATACCTGAAATAAATCAACTGATATGAAGGGAAAGTTTATCTTGGCTTGCAATTTCAGAGTCCAGTTCAATTGCTTTGGGGTCTGTGGTGAGGCAGAACATCATGGGGGGAGCTCCCAGCTGCTCATCAAGAATCAAAAAGAGACAGGAAGGGGCTGGGGTGCCTACTGCCCACAGTGACCTATCTTCCTTGCATCAGGCTGCACCTGCTGAAGGTTCCACCACCTCCCAGTAGAGTCTCAGGCTGCACACAAGCCTGGAGGACTGGGTCTTTGGGGATACTGGAGATCCAAACGATAGAACAACTAAACCCTAACTTAGAAAATCTACGATGCAGGTCATGGAGGTGAAGAGTGCATTGAGAGGACACAGTCAGGACCTGTCCTCTCACTGCTGATACAGAGCATTTCTCTGTAGGGTTACGTCCAGCGGATGCTTTCCTGCTCTTCTTGAAGGACAGCACAAAAGAATTTGGATTGGAATAATGTGCTATTTCAGGCTTATATCATTCACACAGAACATACATCACCTAGTATTATCCATGCCCTACATACTAAGGTAGCCCCCCACTCTCTTCTTACCATATGACTTCCCTTTGTGGAATCTTTCATCCCACCATTTGGTCCCCACACCCATAATTATCCTCAATGTGGAATTTTTTTTAAATGTGCATTTTGTAAATTAAGTAAATTGTGGCATTAGAAGCCACTTGTCTTTTTTTTTCTTCTATTCCTTTTTCTTTCTTTTTAAAATTATTTTTATTTAGCTTTTAATTTTTTACAGACTGCATTGTGATTCATTGTACACAAATGGGGTACATAATTTCGTTTCTATGGTTGTGCAAGATGTAGATTTATACCATCTATGTAATCATACATGTACATGGGTAATGATGTCTGTCTCATTCCACCATTTTTCATACCCCCCTCCCTCTCATTTTCTTCTACATATTCTAAAGTTCCCCCCTTATTTTCTCATTCCCCACCCCTACCCCCATTATATATCATCCTCCACTTATCAGGGAAAACATTCGGCCTTTGTTTTTTTGGGCTTGGCTTATTTCATTTAGCTTGATATTCTCTAATTCCATCCATTTATTTGCGAATGCCATTATAGTATTCTTCTTTATGGCTGAATAGTATTCCATTGTGTATATATACCAGAGTTTCTTTATCCATTCATCTGTTGAAGGGCATCTAGGTTAGTTCCACAATCTAGCTATTGTGAACTGGGCTGCTGTAAACATTGATGTGGCTGCATCACTGCAGTATGCTGATTTTAAGTCCTTTGGGTATAAATCGAGGAGTGGGATAACTGGGTCAAAAGGTGGGTCCATTCCAAGTTTTCTTAGGATTCTGAACAAAGAAACTAGAGAACTAAATAATACAATCAATTATATAGACTTAATGGATATTTACAGAGTATTTCATCCATCATTGAGCGAATATACTTTCTTCTCAGCAGCTCATGGATCCTTCTCCAAAATAGACCATAAGCTATGCCACAAAAAAGCCATTAGAAAATACAAAAAAATAGAAATCCTACCCTGTATCCTATCAGACCATAATGGAATGCAATTAGAAGTGATTATAAAATAACAAACAAAAACTACTTGTTTACCTGGAGACTAAATAATATGCTACTGAATGATGCAATGTTAACAGAAGACATCAGGGAAGAAATAAAAAAAATTCTTAGAAGTAAATGAGAACAATGACACTTGTCTTTTTATTTCCATAAAGCTGTATTCTATTAGTCTTTTTTTAAAAAAAACAAAACAAAAAAATCTTTGTTTTTTCACCTTTCAAATCCTAAGTAATACAGTAGGATCATTTAAAATTATCTTGTGGCTTGGGAGACTGAGGCAGGAGGATCAGGAGTTCAAAGCCAGCCTCAGCAACTTAATGAGGCCCTAAGCAACTTAGCCAGACTCTGTCTCTAAATAAAATATAAAAAAGGTTGGGGTGTGACTCAGTGGTTAAGCACCCCTGGGTTCAATCTCCAGTACTCCACCCCATTAAAAAACTAGAAAAAAGATGATGCGTGTGTGTGTTTTCTCCCACAGCATTAAGATCGAGAACAAGTACCTGGGCTAGTCCAGAACATCCTGGAATGCCAGTCGGGAGCTGCTCGGGACAGGATGGCTCCCTCTGGTGGCAGCAGAATCCTTTCTCTGGGCAAGATTAGGCAGCCCAGGTCTCAGGATGCCCACTGCGAAGACAGGGTCCCAGGCAGCTGGGAAATCGAGGGAAGAGTCTACAGCCTGAACCACAGAGCGGTCTCTTCCGAGGAAACTGCTCTAACCACTGTGCGGCACTCCCTGGGGCAACCTGCCGTGGGGACCCGAACAGCAAGGTGTCCACAAAGACCCAGAATTCAGAGCTCAGAGCAGCTGTCCTCCACCACCGAGTAGCCTGTGCAGTGACACTCGCAGGTTCCCCACGTCTCTTCTTGGTCCCCAAGGGGAAGGGAGGGTGGGCAGACAGCCAGGGCAGAGGCCGGCAAGCCTGCCGCTGGGAGCAGCTCCCGGCCCATGAATAGACAAAGGCCTGGTTCAAGGCAGAACAGCCCACCAGAATCGGAGCTGTGTTCCAGACGGCCACTGTCATCGCTTTCAAAGGTCAGTGGGTTTTAGACTAAAGCGCTGGGGCCGGAGGAAGTGGGATGTTAGTCATTGTTTACTCTTCCATATCATCTCCCCACATCTGTGGTCTTGGGGTGTTTAGACTGAATTTCTTCCTATTTTTCTGCCGCGTCAGTTGTTTGGGTCTTCTTAACGTGAGAAAGCATCACTACTAGAGCTTTAAGATTGCCCTTTAAAAATGCAAGTGCTGGGCTGGGTGGAGGCTCGGTGCTGGAGCGCTTGCCCGGCACCGTGGCCCTGGCTTGAACTCTGAGCACCCCACAAAGACAGAATAAAGGTATTGTGTCCACCTACAGCACAAAGACGTAAAAGCATGCAAGCTCCATTCGAAGCTGGAGGCCTGAGTGAAAAACTCTGTAGGGAACAAGCTGCCTGCTCTCTCCGCACCCAGTCCTCTAAGAGCGACGTCCGTAAACTCAAGGTCCGCATTCGCGTGAAATCCGGCCACGTGGACAAGGGTGCCTAGCACGGAGCAGAGAGCGATGGCGTCTGCTCCCGCTCCAGCAGGCCCTCTGTGGCCTGGGGGCCACTCCCAGCTCCCGGCTGTCCAGCAGCCTCAGCCACGGCTTCTACTTCACAGGGCCCGTGAAGGGCCACGGCCCCTCTCAGGAAAGACGCGGCGCTGTGGAGCAGACCTAGCCAGCGCTCGCAGTTATGAACGTGTTTCCAGACAGGCCGCCCGACCCTGAGAGGGACTCGCAAACCTGCCCTGGGGGACGTGGACCCAGAGGATGACCAGGGCCTCAACCCGGCCATCGTCTCCCCAGGCTGAGGGGAGTCCAGGCAGCTCGTCACGCGGTCAGCGTCCCACACGTGCACGCCTGCTCCCGAGGCCTGGCCACGTGCACTTGGGACGCCAAGTGCCCGCTGCCCCTGGTGTGGCGGAGCTCAGACAGCAGTGTGGGGAGGGAAGTCTGTGGCGTCCTGAGTGAAGGCACCCTGAGCCTCCCCAGGGGCAGATCCACACCCGCACTGGCGCTCAGCAGCTGGCCTGCAGAACAGGGGGCAGGGAGGGCTCAGTCAGAGGCAGGGCCACCGTCGAGTGGCCCCTGCACCACGTGCCGTCTCAAATGAGTGCCCCAGAAACTCCACAGAAGGCTCCTGCCATTGTCACCAGAGCAGACGCCGACAGAGGGTCCACTCCGATGAGGGAGCAGGAAGAGGGCACCAGGAAGAAAAGCCACCGCACGCTGCGGACCCCGTGAGATGGCCGCCGGCGCCTGCAGCTGAGGAAGTCGTGCGCCCTACAACCTCCGAGCCGCACGGGATTCGAAGGAGACGACCCATGGCTTCCACGTGCGGCTTCATCTGGAGGCTGGCTCTGATCCCCAGACGTCCAGTCCCAAAGACTGCTGGGCATGAAGGGAGTTAGCTACTCCAGACGCAGGCTCGACCAGCTGCCCTGATGCCCGCGCATCAGACGTGCGGGGTTCTGCCGTCGACATGACGGTCTGCGCAAAGAGCACTGGTGGCACGGAGCCACCAACTGCAGCGAACCCAAGAGCCCACAATCGTGTCTTCTGGGCCCAGAGCGAGCCAGGCACAGGAGGGCGTGTCCCCTGCACATCTCACTCACACACTCACACACACACACAGACTCACACACACACACACAGACTCACACACACACACAGACTCACACTCACACACACACAGACACACACACACAGACTCACATACACACAGACACACACACACAGAGACACACACAGACTCACACACACATACACACTCACACACACACACCCAGACTCACACACACACAGACTCACACACCCACACAGACACACACACTCACACACACACACAGACACACAGACACACACACAGACTCACACACACAGAGACACACACACAGACTCACACACACACAGACACACACACACTCAGACTCACACACACACACAGACACAGACACACACAACTCAGACTCACACACAGACACAGACACAGACACACACACAGACTCACACACACACAGAGACACACACACACAGACTCACACACACAGACACACACACACAGACTCACACACAGACACACACACACAGACTCACACACAGACACACACACAGACTCACACACACACACAGAGACACACACACAGACACACACACAGACACACACACAGACTCACACACACAGACACACACGCACAGACTCACACACACAGACACACACACAGACACACACAGACACACACACAGAGACACACACACACAGACTCACATACAGACACACACAGAGACACACACACAGAGACTCACACACAGACACACACACAGACTCACACACACACACAGACTCACACACACACACAGGCACACACACAGACACACACACAGACTCACACACAGACACACACACAGACTCACACACACACAGACTCACACACACACACACAGACTCACACACACACACAGGCACACACACACACAGACACACACACACAGACTCACACACACACAGGCACACACACACAGACACAAACACAGACTCACACACACACAGACACACACACACAGTATAGTATTCTTGTATGACTGCTAGGGTTGCCAGCTGTAGCAGATAAAGACATAGGACATGCAGTTAAATTCAAATTTTAAATAAAAATGAATGATTTAATGTCTCAGTATAAACATATCCCATAGAATTGGGGACTGAGCTACAGGAAGAAATGACTTGCTTACTTGAAGTTGGAATTTGGCTACACTGTGTGGCATTCGACAACCACAGTTATTACATGCACATATGTAGAACGCACTATATATGACTTGTGTTGCTTTTGTAGATTTGTTTCTCCATGTGTAGGAAAGAGAAGTAGAGTGAGTGAAAGAGAGAGAACAAATCACGGGCTTATCGAGCACTGAGGGAGAAGTCATGAAACTCCCCGGTACAAAGCACATCCTCCCTACCCCGGTGTGTGTGTGCGTGTGTGTGTGCGTGTGTGTGCGTGTGTGTACACTTTCTGAAATAGGAAACACACTGGTATTTTAAAAGTACTACTGTAAGTGAAAATGTCAGACGTAAATTCTGACATGCTCTGAGCTTCCTGCTAACATTTCTTTCCCGGGTCTCCACACTTTAGAATCCAAAATTGGAATACGGAAATTGAGGAGAAATGATCTCGGTCAGCTTTCCACCTCGTGAGCTGCGCAACGCTGAGAGCGAGCTCAGCCGCTGCTCAGGAGGAGGCGGGAAGGAGGCCACGCGGCCTCGGGATGCGTGGCATGTGCCCTCGGAAGTGACCGAAGCGCCTCCTGAGACGTGGAGCAGCGTCAACAACGGAAGCACTGGAAACAAGAGGCTGGCGAGATCTCCCTCAGCCCTCTGCCGCACCTGTCAGAGGGCCGCTTCCAGGGGGAGACCGGGTCTTAAGTTCAAGTCCAGACTTTTCCATCAGAACCTCGGAAAAGACCCTGCCACTTGCACGTGGAGCCGAGAGCTCACTCTCAGGCTGCAGTGGCACTCTGATCCCGGGCTCAGCCGCGTGGCACACCTCGGCGCATTTGTCAGCTGTGGCGCCTTCCACAGCGCTGCTCCGAACGCCCGGGGCCTGGCTCCCGAGGGCCTCTGGCTGCACTATCCTCGTCACAGCACTGCTTTCAACCTCTGGGTTGCGAGCTTTTGTTTCAAGATACCGAGGTGGACACGCACCGTGGACCGACGTGGAACCCGTGGCCGCAGCACTATCATTCAAGCCTGAAAGAACTGCGTGCAGCGAGGGACAGATGGCACTTGTCACCTGAAGTCACGAACACAGAGGGAGAGGTGGCACGGAACAGCCCCGCACACCAACCTGGAGCGGGAAGGCAGGGAGTCGCCTGGCTCCCTGTCCACGGGGGACACACGGGGGACTGGAACTCACTGGTTCTGTTCGTGGGCACCGTGACCCTGCAAGCACTGCCACCGTGCAGGACCACGGAACCCACTGGCAGGGAGACGAATTCAGACGCACAGACGCTGACCCTGCGAGCGGCGACTGGACTTTAGAACGCATGTGACGTCCAGCTCGTGCGTCAGGACACCACCCAGACTGTGAATTTCTGAATCCCGGGGCCGTCTGTGAGTTTGCGCAGCCTAGCATGGTGAATACGCAGGCACCGCAGATCCAGGCCTGAGGAGCGGATGGACCGCGCACGCCCTCGCCGTCCCGTCCAGTCCCACTGCCCAGGGTCGGTCCACCTTCCTCTAATGGCCTTCCTCAGAGCCACGGCCTCGTGCACGCAAGTTCTGCCAGTGTCGCACGCCACGTCACGAAGTCCGCCACACTCTGGCCACTGAAGTGTCCACGCTCCCATCACCACTCAGCGGCCCTCCTTCCTCGGCTGTCTCCCTGTGTCCTGACACAAAGCCCAGCCCACCCTGCTGTCAGAAGCCAGCCTCTCCTGGCCGTCTCAAGCCTTCGTCCACGCTCACGCTGCTGGATACTTGATGCCAGCCACGGGCGGGAGGCAGAAGAGGGTCCCGCCGGGGGAGCCGTCGGCACCCGCTCACCGCAGACAGCGTCTGAGGGGCGGGCAGTGTGGCCTAGGCCAGCAGGGGCTGGACAGAGGGAAGGCGCTCGCCCTGGTCCACGCCATTCTCATCCGCTGGCTGTTGAGCCAGTCTGTGACGA
This sequence comes from Sciurus carolinensis, assembly GCF_902686445.1. NCBI lineage: Eukaryota > Metazoa > Chordata > Mammalia > Rodentia > Sciuridae > Sciurus > Sciurus carolinensis. Next base: position 1,705,951 of record NC_062227.1, read on the forward strand.
ATAAGTCATCACCTCACCTGCCGCAGGGCCACATGCCAGGGCGTGGCGGGCGGTCCCCGAGAGCCGATCCTGCCCGCCGAGGGCCACGTCCTCCGCTGGCCCCAGCCTGTACTCTGAGCAGCCTGGTCTGCCCTCTTAGCTGCCCGTGTGAGAAAGCAGGTACGGACCAAGTCCCCTCGTAGTCACACAAAGGAAGGTCACCAGGGGGGCCTCGGCCGGCCAGGCATCCCCAGGACATCCACCCTGCTGCCTTGGCGTGACCCTCTCACGGTGCTGCTGGAGGGCGGAGCGGAGGAGGACCACACAGGGAGGCCCAGGGGGAGGAGAGGGACGGGGCCGCCTGGGAGACGGGCTCTCCGCTCTGAGCCACCCTGCAGTGCTCTCTCCACTATTGGAAAACAGCGGGCACAGGGCCGGGGCCAGGGCAGCCCAGGGATCTACAGTGTCCTCGCTCACGCAAGGCTAGGACTGTCCCCGCCCGCGGCAACAATTGCACAGGTATTTATCGGAGGGGCCTGGAAATAAACTATTTTTCCTATATTCACTAATTCATAGAGGAAGAGAGACCCTGAGAGAAAGATAGGCTTTGCTTAGAGGAAGAGGAACTTTGCTTATCAGGAAGAGAAACTTTGCTTAGAGGAAGAGAAACTTTGCTCATCAGGAAGAGAAACTTTGCTTAGAGAGAAAGTTTTAGAGAAAGAGAGGCTTCTACGCTTATCAGAGATCTATTTCTTCTTAGTTCTGCTGCTGCTTCTTAAAGGTGCGTCCTGCATCCTGTGAACTAAGGGTGCGTCTATCTGAGGTGCTTCTTAGTGATGCATCCCGCGTACTGCGATCCGCCTATCTGTGATACGATATGCAACCTAAAGATGTGTTCCCAGTTCTCCGCTCTGCGATCTGCCTTCCGCCGCTGCCTCTACTTCTCTCTGCGAGCTACTTCTATCTGCTGGCCACTTCTTCTTCCTTTCTGCTAATGGCTTCTACTCCGCCTCTTTCTGCTAGCTGCTGCTCTTACTCTAGCTGCCGCTCCTTACTTTTGCGCCCCCCGCGTACTGCTCGCTTATATTCCCTCCAGGAGGTGGAGGGCGGGGCCACGCCAGGTGCGATCAGGCCAGGAGCCAGCTGCCCTATCACAGCAAGGGTTAAAACGAGCAGGCCCGAGCAGGCGCGCTGGGGAATACTTGTGCACGCGTTGTGCACGGACTTAACTGAATACGGCCAGTGATAAATCACCTGAGTGTGCTTATGTCAATTAACCTCCTCACTGCCGATGTGATCAGGCGCCTTTCTGGTTGGCACAACCCCCAACATAGGACGTCACTGTCAGTTGGTGAAACAGAGGCCAGAATGCAGCTTTTACTTGCCCCCTTGGCAGGGCCAGGTGCGAAGCGTGACCGTCAACCACACTTCCATCCTGGTGCCCCTTGAACTCCCTGCCTCCCACACAGCAGGTCCTGCCCTCGGGGGGTGGACACCAGCACGTCAGAGCCCTGGACGGCCAGGGGGAGAGCTGAGGGCGTGAGGTGTGGGCGTGCCTTCGGGAATGGCAGGGTGAGGGACAGAGGTGGGCGCAGGTGGCAGAGGGCCCAGGTGAGGCTGCACAGGGCCGGCAGTGCCACTGCTGTCCAGAGCCCGGCCCAGGCAGGACCTGCGCCGGTGTGCCGCAAGAGAGCCTTCCAGCTGGGATGCACAGGCCGTGAGCCCTCAGCACCCAGGGCCCCCAGAGGAGAAGCGCCTGGGCCCCACGAGGGGCGGCTGCGGGACCTGGGCGGAGCATCCCACAGAGAGACGAGGCCGCCCGGTCAGCAGGAGACGCCTGGCCCTGGCCCCACATCGTAAACGCAGTTTCCACTCGTAGATGCCATTTGGCAAAGGAATGGCGACACCAAGGTGAAGAGGTGACGTCCCTCGCACTGGGGCACAAGCGTCCTCCAGTGAGGCTAAGAGGGCAGCCAGCTGCAGGGAGGAGGGGCATCTTGAGGGCACGAAGCCCACGGGGAGGCTGCACATCCCCCCCACGCTCCAGCCATCCTCCCGTGTGGCCTGCGCCCTGGGAGGCCAGCCTGACTCCCACAGTGGCACCTGGGGGGACTGGGGGGGGAACGCTGTAGTTTGGACAAATGTCCCTCAAAGGCCATGAGCTCAAGGCTTCAGGCCAGCCCTTAGTACTCCTGGGGGGCGGCCAAGCCCTCGGAGGTGGAGCCTGGTGAGAGGAAGTTCCGTCACTTCTCCTCCCTCTCTGACCCTGGGAACCATGAGAGGGGTGCGTGTGCCATGCATACCCTCCACCACGCACTGCTCGACAGACCCCAAAGCAGTGCAGCCAGTCAACTGTGGCTGAAACCCCTGCTACTATGTGCCCAAATAACCTTTCTTCTTTATAAGTTGATTACCTCAGGCGCATTGTCATGGTCCTATGGGTCAGAAGTCGCCCAGTGGTTGCTGCCAGCTGTGCACAGATGAAATGATTGCTGACTGACACACAGCGAAGAGCCCAGCACAGGCTGCTGGGGCTGCCATCACCTGCAACCTCTCCACACCGCACCTCCACCTGCTGCCCCAAGACTCTCCAGGTCACCTAGCAACAGCCAGCTGAAGTGCAGAGAGCAAGTTTAGGTAAAACTAGTTTAAACACTAGGTGAAGAAAGGGAGGAAGGGAAGAAGGATGGACTAAATGCTGAGCCTGTGATGGAAGGGACACCTCATGGTGGCTCCAGTGCCATGTGGCTGCCTGGCCGGCTTCTGCCACTCAGTAACACGTTCAGGAAGCAAGACACGGAAGTGCAGTTCTAACTAGCGCCCCGTGTGCAGGGTGGCTGGCCTTCCTCTTCATGCAGAAGACAGCCAAAGGGCAGGCCATGCACCGACCACCCCGTGGTCCATGCGTGGCGATGGCCATGGTGCACCTGGGCTCTATGGAGATAGAGCAGAAGCAGGGCACGCCCTTTAAGAGCTGAGTCATTCACGTCAGGACACGCCCTCCTCGCATCGATTTGCAAAGCTGCTCCTTTCAGGAGTGTGCATCTCAGTCCTTCTCTACTTATGACCAGGACTCACCACCTCAAGGGTGTGTGCGGGTCTGCACTCGCTGTGTGGATGCTCAGGGGGCTGCCTGGCTCCAGCAAGCTCTGCTTCCTGCTTATTTTCCTTATAATTAACAATTAACACTGTTGAGTTATAGGTTTTTGTTATAGGTTTTTGTCTCAAAGGGGTTTTCATATAAATCTGCACCAATGCAAAGGAAGAACAAATGACATAAAACCCAATCTAGCTAGTAAATGACCCATCAGAAGTCAGTCTTGCCCAGCTCAGAGGCAAGCCAGTCTCAAAACTGAAATAAATCGACTCAAATACTATGAAAGCCAGCTAGGGGCCGCCGAGCACGTGTAGCCGGGGAACGGAATCTAAAAGCCAGAGCGCCACAGCTCATCATGCAAGACTGAGCTCCGGCCAGCACGTGCGTGACCAGGCACCGAGGAGTGGCGGCTGGTCAGTGTTCGCCCGGGTAGTGCCAAGCACTCAACGGACAAGGACCCCGGGGCTGGCACTTCAGGGACTTGCCAAGACGGGCGGCAGAGCTGGAGTCAGACCGTAAGGAGAGGCCTGGGCCTCTGTGTGTTCAAGAGCTGAACCAAGGCTGTCAGGACAGACGCCAGGACCTGTTGGTCGAGTGCAGGAACAAAAGCAGCATCAGAGAACCAGGGACAGCAGACGGATGTGAAGCCCGGAGAGCCGCTGCCCTGCCTCACAAGACAGCACTTCCAGAAGAGGAGGAGGCACATGGAGGGGGCCTTCGCCATCTTCTTTACGTGGTAACGTGGCCCGACGTTCCCGAAGCTCCTGGGCCTCCTAAACCTGGGTTGCCTGAAACTCCCTCTGTCTGCCTCAAGTATTCCATGTGCCAAATTTAAAATAATAACAGGATATTACATAGGTGCCATCCCCAAAAGAGAACAGATAAAATAACCTAAAATTCCAATAACTGATTTGTTAAAAAAAATTCGGGCAACAAACACAAAACTATTTTTGTTGACAGCTGCTTTTGGTGGTAGCTGATATTGATAATAAAGCACTTACCTAATAATCTGCTCAATTGAACATTATCTTGCCTTTTGTTTTTTTACAACATAGTAAAACACAGCAATAATATGCCTAATGGTCTAAAGGCTGCTTTTAACAGAAACCAGATGCAAGCAGTTTTAAATATCTGCTACTATTTCCTTTCTGACGTCTAAACATGGCTTTACAGATGACAGATCTCCCTGCCTCTGTGAGTAGGCAGACTGAGCATCGTCTGTCTTTCCCGGGTGCCTCTGGTGACTCTGGTTAAAAGTGTCCTCGGTGGGAAGCCCAGGAAGAGGCCTCTCTGGTGTCCACGTCACGTGCACACACACACACACACACACACACACACACACACAGAGTGATGACTCACAGCTTAGTGAAACCTCCTCTTACGGTAGGACTCCTACTCAGAGCTGCCCTGAGTAAAATATTGCGCTTTTCTTTCCTATCGTCTTGGGGTAACGTTGGCAAGACCCTACAAAGGTCACCTCGGCCTGCTAAAAGCTTCACCGCTCACAGAGCCACACAGGTGCAAAGCCGCCCCTCCTCACCCATCCCTTCGTAACTCTGTCTCTCCAGATGTTGGCAGAGATCCCAACAAGCCGAGTATGTGCGTGTAACTGTGTACGCGCACATGCATTTATCATTTGTAATTCGTTTAGAATGCAAATGTGAGGCAGACCTACCCCGGGAATCGCTGCCTTGCCCCAAACAACAAAGCAGGCCTTGTGGGGGGACTTCAGAGGCCTCCTCCTTTCAAAGCAGGAGGAGGAACACGGCCAGGGCACCACGTGTGGAGCACTGCAGGCAGGGGAGCCGGCGAGGCCGGGCTGCCAGTCCTGCTGCAGCTCCCCTGCTGGCTGGTCATCCTGCTCAGCTCCTCCCGGGGAGCCGGCGGCCGTAACTGAGCAGAGAGGACTTGAGAAGGACCCGCCGAGGCAGGAAGTCCTCCCCTGGCCTCTACCTCTGGGGGCTGTGTTCTGATCTGCTCCAGTGCCGACTGAGCCCGGAGCACATTCACAGCCAAGGCTTCCACAGGGACGGTGGACCCTCGGGGAGGAGGAGAGACAGTGTGCCCCGTGCCCCGGGGCAGTGTGTGTGTGCGACACCAACATTTCACACATGGACATGTTGGATGGCGATGCTGCCAGGCTCTTCTTGCTGTAGAGCAGTGGCTAATTTGGCCTAGGAAGACTTGTGGTCTCAGACTTGGAGTCCCCAGTACGTGAACGACCCCTGAGAAGGGTTGGCGAGGACCTGACTGCCCACTTCTGCCTGAAAGTGCACATGCTGACAAAGCTCGCTGCGAGTACCAAGCCAGCAGAGAGCAGAGTCCAGCAGATAGGAAGCAGCACACTGAGGCTGGACGTGTCCCCCGCCCGGGGCTGTGGTGCACCTACAGACACCATCAGAGCTGCTGTTTGTTCACCGAGAGGACAGGGAAGAAGAGAACTCAGGAGAAGCCACCTGAAAGGGGGCTGGACTTCCAATATTGACAGAATCGGAAACTAAGAATGGGGTCGGTGTCCGAAGGGAGGAAGAGTCCCCAGCTCTGCAGGGACGCGAGGACCAAAGGAAACAGGGATCCAGACTGGTGGAAAGGGAGCCAGGCCTCACCCACGCAGTTCCATGCCTGACCAGCAGGGGGGCGCTGGAGCAGCCACACGGCATGGCCAGGGCGCTCGGCCGGCGCTGCTCCACTGGCGTCCTGAGATGCTCCTACCCCAGGATGGGGCTTCTGCTTTGGCAGCGAGCAGGTCTGTCTTCCGTGGAGGCGTGGGTGTACGGGGAGTGGGTACAGCGCTGGCGACTTCCACTTGTACCAGCTTCCTCAGTGAGATCGCCTGTGCAGAAAGCACAGGTGGGCACCACCAGGCTCTTGTGGTTGAGGTTCTGGAATAAACGCGGGAACCGAGACTTGCTCAGGACGCAGCCTCTCACCAGGCTCCTCACTGCAGAACGACACCCACAGAGGCACACAGGACATCACGAGGGGTACACATCTGTCCTCACGCAGGCATCACACACAGCGCCAGGCCGTCCCATCCAAATCAGCCTTGGACCTCATCCAATCCAGCCACGGACCACATTCACCACGACGGGTGACCTCCAGACGGGCAACCTCCAGACGGGCGACCTCCAGACGTGTTCCTCTATTCTAGGTCTTCCGGTTATTCAGTCACTGTTTCCCAAACTGGCGTGACTGATTCAATCACCAGTTTCCCCTCCCCGTGGACCTTGACAGCACTGCACGCGCCTGGTCCTCCTTGCCAGCACAGCAGCTGCACCGCGAGCCGACAGGGAAAAATCTTCGGACCCCGGGAAGAACGCTGGGACCAGTTCAGAGAAGTCACGGTGTCACTGGAGTGAGGAGGTGACTTCCCAGAATCACAGACTACGGAGGCCGACAGACACTCAATAGGGTGCGTCAGATCCAAGGGGGCAAGGTGACAAGCTAGCGAAGAGCACATTCTCGTCACCTCCTCACCCTCCACAAATCAAACACGGGGCTTGTGAAGGACAGTCTCTCAATTAGAACTCGTTGAAAGGAACAGCCGGTCACAATGTGGTGAGTTTCCACACGACACGCTCGTACGCCCTCGGTCTCCTCCAGCACAGTGAGACACCTCCTCAACGGCTTGTGCTGTCTCTCAGCCCCTTGTGCCTGATAATTGATCAGTCAACAAATATTTACCAGCTGACCAGATTTGCTTCCTTGCTTGCAGAACCCCAGCTGGGCAGCTCTGTTCAGGGCATGTGTCAGAACAGCACAGTGGCCAGGAGTTGTGGGTCCTGGGGCTTGCTCAGCCCACCTGCAAACTCAGTCTCACCTGCAGCATGAGGATTTCAAAAGTTCTTTTTATAATTGTAGCAGCTCCCTCAAAAGTATGTGGTGAAATTTAAATTAATGCATGTAAATAATAATATGTACTTAGCACACAGTGCAATTGGCTCTCTGTGAGTAGCTCAATTAACCTAAGGTTAACAAGAAATTGGAGACATTCATTCGCTCTAGGAGTTGACAGGAAAGAACCTTGGAAATAACGTAATTATCTGCCAATATTTAGAAAGCACTAGTACAATCCTTCAGTAAAGACTAGCTATGGTCCTACGAATGAGAAAGATTTCTAAACTTACCCCCTGTGATATTCAAGATAATGCTGTGTTCAACAGCTGGTATTTACTGAGCACTTACTGTGGCTTCTTTTGTATCACATGTTTTAATACTCCATCCAAAGCAAATATCAACACTTCCACCACGATGACCAATTGAAAGAAACTGTTAGGTGTCAGCACAAAGAACTTAATATCTAATTAATCTGCAATATGCAGGCTGCCTGAAATTAATTACGTACTAGTTAATAAATTTAATGGAGGGCAGATTCAACCCTAATGCAGAACGCATTATTTGGGAACAAGAAAATGCTCATTTCCTTTGCTACAGTATTGCAGGTTCCAATAAAATGCCCACCGCTGCAAGTGAAAGTACAGGACATTGCTGACCGCCCTGGCTTCTCCACCTGCTGGTGCTTCTCCAGCCCCACTTCCACAGCTGGAGAGCAGGGCACCTGGCCGGCTCTGCCCCACGCTGCTGTCTTCAGAGCACGAGGTCCGCCGTGTGGTATCTCCTCTCATGAAGACTGAGGTGAGCCAGGACTGCAGCCAGGTTCACAGGTGCCTCGAGAACGTGGTACTCTGGAAATAGCTTCGTTCTTTCACTCTACAGATGTTTACGGAGCGTCTGCCCCACCCGGGCACTGTTCTGCAACCTGGAAATTCTGGCGCCTCAGGGAGAAGGGAAAGACACCAGGTGAAGTACTAATGAGGCTCTGGCTCAGTTTCAGGCAAGTCCCCAGAGGTTGAGGGACCAAGCCTCTGTGCCAAGTACTCCTTCCTCCAGGGAACACCTCACAAAGGGTGTGATGTTCACCCTGTGCTCTCTATCCCAGGGTATGAGAGATTCCACTCTGCGGAAGCAAGGAGGGTGGTATGGGAAGGACTCCCCCTCGGGGCTTCAGCGAGATGACCCTGTGCAGATGCCAGATGGACAAATGATGCTGAGAAATCCAAGGTGGAGGTGCAAGGTGGGCCACAGGCTCTGGCTGCAGAGGGGAGGCTTGCTGAGTGCAGAAACGGCACTCTGTCCATCTGAGTCCACTTTTGTTGCTATAACAAAGTACCTGAGACCAGATAATTTAAAAAAACCAGCAGTTCATTCACCTCACAGTTCTGAAAGTCCAAGAGCACGTGCCGCATCTGCTCTGCCTCTGGGAGGGCCTCTTGCTGCATCGTGACACGGTGGACGGCACCGCAGGGCCATCAGAGCCAGTCTGCCGCTTCAGATCTCTGCCCTGGTCTCAAGAGGCCACCAATGGGGCTCCACCTCGTGACCTCATCTAGGCCACCTACCTCCAGGTACCATCAGCATGTGCATGTGGGGACACATCTGCAGCACGAGAACTTCAGGGGACACATTTAAAACTGCAGCACTGCTGGCAGCGGAAAGGCGCTGCTGCTCAGGCTGTGAGACAGAGCCGGCCCGTTGGGAGCTGGCTCCAATCCACCTCCCACAAGGGCCCGGGAAGGAGTTCAGCTCCGGACTAGGGAGGCAAAGAGAGTGACATCCAGCCAGGATGCCACTCGGGACCTGCCACCTGTCCGCTGCCGCCTGCCACCCCAGGGAGACTGGCCCAGGCAGGCCAGGGACAGGCTCGGGAGCGACGAAGAGAGGGTCCCCCGGGACTTTGCCCATTCTGATTTCCACAGAAAGGGCACAGAAGGGAGAAGCTGCCACTCTGAACGAGCGTCACAGTGTTGTTTGTGGCACAGAATGGCCTGAGGCAGACGAGCCACCAGGGTGCCAAGGACACGTGTCCCAAGGACACATGTCCCTAGAAGGCAGACGGGCACCAGCGGACGGGCACTGCTCCTGGAAAGGCAGACAAGGCACCAGGACACCAGGGACACGGGTCCCTAGAGAGGCAGACATGGCACCAGGGTATCACGGACACACGTCCTCTGATATCAGCTGAGGAGCCACCAGGGTACCCGGGACACTGTCCCTTGGTGTCAGCAGAGAGCTGTGCACTGCTTAGCATTTCTCCCGAGGAGTCGGCTCCTCCAGGAAGGTGTGAGGAGTGAACAAGGGCGAAGGAGGACAGCTCATGGCCTGTGGCCTGAGGTCCAGCCCTTGCAGTGGACCGACCAGTGGACCAACAGTTCCAGACAGGTCCACGCATGGAGGAAAGTGTGACTGGTTCACAGCAAGAAAAGCGGAAGTGGAGTGGGGCAGGCGGCCTGGTCAGGAGGGGAAGGGACGCTGCTCTGTGGGCGACCTGGAGCTGATCCTGAACCAGGAGAGGCCCTGGCTTCGACCTGGGGAAGAGCATTCCAGGCAGAGAGCCACCAAGCAGCGGCCCCGTCCATGTGTGCTGCTCTGGTACCCTGCCTGAGAGCTGCAGGAACAGAGCTCAGCGCTCTGGGGGCCGAGAGGCCAGGTGCTGGGACCTGGCCAGGACCTGGGCACTGTCTGTCCCAACGTGGTGGAGGGCACTCGGATGGAGGTGAAAACCGGCCCGAGCTCACCCCTTTTTGGAAGTCTTTGCCCGGATAGTGACCTGAGTCCATTTACAGGGTGACGCCTCATCTGCTGGTCACCACTCAGTACGTCATGCTGGCAATTAAATTCCAACCTGCGTTTCCCAGGGGCATCCGAACGCAGCAGAGGACGCCGTTCAGAATGACGGGAACACTACAACTACTGTTTCATGACTTCACATTTTGTTCATGATCACATCTGCTCATCTGACCCGCACGGAGTCTGATAATCCTGAAGAGTGGATCTCCGTTTTGGAAAGGGGGACACCGTGGCCTGAGAAGTGGTGTCCAGGTCAGCTCTGCCTGGGCTGCAGCGCTGGCAGAGGCTCTGGGCCCTGAGGGCCCTGCTGAGGCCGCCTGTGGATCCCAGCCTCTCCCCTGAGCTCCTGGTCTCCCTGCCACGTGTGCCCTCAAGAGGAGACGTCTGAGACAGGTCCCTGCCTCTGGGACCTCTGCAGGCCGGGGCCAGGGGCCTTCCCTCGGCCAGGGATTGTCAGGCAGGGCTCCTGCATCAGTGTCTGCTGGGGAGCAAAGGACCGGCCAGGGGTGCTGCTCAGCTGGCGGGGGTCTCCGGAGCTGCCGGGCCCTTCAGAGGCTTCCCAACCTTCACCCTCTGCCCAAGCTGAATCATTACTGGACACAGGCCGTCCTGGTCGGGGCAGGAGCAGACCTAAGGTGGCTCTCTTGAGTCACTGCAGTGACTTGAACCTCAAATGTCCCCAGCGTGGCATCACTGGGAAGCAGCAGAACCTTTAAGAGGCACGACCTAAGGGGAGGTCTTTGGGAGACGGAGGGTGTACCCTTGAAGGGGATCGCGGGACCCACGCCTTACTTCCTCTGTTGTTCGCTTCCTGCCCCAGAGGTGAGCAGTCTGCTCTCCCCTGTCTTGACGTGTTGCCTTGCCACAAACCCAGAGGCAATGGGTCTGTCTGGCCATGGACTGAAACCTCCAAAACTGTGAGCCAATATAAACCTTTCCTCTTTATAAGTCGATTATCTCAGGTATTTTGTTGCCATAATGGAAACTGATGGACACAGCTTCCCATGATTCCCAGAGAGGGATTCTTCCATGAGTTGTCCTAGACATGTCTGTAGGCAGCTGGGGATGGCTCCCTCGGTCCTGAAAGGGGACTCTGATTTAATACCACAGCATCCACTCTACATGACTCTTTAGAAGAGGCTGACATAGAGGAGAGCCAATAAAGGAAGTCAGGCTCCAACATTCCCTGTGGCTTCCGGCACCTCCATCACTGTTGGCACAAATTCCCACTACTAGACATTCTCTTTTTAATACACCGGAAGTGATCTCTGATTTCTGATATAAGACTACTGAGATAATTACATATCTGAAGAATTGAACTAGAAGAAAACAGAAATCCTGGATTCATAAAGACTCAGAAGTCATTCCATGAACTACCTGTCCTTTGATGAGTCCCTTTCAATGGCCCTACAAGGTGATCTTAGCTTTGTTGCTGTAGGTCAGAACACATTTTGGAGTATCAGGGAGGTGGATTTCAGCTCGATTCGACAATGCAATAGACTTTCCAGGGACACAGTCATTGTGAAGGGGCTCCAACCACTAGTTTCTGGAATTTGCCAGACAGATCAGTCCCGAAAGCTCTTTCAACTCTAGATGCGACGGTTAGATGTGAGGTGTCCCCAAACACTCATCTGTGAGACAACGCGAGGAAGTTTAGAGGTGAAATGATCGGAGTGTGCGAGTCTTGATCTAATCAGTGCATTCACCTCCAGACAGGGCTTAGCTGGGTGGGTGTGGCGGTGGAGGGGCCCTGGGCACACGGCTTGGGGATGCATTTTGTCCGTGGTGAGCAGCGTTCTCCCTGCTTCCTGGTGCCACGTCCCCAGCGGCCCTCCTCCAACACACTCTTCTGCCATGAGGTTCTGCCTCACCTGGAGCCCCACGGGTTGAAGCCAGCTGTCTGTGGACTGAGACCTCTGAAACTGTGAGCCCCGAGTAAACTTTTCCTGTTCTAATTGTTCTTGTCAGGCCTTTTTGGTCAGAGCAGCAAAAAACTGACAAGAACATTAGAGTTCTCTGTGCCGCGTCGGCGGCCCTTGCTGATTACATAAATCTGTAAGGTTCCTTGAGACTCCAGACGATTCTGTGACCTTGGTTTTTTTCGGTGTTGAGGGTCTAATAGGGGCCTCATGCCAGGCAAGTGCTTTACCGATGAGCCATACCTCGGCCCCACCGTAACTTTGTAAAACAAACTTTAGGGTGTTGGCATGTGACTACCCGCTGCCTCCCTCCCTCCCTCCCTTAGCACCGCCTTACTCCAACCCTGTTTGATCACAGGATGGGGAAGTCGTTAGGACTCAGATATTCTGCATCCTGCTGATGACCCTGAGATCAAAACTGAGGCCTAAACCACGGTGGTGGAGGGCGTGGACTCTTCCCCTGGGACAACCCAAGGGCCACGTCGCCCTGTAAGTGATGCGCTGGAATTCCCCACACGCGGGGTCCCTCTGTGGGTATGCTTGGGGGAAACACAGCCACACAAGAAAGCGCCCATTGGTGGCCAGGGTGGGGCAGCAGCGGGCCTGTGGGAGCACCTGGCAGCCAGCCCGGGGGTCTGCACAAGGGTGGGCCCGGGCAAGGCCATTCTGCTCCCGCGGCCCGTCCAGGCTCACTCGCCGACTCCAGTGCTGTCTGGGAGCAGGGGCTGCAGGGCTTGCTGGACGCTCGTCCAACTCACCAACGCCCTCGCCTGTCGAGGGCGTGAAACGGAGTGGACGCAGGTTCCAGTCTGTCGAGGGCCGAACCTGGTCTCCCTGGGAAGCTGCACCGCGTCCACCAGCTCATCTCTCACTGTCTGGGTGGCCTCCACGCAGGACTGGCTCCACCAGCAGCCTCACCCGTGCCTCAAGCACAGAGTCTGGACGGGCGGACGGCGAGTCCTTCCGTGGAGCTGACCAGGCGCCATGCCTTGCTAGAGCTTCTGCCTTACACGCCAGCGAGGCCACCAGCAGCGTGGTCACGCCTCCTGGGGCCTGAGCACAGGCAGGAGGAGAGGCCAGTGCTGCGGCCACACTGGCGGGAGATGCGTGGGGTCCGCTCCAGCGTCCCTCCTGCCGCGCGTCAGCACTGACGCACGCCGCACGCCTGCTGTGCTCTGTTGGGGACAGCCTGGTAACTGCAGGGTACTTCCTTGCGTGCAAGGACTGTGTGTCCTGCTCTTAGTAGGCTTTCTTGAGAGCCCTGCTGCACCCAGACGGAAACAGGGCACTTCTGCCACCGCTGCTCATTCAGGGCGGTCACTCTGGGGGACAGAAGACTCAGGGGCGTCCCCTAGACAGGGAGGGGGAAAGCCCCGTGGCCTGAGCTCCATCTAGAACAAGGATCTTGACTAAACAGTGGCACTGCAGTTCAACTTCTCCAGGCGCTTACTTTCAAAGCGCTCTATTAGGTGGATGCTCATGAGATCTTGCTTTGAGAAATGAGCTCCAAGCCACGAAACAGGCGCTGCTTGCGTGTTACGGCCTTGTTCTTGAGGTCAGGATCCACTCTGCTCAAGCAGAACAATTTAGAAATGAGGTAAGGTGTGCGGGGTCCCACAGACAGTGCATCTGCGGTTTGAGAAGGATTTGCAAAAACACCTTTCTCCAGCTCCTCTGAGCTTTGCATATTAAGTAGCTGAATAACACAAAAGAGGTATTTTTTAAGTTCCTGGAGACAGGACAAGCACCATGGTATCCGCAGTTACAGCCCCCAGGACAAGGCTCATGATAAACCGGGAGAGGCCAGGTGGCTGCCTTCTGGGCACCGCGGGCTGCGCGGGGGACTTGCCCATGGCCTCCCCACTCTGTAGGCTGCACAGCTCCCTTCCCTCTGTGTCAGCACCCAGCCATCCCACTTGCCCGTGGTGTTGGGTATGGTGCTTATTTCTATAACAGTGATGTGCTGAAAAACAACTTATTAGATCGACTGAGTGTGCTTTCATTTTTATACTTGTGGAAGAACTTCAGTTAAATAATTACAAACCAGACTGTGTTTCCTAATTAGAGTCCAGAAAACACAGTTCCTGTTCCTCTGTGCCCTGGTTCTTGTGGAGCAAAGAGAAGAATGCAAAAGTTTTGCAGGAACGTGCTCAGAAACTGGACCCAACTCACACTACTCTTGCTGAATGTCATCGAGGCAGATTTAAGAAATCAAAACTGAGGCATGATCGAGGTACAAGGGTAACCAGGCTTCTTACCCAGTCCTCCACCAAATGGCTTAGAAAAGTCAGACACTGCTCTGCCTCCTCCAGCTACCGTATTCTCCCCAGCAATATGAAAATGCACAAGCCAATGTTGGCAAGCCACCGGCCTTGTTTTATTGACAATACGCTAACTAAGCAAAACGTTCCCGATACACGGTCAAGCCTACCAACAAGGACCCAGTAGGGAAGGGCTGTGCAGGTGACAGAGCACATCTCACAAACAGCTTGCACACAGCTCTGCCTGGTGCAGCCATCACCAGGCTGGACCCCGCTCCCTGGAGGACCACCCTGCTGCCCGGGAGCAGCGTCCCCACTGAATAAAGACAAACCCGGTAAGCCCGGCAGACGCATGCAGGCCCTGTAGCTGTGGTCCAGAAGGACAAAGTCTCTTACCTTGCATCGTCGCTTTCGTCGGTTCTGAGAACAGCGGAATGAGCAAGAGGTAGATAAGGTAGACAAAGGAGAGCCCATTGTATCGGAATGCACACGCTGCAGGGGGAAGAGAGAGGGAGAACGTCATTAGCAAGCAGGCGGACGGAACCCACGTGCACAACAGCGTGGCGGACGGCACCCGCACTTCCTGAGTGCACACGTTGACCCACTGTAGCAGACGCACCGCCGTTTCGCATGGGACGTGAAACAGAGCCTTCAAATACGTGGTCCCTGCTAACCTGGAAGCACGCAAGTTTAAAGAGAAACTATGAAAAATCTTAATAGCTACAATCATTGGTTGAGAGAAACATGATAAGGAAAGATGTGCATCTGACATAAAAACAGAATGTGTAGACGTTTATAAGCAGTTGACTTTGTTATCAGCTTTAAACAGCCCTAATCGTGGCCATTAAGCGAAAACCTATGGTAGAGCCACAAAGGAAAGAGAGTTAAAAATTAAAACATGCAACTGGAGAAAAATCATCCACTAAGAGAAAGGTGGCAAGAGAGGAGGACAGGGACAAAAGAACCCCAAAGCACCCGGGAAACGGGCGGCAGGACAGCAGCGGAGAGTCCTCAGCTGGGGACAAGAACCTCCAGCGTGATGCACTCAGTTTGCCACCAAAAGACACAGAAGACAAAGGGTTAAAAAGCAAACCACTAGGTGTGCCTGCAGATTTCCTCCACACTTGAGGGGTGCATGAAGCGAGGGGAGCGCAGAGAAAGACACTCTAAGGGGTGGAAGTGAAGAGAAGAGAGCGACCGCGCTCACACCAGATAGCGCAGCCTTCAGGGCAGAACTGGACAGCGGGCCAGACCCAGGATGGCGGGGACGGACCCGTCGAGGGGCAGGGGGTGGTGAATGCGTGTGCCCGCCTCACAGCACCACCGACTGACAACCTCACTGTTGGATTCCACCAGCATCTTTGTATGAGTGCACTACAATTACACGGAATAGTGGAAATCGTGGTACCATATTTATACACGCACACAACATAATTTGATCAATCCTATTGGAAGGAGGTGACCACAGCACCAGGAAGCCGTGGACAGTGCTGCAGGTGACCAGGGGCTCCGAGCCCTGCTTCCCACAGTGGGCATGACCCTCAGACAGTCAACATGAGGCCCAAGGAATCCAGGTCACACACAGAACTCCCCTCCAACGGCAGCAGAGGGCACGTCATCCTCAAGTGCACGTGAAGGTTCCTCAGGGCAGAACACAGGCCTGCGAAAGAGATGTTCAAGAACTGCCGAATGTGGAAATTCACATCGAATACCTGTACTGAGCACACTGCTATGGAAACCAGAAATCAATGACAAGAGCGAGGTTTGAAAATTTCACAACACACGGAGATTTAAAAACATGCTCCTGATCGACAACGAATCAAAGAGGAGATTCTGGGGGAAATTTAAAAGTTATATTGAGACAAAGGGAAATGGACAAGAACATATCAAAACTTGGGTACAAAGTTTTGCTTTGGTACAAAGCAAAAGCAAGTCTAGGAGAGAAGTTGGCCCTGGTAAGTGCCTACATAGAAAAATCCTCAAATACTATAATCCTCTACCCCTCAAGGAACTAAAATGGAAGAACGAATTATATTCAAAGGTAGTGTAAGGAAGATAGTAATAAAGATGAGAGCAGAAACACATGAAATAGAGACTAGAAAAATAAGGAAAAATTGATGAAAACTAACAGTTGGTTTTTTGAAAAAAATAACCACAGTTTACAAACCTTTAACTAAGAAAAGCAGAAAGAAGACTCATAAGATAAACAAAAATGAAAGAGACATTATCATTGAGACCACAGAAATACAGTACTATAAACAATTATATACCAAAAAAATTGGGAATGTGGAAGAAATGGAAAATTCCTAGACACATGTAACCTACTGAGGTGGGATCATGAAGAAATAAAAACATATGAACAGATCAAAAATGAATAAGGAGAATGAATGAGTAACAAAAGTCTCCCATCAAAGAAAATACCAAGACTGATGACTTCACTGTTGGATTCCACCAACATCTTTTTATGAGTGCACTACAATGACATGGAATAGTGGAAATCATGGTACCATATTTATACACGCACACAACATAATTTGATCAATCCTATTCCCAGTACCTTCCCTTCCCTTTTCCTCCCCTCAACCCATCCAGTTACTCTACTGATCTCCCTTCTATTATTGTTCTTACTATGATTTTAATTAGTATGCTATAATTATATCTAAATAGTATTCATTGTGGTATATTCACACATGCACACAGCATAATTTGTCTACCAAATATTTTAAAAGAACTATTACCAATCCTTTTCAAAATCTTCTAAGAAGTTGAAGCTGAAGAAATATTTCAAAACTCATTTTATGAGTCTGGTTTTACCCTGATACCAATGTCAGAAAAGGAAACCAAAGGAAAATAATTGTTGAATCACAGGTCAATGTTGCCGATGAACGTAGGTGAGGAAGTGTTTGCAATGCAAGAACAGTGAATTCAACACTACTTTAAAAATAATAATATTTTGCCAAAACCAAGTAGGCTTCACCAAGGGATAACAGGATGGTTTAACACACACAAATTCATAAATGTGATACAGCAGATCAACAGAATGAAGGACAAAACCATGTGATTTTCTCAAAGATACAGAAAGCATATCTGACAAAATTCAACATCCTTTCATGATAAAATCTCTCACCAAATTAGGAATAGAAGGATTGAAACTCAAGACAAGAAAAGCTTGACAAACCCACAACTGATAGCACACTCAGCAGTGAAAAGTTGAAAGCCTTTTCTCTAAATCAAGAACCAGAAAAATATGATTGCTTGCCATATTTCTATTCAATATAGTGCCGGAAGTCCTAGTTAGAGCAATGAGGCAAAAGAAAGACATAAAAGACATGTACATTGGAAAGGAAGCAGTACAACTGTCACTGTTTGCAGATATATGGTCTTATATCTAGAAAACCCTAAAGATTCCACCAAAAAACACTAGAATTAATCTTAGTGATTCAGGTTCAGCATGCAAAGTCAACATACAAAATATGGTAATATTTCTATAAAACAATAAACTATTTAAAATAAAAATTTAAAATAATCCTATTTGCAACAGCTACAAAAATACTTAGTAAGAAATTGAACCAAGGGGGTAAAAATGAGAAGAAGGTTTGGCTTGAGTGACAGGGTATGATGACTTTAATCTGAGTGGAAATTATAAGAGCAGATATCATTTGTATAAAATTTAGCTGAAAAAAAAATAAAAGGAATGGGAATGCAGGGATTTAAATACATATTTTACATATATATACTTAGTTTTGTAGTTTTAACTAAGGAAGTCCCTTAATATTATTTTGAACCTCTTTTCTTTTTGTGTAGTTGAGATAATGTAGATATTCTGTCTTGTCATAAAATAATGTTTATATATATTTCAGGAGTCAATGTGTGAATGAGTATGATTTAGAAAATAAAAAACAAGCAACATTTAAAAATTTTTTTAAAAAAGAAATTTTCATTAAAGAAGTTGATGAAGTTATGAAAATGGAATGATATACCATGTTCATGGATTTGAAAAATCAATATTGTTAAATTGTACATACTACTCAGGGTGAACTGAAGATTCAGTGCAAAATCCGAATGGCATTTTTCACTGAAATAGAAATAATCTTAGTATTTATATGGAACCACAGGAAAGCCCAAATAGCCAACGTGATCTTGGTGAAGAATAAAACTGAAGGAATCATGTTCTCGGACTTCAAGACATGCCACAAACTGTAGCATTACAACAGTCTGGCACTGGCATCAACAGAAACACATTCCAAAGGGACAGAATGGAGAGCCCAGAAATAAATCCACATAGCTGATTTCAGACAAAGGTGGAGAAAAGACCATCTCTTCAAGACGTTATGCTGAGAAAACTGGATATCCACGGGAGCAGAACAAAATCGAAACCTGTCTCTCAGCCTCTGCAGAGGCCCATCTTCTTCTGCAGTTTCGCTTCCCCACAATCAAACACAAACCCACAATATAAAATGGGAATCCAGAGATGATGCATAGTTTTAGGCCGCGCACCACCCTCCATAGCGTGGCAAAGTCCCACGCCAGCAGCACACCACCAGGCGGCCTATCGCCCTTCCTTCTGCTCGTTCACGCTGGGCACACCTCCAGCCCCTTGGCCCAGCAGCCGTCTGCCCTCAGACGGACTCATGCGCTGGGCATCACAGGGTTTCTTCACAGGGTGCTACACCATCCTGGGTCCAGACATCCACTGGGGTCCTGGGACATCTCCTTATGGATGAGGAGGGACTCTGCACAAGAATCAGCCTAGAGTGGGAAAACCACCAGAAGACAGCAGGTTCAAGCTCCACGGCTTTAGTATGGGGAAAAACACCATGTAGATGACCCTAGGAGCTCCAGCAACAAGGGCAAAAATAAACAGGTGGAGTTATGCCAAACCAAACGCTTCCTACAGTAAAGGACATGGTCCCCAGGGAAAAGGGAACGTAACCATGAATGGGCGAGTGAAGAGATGACCCACACAGCCTTCGTCTTGGCAAACTGGACATCGGCTCGTGACCACTTCCCAAAACATAGAAGGAACTCAAATCACTCAAGAGCAAGAAAAAGTCAAAAGTTGGAAAGGAACCCTAGTAGAAATTTCTCTCAAGAAAACATAAAGGGCGACAGATACGTGAAAAAATGCTGACTTTGCTAATCATCAGGTACATGCAGATTGAAACCAGAAATCAACTTTACGTGTATAAAATGGCTATTGTAAACCAGAAAAAAGATGACGAATGTTGGTGAGTACATGGAGAAAAGGAGACTTTTTACCCTGTTGGTGGGAATGTGAATTAGTTCAGCCACCGTGGAAAACACCCTGGAGGCTCCACACGAATTTAAAGACACTAGTCTGAGTCAGCGAGTCCAGTCCCAGGTGCGCGGTGAAGGAAGCAAAGCGCACGTCCAAGAACACGCGCTCTCTCAAGCGCAAGGAGCACCATCGGCGGCAGTCAGACAGCGCAGCGGCCCGGGTGCCCGTCAACAGAAGAACGGATACAGCAGCGGAGTCTGTAGACACAGCACATGATTCAGCTTTAAAAGTGCAGGGAACCGAGTCCTCTGCCACAACAGGGTGAATCTGGAGAACATCAGGTCACGTGAACTGACCAGGCAGAGAAAGACAAATACGGCATATTCTCACTTACTCTTTACTTCTGTAAGCTCACAACACTGAACCTGTTGAACTAACAGAAGTAAAGGGTGGAACGCTGGATCCCAGGGACCAGGGAGGCAGAGGGCGAGATGTTGGTCGAATGACGCAAAACTTCAGCTAGGAAAACGCGTCCAAAAGCTCTATGTTATGACACGGCGAAAATACGTACCCACACCGTATTTGGGAAATTGCTAAGAGAGCAGAGTTTGTCCTCAGATTCTCTTGGGAAGGTGACACACATGTTATTAATTCAACTGAGCAGTTCCACAACATTACATATTCTAAAACAGCATGCTTTGTGTGACAAGCATATGTAATTGTACTTGTCAATTAAAAATAAAATGAAGCTTAAAATCCAACCAGGAAGCCCAAAGTGAAATGAATGGAGACAGGTCGCAATTAAGTTCTGAATGAAACCAGGGAGCTTACAATCCCTGCTGAAGGGCAGAGAGGACGACGGGTCAGGGGCGGGTTTACAGAGGCTGACAGTGCAAGGGACAAGGCTGAAGGGAGAGAAAGAGAAGGAAGACGTGTCTAAATGCTATTGTTAGGACCGGGCAATAAAACACCCCTGTCGCACAAGCAAGGGCTCCAGCTCAGGGTCCCGATAACTGGTCTGAACCCCCAGCCGGGATGTGGCCCAGGTGGACTCTGGATCAGGTCAGCCGCCCCCGACCTGTAGTCCTGCCACCCTGTCCCCACCCGCCTGGAGGACAGGACTTGAGAGCGGTGCCTGGCTGGGCGCTTACACCTCTGCCCCCTTGCTCATCTGCAAAGTGGACAACCGTCTCCAACGGTAGACTTTCTGCAAGGGATAAACGTAAGAAGACAGTTGGCTCAGGTCGTGTACCTAGGAAATGCTCCGAGACGAGAGGGGTTATCCCAGGGGTCCTCGGCCAACAGGGCAGAGTGGCCAGCACACTACAGCAGCCGGCAAACGTGGCGCACTGGATGAATTCGGAGCGCAGAGTCTGAGGGATGGAGGCCGGCTGGGGGACGCCAGGAAGGAGACAGGCAGGAAGAGTGTCCGGGAGACCCTGGAGGGCCGGGCAGGGCGTGGGCACGGCCACCACCGCACTACTGGCCATGGTGCATCAGGGGAAGACACTTCTCAAAGCCTCGCCTGGTGATGAACAGCGGCAGGAGTGGTGGAGAGGAAGGTTCGCGTGGCTCGCGTGGCCGTGCTCGGTGGACAGGACGCCAGGACAGGGGAGCCAGCAGGTGGGCTGAGGAAGCCGTTCGCCACTGGACGTGGGGAGGAGTTAAGAGCAGCGACATAAAACCTCCGAGGCCGCCCAGCGGGCAAGGCCGAGCCCCAGTGCCACTGGGGACATGCAGAGGTGAAGGCGGTGGCAGCTGTCACCCCGTCCTGGAGCCCTGTTTGAAGCGGCCAGCAGACGCGTGCTCAACGCTGCTGTTTGTGACTGCGGAGGGTGGGGACCATGCCCTGCGTGGCGATGGTGCTGGAGGTGGAAGGAAGGAAGAGCTCCCAGGGCAAATCCGGCCCAGAGGAGTGACAAGGACGCCCAAGGACGCCCACATGGCCACGGCTGCCGACTAACCAGGCGGAGGGCGGCGAGAGTTGAGCGGCAGGCAGGTTGCAGACAGTGCGGAGAAAACAGGGAGACCCAGCAGGAGGAAGGGCTGCACGGAAGACGGCCACCGCATCAGAGCGCCTGGCCGGTCGTGGCCGTCAGTCCCGCGTCCTCGCAGGCCCTGCAGAAAGGACTCTGCCCAGAGGAAAGAAGGACACCCAAGTACGGAGTCAGGAAAGCACCCTCAGAACCCGGAGACGGGAACAAGGAGAGGTCCTGGGAAAGCTCAGCAGAGGGGCCGCGGCAGTGGCCAGGCCTGGGTGCTCCCGGCCACGGGGGGTGGAGGGTCTGGCGTGGGGCAGCGCAGCTGGGAAGCACATCAGGATGAGAGGACAGAAACCAGGTGGGGAGACCACCAGGGAGCCCTAGAACTGAGCCAGAGTCTGGAGAGTGGGCCCAGCTCAGGAGCCCAGGCCTGCAGGAGGGCAGAGGGCCGGCCTGGTGGCTTGCTCTGGGAGGGGCAGCAAAAGGAGAAATGCGGGGGCGGGGCGGGGCGGGGAGGCTAGGAGAGTTTCCATCCCGGAGGCTTTCTAGACACCGAGATCCGAAGGGAAACCCTCAGCAGATCCGACACGGGAAAACACCTCAGAGAAAAGAAAGAGCGCGAGGCTTGACTTGTCTTTCTCGCCAGGATTCCCGTCTGCTTGTGCTGAGACGGCCGCCACCGTTCTACGCCGCTACCTGCTCAGCCCAGCCAGGTGCATGCAGTACTCACGACCGACGCCCAACCTGCACAAGCAAGCCTCTTCCAAAACGACAGACGCACTGACGTTCCGTCTGGAATGATCCCACCTGATGGATGACAGAAACCGAGCTGCTCGACTTTCTGTTGGCAGGTGCGAAGCTGCTGCGAGGAGTCGCTCAAGCTCATGAGGGCAGAAGAGGTCAGATCCAAGGGAGCCTCTCCATCTAGGGCAAAATATGTCTTTGAACTTGGCACTACAGCACGTTCAAGCTGGGAAAGCCATAGAAGGTAAACCCTCCTCTACCAAGCGCGGAGCTGCAGGGTCCAGGATGCTGAGACAAAGCACACGCATTACTGCTCCTGGGAGCCGAGCACCTGCTGCATACAGGCCCCATAGCCCTCGGGGCCAGCAGGTGGGCTCACCTCTGTCGCCCCCTGGAGAACTCTGCTCTTGTCACAGCAATAAGTACACAGGCCCATCAGCACACGGGTCCCTCAGCACACGGGTTCCTCAGTACACGGGTCCATCAGCACACGGGTCCCTCAGTACACGGGTCCATCAGCACACGGGTCCCTCAGTACACGGGTCCATCAGCACACGGGTCCCTCAGTACACGGGTCCATCAGTACATAGGTCTATCAGTACATGGGTCCAAGGAGCTCACCACTAACACCTGAGGTCACGCGTGGATGGAGGGCTTCCTAGCGTGGCTCCACCTCCCACGCCTTCAACTTTCAGACACGCCTTGTTCTTGAATTTTGTTTTCTAAGGACGGAAGCCGGCACACGGTTTTGGAAAAACTCCACAAGTGAGGAAAACAATAGATTCAACCTGACCAGCTCACAATCTACCCACACAAGAGGAGAAACTCATAGCTGCTCAATTCACAATAGCCAGATTGTGGAACCAACCTAGATGCCCTTCAATTGATGAATGGATAAAGAAACTGTGTTATATATATATACAATGGAATATTACTCAGCCATAAAGAATAATAAAATTATGGCATTTGCAGGCAAATGGATGAAATTGGAGGATATCATGCTAAGTGAGATAAGCCAATCTCAAAAAACCAAAGGAAGAATGATCTCGCTGATAAGCAGATGATGACACATAATGGGGGTGGGGGGGAGGCAAGAATGGAGGAAGGAGGGACTGTATAGAGGGGAAAGAAGGCTGGGAGGGGTGGGGGGAAGGGAAAAAATAACAGAATGAATCAAACACCATTACCCTATGTAAACGTAAGATTACACAAATGGTATGCTGTTACTCCATGTACAGAGAAACAAGTTGTACCCCATTTAGTTACAATAAAAAAAATTTTTAAAAAGGGGAAACTCTCTTACAAATATGAAATTGTTAAGAGGGACACAAAACATTCACAGGACACCTGCGCTGTGGACGTGCGGAACGCTCCTGCCGCTCAGGGCCGTCACAGAGCCAGAGAGCACACCTCAGTCAGCCTTCCGAGCAGCCCAGCGCTCGTCCTGGATTGCTATGAAAGGTCAGAGCTCCCAGGGCTGAATTCTTAGCACGGTGTCTGTTATGGTGGGGACGAGAGGTGCCCCCAAAGCTCACATGTGAGACGTGCAAGAAGGTCCAGAGGAAAAATAATGGGGTTGTGAGCATCTCGACCCGATTCTTAATGAATGCCCTGACGGGATTAACGGAGTGTAACCAGAGCGGTGTGGCTGGAGAAGGGGTCACTGGGGTGTGGCTTTGGGTGTAGGTTTGTGTCTGTTGAGTGGACGCTTCTCTCTCAGCCTCCTGATCACCATGTGAGCTGCTTCCCTCAGCCACACTCTCCCGCCATGATGTCCTGCCTCACCTGGAGCTCCGAGGAATGGAGCCGGCCTTCTGTGCTTCCGGGCCATGACCTTCTAAGACCTCTGAAACCATTTCCTCCTCCCTAATTGTGCTGGTCAGATCCATTAGTCACAGCACAGAACAGCTGCCTGCCTCCTGCACAGCCAGGCGACATCTCACCCTTCCAGGTTCAGACCATCCCGTCTCCACTGCATGCACTACACGTGCTCTGCTTTGCTCCACAGAACTTGTTCATTTCAACAGCTGCCAGAGCAGAGACAGATGCACATGACTCAGAAGAAGCAACCTCCGTACCAAGTGACAAAGTAGCTGTCAATCCAGGGACCCCAGAAATGTTTTGTTTATATTTTTTAATGTATTTCCTTCTGTACTCTGAAGCAATCAATGGGTTCTTAAAATAAAGTCCTCCTAAATTCTGGTTATTTTGTAAATCTTTAAGAGGGAGAGAGGGAAACAGCTGGGAAGTATTTATAATGGAGCAGGAAACAAATTAAACAATCATAGATTTTTCCTAAGGAAGTAAAATATCAAAGAAACGAGAGACAGGAAAAAGGCCGTTACATCACCTGATTCATTGTCTATTTGTGTGGAATTCTTCCTCCCATTATATACTACCATGTTTTACTTCTCGTTAGCTCTGTAATGGTCTCAAAGAGTGATGCTTTGAACAGCGCCGGCCGGATGAGAGAACTCTCTTCCTGTCCCTCTCTCTGGCCTCACAGCCCCTGGAGGTCATTCATGTGCTTCCTTCAGATCACTGCAGCCATTATTATTTCATGGGAGAGGACACCAGTCTGTCCCTGAACCTCGCAGAAGAGCAAGCATCTGCTCACACACCTTTAACGCCCGGCATCCGGGCACCAAGCACCTGCATGGTCTGCCCAGGCACACAGAAGAACACCCGAATATCTGTGACACAAAGGATTAATAGAAATATTTTTCAAAGAAGAAAATATGCTCTCATATTCTGGTCCTGTTTCACCTTACATCTTTATCCTGAGCTGTACAAAAGCTGACATTGTTGCAACCGTGTGTAAATTAACTAGTCATGCATTATTTTGTACTTCAGGAAACAGAAACATCATGTTGTGCATTAATGTCATTACAGAACTTGGTTAAAATAATGTAATTTAGGGTGAAACCTCAAGGAAAACATGATGCTTACAGGGCAATAGATTGTAAGAACATGAAGTCAAATGGCATTATAAAATCATAATCCCTACTTACTTACTAAAAACTTAAGTCAATTTAAAGAAAAAAGATGAAAACATCTCATGTGCAAAGGGAAAAAAGCATTTGGCCTGAATTTTCTGCTTCTTCCGAACAACTTGAGAGGCTATCTGGGAAAATATGGCTTGGAATAGAGAGGCACTGAGAACTTCATTGGATTTTGTTGGCCCTGAGATTAAAAATCCATTGCTTTTTAGTAAAAATAAAAAGGCAGGGTTCTGCTTTCCAGTTTAACATGGATCGACAAATAGATCAAGTATCAGTAACACTACCTAACATTTCTAAACACATCCTGATGGGTTAAACAGTTTTCAGAAAGTGTACAGAAAGAATAATGGCGATTTCTCCTTTAAAAATATCTTTTAATATGTTATGTGCAAATGCACTCATAAAAAAGTCATTGCATTAAAGCTCAAATCCTTATGCTGAAGTTCAGTCATGCTCATGCCACATTATTGATCTAGGAGAAGAGCACTGTGGATCGTCTCTCGTGACTGCAAAGGAGGAAAGAAAGCTATTATGCTTCTATACGATTTCTTAAACTATCCGAAAAAGTAATTAGCAATAAGAGGGACTGGGAATGTAGCTCAGTGATAGAACACATGCTAAGCATGCAGAGGCCCCAGGTTCAATCTCCAGTACAAAAAAAAAAGAAACAAAGAAAGAAAGAAAGAGGAAGAGGGAGGGAGACGTGGGAGAAAGGAGGGGAGAAGGAGGCGACCTCATCCTAAAACAGAGCCGGGGTTCCAAGCCTACGCAAAGAGAACTTGCTGTCTTCCTGCTGTGGTGAGCAGGTCTGCTTAGTGAAAGAACAGGCGAGGTGCGAAGACGGCTTCCCGGCCATGACCTTCATGACCTGTCAGGGTGTGCAGACGGGAGACTGGAAGTGAACAGCTTGCTGGGTCAACCAGGTCTGCGTTACTGACCGGGAGCCCGCTAGTCAGCCTTTGTACGCACACTCAGTATCACGTGTGCACCGGCCGACTAAGTCTTGGCTGTCCCAGAGCCCAGCAGTTAAGAAAACTACAGACTCCACCTCTCTCTAGAGGTCCACATGAGCAGAACGCAGAAGACCCTGTTTTAGTTTTGGGGTGGAAATTATTCATTGCAACTGAGTGGTAACCTATGAAGGGCTACTGCTCGTTAAGGACGTACATTCTCGTTGTATACTACACCTTCTTTTGAGAAGTGTCAACTCGGTTCTCAGACCCTTTCAAAGGGGCTCGCCTGCCGTCTGGGGGGACCACCCCTGGCGTTCCGACGCCTTCTGGACTTCACTCCCTTCTCAGGTGAAGAGTTTGCAGACTTCTCTGCTCTGCAGCCTGACTGTGGATTCCGCTGTGTTTCCTTGGCTGGGGAGACACTTTTTAGCTTGCCGTAACCCCACGTGTCTATCTTCACTCTGGGTGCCTGAACCTTTGGGGTCCTCTGGAAAATCAACACCTGCGCCAATGTCTCAAAGCATCCCTAGACGTTTAGGGCTATGCTTCTGGGTGGACCCTGGGATCCAGGTCTACTTTGAGTTGATTCTCATGTGTGGTAAGAGGGAAGAGCTAGGTCTCTTCTGCACATGTGTATCCAATTTTGTAGGTATCATTTGTGATCGGAGAGAGAATTGCTTATTAGGCTGATTTGGTTGTTACACACGTATGCATATATCAAATTGGCATATGCACAAATGTTTTGTCTTAGTAGAAAAGGTTTTAAAAGAACTTAAAGCCTATTTTCCTGAGTAAAAATGTTACTTTTGCAGTAAGCAGGTTACTTATCATGCTTAGTTTTATACCATCTTTTTCAGTCCCAGTTTCCCCAGTTTTGGATTTTTCATGAATGCTGCCTTTATTGTCTTATTTGTAATGAGCTCCACTCTCTTGTAACCTTCCCAAGGGTTAACTTCTCCTCCGAGTACAGGTATGTGCTACATTCCCCACAGCTTGATCTCCATGTTAGGAGTCCTTGACACAGCTGGTCACAGGCTAGCTGTCCCCACTAGGCCACTGTTTCTGCAGATTTCTTAAGGTCACCTGGTCCATTTCGAAAGCTTATCTTTATAGCCTCAAAGGCTTTGAATTTGCAATGTCACCTCTTCATTTCTTTTAATATCTTTATTAAATTATTAGGTTGAGTGTCTGAACCATAACTTCATATATCAAAAACAGTTAAATAGTAGCAAGTTCATATGGTCCAACCTAAAATGACTTGGGACTGGCCTAACTGGACCATGTTAGAAAGTAGAGATCGCCGTTTCCACTTTCATAAACAAGAGAAGTCAGTCTGATCAATCCCCTGGAGTTCAAATACCTCCCACGTGCCATCCCTAAGCACGTGGAGGAGGTCACGGAAAAGGGGGCCAGCAAAGCCCAGAATCCACACAATTAGAGGGGTACCTAAGCAGCAGCCTGGCACAATTTCCTTCTTTCAAGAACTGAGTAAAAATAAATATTCTGTAGGCTTTCACTGTAGGCTCTAGAATGTTCCATAGTGTTCTTGGCAGTATTCCAGGTGTACATCAACATGGAAAGAAATCAGCTTGGCTGCTACAATGAGGTCATACTTCTTCCATCTTCTGCACATGAGGTTGCACAACCCTGCATCCTATTTAGTAGCTCACAGGGCTGAAACTGACTGCAGCTGTGGATTCTGTCTCCATGTGTCTGCTGTGACGTCCTGCCGGCTTCCTCCTGCAAACAACCTAACCCCAATGTAAGTAGGACCATCCCGATAGCTTCCAACCACCTCCACTGCTGGAGAGGTATAACACCTTGGAACAGGAGAAGCAGCCTCTTGCCCGGGAAAATCCTTGGCCACCAGAACAGCTTCTGAGACAGCAAGGAGCTAGAGAGGAGAGGGCCTCCCTCAAGCCAGCCACCTCCGCCAGACCTCGACGATTGTGCCCCACCTAGGTGTGTCTGTGGATTTAGTCAGATTGCGGAGGTCTGCATAACTGGGAATGGCAGGGTGCAGAGGAATCCTTCAGTAACCCTCGCTCCTCCCCACCCCAGGCTGCCTCGCCTTCTCCTCTTATTACCTTTGCAATTCACACCACACCCACCCACCTGAGAAACTTAGGGTAGCTAAAGAATTGCTGGGGGATGCTCTGTGCAGAGGATTCGAGAAGCCATGCCAGTAAGGCGTCTGGCTCCCTGCAGGCATGTTCCTCAGCTCACGGGCTTGGACTTTGACTGATCTGATGCTGCAGAAGGAAGACTCAGGGCTCCTCAATGTCCGAGCAGAGATGATGTTTTGCTTTCTCTGGTCCACTGTTTAGGACCTGCATTGGCTAAATGATACACGATGTTCCAGAACTTCCCCTGTGTTCCCCCAAAGTGAGCCTGGTCTGGCGTCACAGGACCTCCAAAACACACACACCACCAAGAGACACAGCTGGGTGGTCTCCATGGAAACTGTGCAGGGGCAGGGCCACCCCCTCTCATACACAGAAAGACCTCTACAAACACATTGCTGTCCTTGCTGGATACTTGGCAAGTCTTCCCCGGGGGAGGGAAGCTGCAGCACCCTGGCACTCTTGGCTTCACTTTAAGAGTCAAACAACAAGGCACCCCCTTAAGTGCACCCCTGATTCAAGCCAAATCCCCAATTAGCCATGCCCAAACATGTGAACCCCCAGGCCCTGGCCACTCTGGAGCAGGGGCTGCTTCCTGTTTATCTCTTACTCCAGTCCTGACTCCAACTTCTGGACATAGTCAGCATGCAGTAAATATTTACTCAGAGAAGAAATAAATAAAATAAATCCCTGCCTCTTTCTTTGCCAACCTGCAAAGTCCTCTGACCAACAGTGTGTCACACACACACACACACACACACACACACCCTGGAGATCTCTGAATAGAAGAAGCCCATATGCCTGGAAATATGGGAGTGATTCCTCAAGGCTGTCATACAGTGGGAGTCTGTGCCAGTCACAAGGATGACGCTGCACAGAAGGACAAACCTGGAAACGCGCATAACACAGCAGGTGACATACACTGTGGAATCCTACGTTCTGTGACAGGGCTGTGAGGGAGGTGCAACGGAAGTCCTCCACTTAGAGGAAACCGAGGCTCAGGAGGACACGCAGGTAGCCCGGTCTCCAGGAGGCCCTGTAGCGAGGCCCGCTCAGGTTGGTGCGAATCCCCGCTTTTAACTGCAGCTACACGTAGAAAAGATCTCTGAGCATGCAGCCGACTGGGAAGAGGGAGAACTGAGGACTTCACTTTAACGAGTGGAAGTTTTTAATAATGACTATGTAGCTGCTGTATTTAAAATAAAGTTGAATCTGAGGGAGAATTCCTGTCTTCCACCACTCAACACCCATGGCATTTGGGCTTTATTGCTGCTGCGACCTCGCCACGTGGCATGGAGGCACATCATCAAGAAATGCGCCAACTTCAAGAGGAGACTGAGCCCTGAAGACAGCAGGACTCGGTCACCGTGTGTTTTCACAGAACCTCGTGCAGCGGCTTGCACACCACAAGCACAGGACGACTGGGCAGAGCGAGTGAGGGAGCCAAGCCAGGGGGTCCCACTGCCTCAGAGGGGTCAGCAGATCAGGCCGCCATGGCCAGCCACTGGTACAATGTCCCTCAGCTTCACCAAATGTGTTATCCTGCAACATTAAACCTGCCTACCATGGCAACATGGCTACTACCACATCAAAAAGGAACTAGATGAAAAAGTGGGGAAAGTAGTATCCAGCTGCAGGCGGGGGTGGGGCTCAGGGGTAGAGCGCGATCGTAGCAAGCATGCAGCCCAATCCCAGGCACCACAAAAGTCATCATCATCACATCATCACCATCACAACATCACCATATGACATCATCATGACATCATCATGACATTGTCACATCATCACATCACATCACCATCATGACATCATCATGACATCATCACATCCTCATTACATCACCATATGACATCATCATGACATCATCATGACACCGTCATCACATCATCACATCATCATCATATCATCATGATATCATCATGACATCATCACATCCTCATCATCACATCATCACATCATCACATCACCACCATCATCATCACATCTCATCATAACCATCATCATCATGACATCACCATCATCACATCATCATCATGACATCATCATATCATCACATCATCATGACACATCTCCATTATGACATCATCATCACATCATCATAATCATATCATCACATCATCATTACATCATCATCATCATCACATCATCATCATCACATCACCACCACCATCATCATCACATCATCACATCTCATCATCACATCATTATCATGACATCATCATCACATCATCATCATCATCATCATATCATCATCATCATCATCATCATGACATCATCATCATCATCATCACATCTCATCATCACATCATTACATCATCATCACATCATCATCACCATCATCATCACATCATCACCATCATCACCATCATCATGACATCATCACCATCATCATGACATCATCATCATCATCATGACATCATCATCATCATCATGACATCATCATCATGTGTACATAATTTCCACCTCAGCATGCAGGAAGAGACAAGAAACGAGAGAGCTGCTAGCATCATGAGTCTCTTTTCTGTCACAGATAAGTTGAGCTCCAGAGCTCAAGAAAAGTGTGAGAAGCTGAAACAAGGAGTAACCATATTTTTGGCAAATGACTCAGTGCAAACTCTGTGTGTACCTGATGCTCTATGGGGCTCCAGTCGGCTCTGAGGGTGAGGCGTTTATTATCCACATATGCCATATGAACAAAGTGGCAGTGTCCATTCTCAGAGGCCCATCGTGGGCAAACATCGAGCCTCAAGCAAGAGCCCCATTACCAGCCACCACAGAATGAGATAGAAAGCTCATCCCAGTAGGTCTGTGGTAAGCAGATCCATTCCATCCTAAGAGCCTCAGGGTGCTTCACGAAGGGGAAATTGCACCACCGTGATTTTGTAGCATTCGGAGGCTGGTTCAATCAGAACTGCTTGAACCTAATCTATGGGCCATTCTAACGCAGGGGCTGCTCTGTGAGCCACTGAGAGCACACAGCCTCCTCTGGGTCCCAGCTCTGTCTTTCTGCCTTTTCCCCTCCAGTTAAAAATGGGGAGGGAACTTCCGAAAGTAGATGCACATGATTTGGGTAAGCTGCATCCACCACTTCATCAGTAAGGGTTAACACAGGAGAGCTAGTGAGATTTAGTATTGACCGGTTCCTTAGGAGGGTCTGGGAAAGACAACACACATCACAGATTCTAATCGTCTTCCACTTCTTCTTCACCCTGTGGTTCTTCTACCCCTCCTTGGGAGTGCCTGGGCCACACAGGTGTTTGCTTTGTCCTGATGCTGTGCACTGATGACAAACCCAGAGCAGGTGCTCCTGTCTTGTCAGGAGATGCAGCCCGTCTCCCACCCTGCCTTCTTCCTGAGCGCCCTCCTCCTCTCCGTTAAGGCTGCAATTTCCTGGGCATGGTACTACTTGTTGGCACACACAAAACATGCTACTTTGGGAAGAAAAAAAGCAGAGCAGGAGGGCAGGTGAGCTTCCCTCGGAGCAGGCCTCATGGTGTGCGCAGGCCCCTGGGGCCTGTGGACACCCCACAGACTACCAACCAGGCCCCTTCTCCCAGCACCACGGCCGGTGCCTGGCCGTCAGCGGTCCACACAGATACAGTGCATTGAGCCGAACTGACGTGACTTACAAAAAGCAATATTAATAACGATATGCACAGCTTTTCCAAAATCTGTCAGAAATGGGAAATATGAAAATTTGTGTCATTAGACAAATTAATGTGAAGCTTACTGTTTAAAAACACTTTTTCTAATTCATTCGAGTGATATCAAAATTCAACATGGAAGTCTTAATAAGAAGCTAATACAACTAAGTACTTAGAAAAACACCTAAGAAGAAAACTAGGTATTATGAAACATCCATTTCTGCACAATTAAAGAAGATTTACAGCTCTGCCAGGAGGTGTTCGGCAGGAAATGACACCTGGGAGAAAGCACCATTACGTGTGATAATGGGGCCCTGCTTCTCCAGCCAAGCGTCCTCACCGTAAAGCCAAAGGAGGCAAGTAAATAATTCAGCTTCTTTTTTTAATGGGAAGAGGAGAAAGAGCTGAGAATGTTCTATTTAGGAGAAACAGGCCTTTAATTTCAAAATCGTCCCTGAATATCCAAGCTTTTCTTGAGGACATAAAGGAAATCACCTGTTTTAGAGGAGAATGAGTGACCAGTCCCACCTGTAGCGCGATGGGAACTTGAGCAAACCCAGCTGCCTGGTCCCAAGTCACACAGCCAGCTTTCCTGGCGACAGTTCTGGGCGGAGCCTCGGGCAGGGAGCAGGGCCTGGGGTGCAGCCCTCACGAATGGCATCTGTGCCCCCACAGAAGACGCCCTGGGGCTGCCTCTCACCATCTGAGGACTCGGCCAGAAGCTGCATCTGTGTGCCGGACACAGGCCATCGCTGGACACTGCATCTGCTGCGGCCTGGAAGGTGGACTTCCAGCCAGAATCGTGCAACAGGCTTCTGCGGTGTACGAGGTGCTCGGGGCACACAGTGTCCCCGCAGCCCCAACAGGCAGCGGTGCTCCCTTCCACGCCACGCTCCTGGGCGCCGTGGGGACTGGGCTGCCCGCACCGGCCCACCTGACTCCGCGGCAACAGCAGCGCCCCCGACCAGGCGCTCCCTGGCCAGGCACCGGGCCTGCCCTCCTGCAGTCTGAGTGCGTCCACCGGACTCCAGGGGACACAGATAGCCAAGGGTGCGGCTGATCTCAGACAGCTTCCTGCCCTGCCTCCTGCACGCACGCCGTCCTTTCTGTCTCCTGTCGGCCGGCTCCCCCTCCCCCTGGCTTCATTCCTGTGTCCCTCGGCCTTCACACGGAGCCCACAGCTTCCGTGCTCCTCCACCACTCCGGCAGAGCTCCTCCAGGAAGTCATCGCCCTGACGCTGGAGGCTCGGGAGCCACTTCCACAAGCACCTGAGAGCCAGGCCACTGCTCTTCCTCTCCACAGCTGCAAGCCCGGGCGGCAGGCTGTCCCCAGAGGCCAGGAAGGAGCACACGGAGCTAGACAGCTCAGTCCCCAGCACAGCAGGCCTCCCGTGTTGATACCCTTCCAGAAACTGACTGAGGAAACGCAGCGGTAACGAAGCTACAGCACCTGTCCTGGAAGAGAATTCTGAGGCTTCCTGTCCCCGGGATTCCCACAGGAACCCACCGGCTCCCTTCGCGGTGAGTCCAGCAGGGCTGTTCCTCGGAGAAGCCCATAAGGTCCTGGCTTCTCTGACGGATTGTACCGTGTGTTTTGCTGTGTTCTGATTTAAAATTCACTTATCCCTGGCACAGCTGACTTCTCAATTGTTCTCTCATCAAACACACCACTTCTTAGCTCCAGGAGACGAAGGCCACGGCCGTCAGGTCCTGCAGAACCTAGATGTGCACTCGAGCTGGTGACTGAAGAGTTGTAAAGAGGGAACTGCACTGATTGGCTTTATCTGGGATCAGAAGAGGCCACAGTGAGCAGCAGCGAGCGACAGGCTCTCAACAGTGGGCAGCTCCCTGAAGCGGCATCCACTCGGCCACCCATGTGGCACCTGTGCACGGGAGCCCCTCAGTGCAGTCCCTCATGGCCCGCCTCCTGGTTCACACAACTGTGGCAGGAAATGGACAGTGTTCAAGACCATGACCAGAGCTGGCACTGAGAAGAGGTGCGTGGAGACTGGGAAGACGTGGACTCACACGGGCATCGGCCAGGGGCCCACAGGAATGGCATTCGCTCACCACAGACACTTCCCCAGGGCACGTGCCAATGGCGGTGCGTGGGGGTGCATCCTGCTCCCGAGCCAGAGGTCCTTCTAATGGGCCACGTGTACGAACCGTCCTGAGGGCCCTTCCACAGCTACTGAATTCAAATCCCTAGGAGCAGCACTCAGAACACACCTTTCCAAAGAACTCCAGGCCACTTAGGCGTGTACAGTGATGGAGAACCACTCTTGAAAATTCTCAGTGCTCCATTCACCTTCCCGGCCTTGACAGTGGGATGCCCAGCCGGACACGCTACCTGGGGAGACCAACAACCTATTGTGGAGTGGAGGCACATGCCTAATCAGACATTGTCAACAGAAAACACACAACTGAGTTCACTCGCTGGGTTCAGGAAATCATCTGCTTCGCCAGGAACCAGCGGTCCAGGTGGTGATGCCTGGCGTCTCTACGGAACCACTGACAGTCTGGAAGTGGCCGGCCAAGGGTGTGCAGGCAGCCGTCTGCCCGAGCTCTTGAAGACAAGCGTCAACAGCCGGGTCTCAGGGTGAGGGAGAGAGAACCCTGCTCTCCTGAGGAATCGGACACCCGCCAGCATTTCTGAACACTCGCTGAGTGTTAGGTGCATGCCTCGACCCTTGAACTGTCCGGGGACTTCCTGGATGAGCACAGGGTTTACTAGCTGACAGCAGGAGAGGTGGGGGGATGCAGCGGCCTCTCCTCAGACCCTCCATCTGACCGAGGCCTGCTCTGAGCAGACCCCAGGGTCCTAGAATGAGCTTTCCTTGCCGGGTCTCCAGGGTCTGAGGAGGAGATACATCTCTTCTCACTCTGTCCAATGAGTAGTTCCTGTCCCCGCCCTTCACACAGCCTCCACCTAGGCTCTGGTCCAAATCCACAAGATGTCGGGTTCTATGGAAAGAACCTATTGGTCTTACGAGTTATGTTCTCAAAAGAGGCAATAAAATCATGGCAAATGATGTCAAAAATTTCCAGTTCTCCTTCTCACTACGGGGAAGGGGCATGCACAAGAGTTTGATGAGAAATTCTGGTGTGGGCCTCAAGGTGCTGGGCAGCTGGGCCACGCCCTGCTGAGGACAGGGACACGGCGGGGTGGGGGCAGGAAGCCGCCGCCCTCCGGACACCGCGTCTGTGGGCTCAGCCTCGGGTGCGGCGCGGCTCGCCAAGGCCCTTCTCACTATTGATCCTGCACCACAGAGCATCTGTAGCACCGTCCTTTCCTGGAACAGAAGCAGCAGTCCCCTCCGACCTTTGGTGGACGGGCTGCCAAATCCGGTCTATCAGATTAAATACCAAGGAAGAAGGG
Organism: Sciurus carolinensis; assembly: GCF_902686445.1. Lineage (NCBI taxonomy): Eukaryota > Metazoa > Chordata > Mammalia > Rodentia > Sciuridae > Sciurus > Sciurus carolinensis. The sequence goes on from NC_062227.1 coordinate 1,740,900, forward strand.
AGGGGGGTTGCAGGAGGAAGGAGGGAAGAGAAGGAAGGCGGGGGAGGAAGCACAACCTGCCTGTAGAAACGCTGAGGGGCTGGGGAGCGGCTCAGGCGAAGAGCATGCTGGAGGCCCGGGCTGGAACCCCAGCACAGCAATAAATAATCACCACTCAAATTTGGCTTTAAGCTGGGAGATGGAAGTGAATGAGGCCGCTCACTGCAGGATGCAACAAATCTGACAGCCTGATGGCTTTATAAAACCCACTGGCCAGACTAAGCCGAAGCTCTGGAAACCTATTTTCGACCTGAAGAGGTGGGGGAGTCAGAGGAGAGGAAGAGGGCAAGGGAAGTCAATTACTTCTAGGCAAACTGCCCGGGAAGCTTAAAGTATAAATACGAGGCAAAAAATAGATGCACAACCATTTTATCTTCCCAATCAGAGTTTCATAAACACATCCCCCACTTCCTTTCACTGGAGGTGTGGGGCACTTTGCTCTTAAAACACAAAAACACCCATCTCCGTACATTTGCATAGAGAAGAGCAACTTGTAAAGTTGAGGATGCCGCAGCGCGGGCGTCAGGGACGGCTGTCAGTGTGCAGAAATGCCGCCTGAAACGGAAGGAGAAGCACCCTCCACTGGATCCATGGGGACACCGGAAGCGGCAGGGACGGGGGGCTCTGCACTTGGGTGTTGGCAAGGAGTTCCCCTGGGAAAACTACTCCAAGACGGAGCATTGAACACACAAGTCATTAAGCAACCATGCATTTGGTGTGAACTGCTCTGGTTCTGTCTCATCTACCAAGCTGCCCTCTTGTCCCGGAGTCCCCGCGGCTGGTGGAGACCTCCTCTCTGGGACACAGTCCTGTTAGCTGCCAGCTCTTGACTCCACCCCCGAGTCAGGGATGAGTAATGGCGGGCAGCTCCCGAGGGCAGCAGCCCCAACTCAAGACCCGAGAGAGTCCCACTTCTCAGGTTACCCCTCAGCCACCAAAGAGGGAGCTGCTCTGTCCACTTCTGAGCCCTCTTAAAGCAGAGGACCCTGGGGTTCCCAGTGCTGGTCATGAAACAGTAGCCATTGTCCCAGGAAAGGACTCTGGAGAGTCCTTGATGCAAAGCTTGGTTTTGCTCCAAGAGGTGGCTGGAAAGGCACCTTTGTAAAGCTTGCCCGGCACCCCGACCACAGGAAGAGGTTTGAGGGTGGAGACGGACGGAGCACGTTCTGGGCCCAGTCACGACCCGTCATCACAAGCACCGTGTATAAAAGCAGACGGAGAGGATCGTAGGAAGACGCCTAAGGACTTGCAGAAAGTCCACGCTGTGGCCAGTCCACTTGAAGTCAGGCTGACGAAGAGTACAAACCAAGAGATTGTCACAAACAAGCCTCAATTACAAAAAACGGAGGCACACGACTTGACTGTGTGAAGCTATCCCTCCGATAAAAGCTGCAACCAGGAGACACGGGAACAGCAGCAGTCATCCCCATTCCTCACACAAGAGCAACCGAGTTGTATTATGTTTGTGGACTTGGGTCTGTTTTTATATTCTCCAGAATTAACACCATCACCTTTGTAACCAGGAAGAGAAATAATTTTTAAAATTATGATTTTTAATTTCCACGGAAAAAAAACCTGGATACATTAAAAATGTATTTACCCCACAAGGATAAACGGGGCAAGGCCATCCGCACTCCAAACCACGGGCCTCGTAGCACCAGGATGGCGGTCATGGAGGCGGCCTGGGCCTCGCCCGAGACACGGGCGCCTGGTCACAGGGGCTGCCGCTGGAGCCCGGGCGCACGGACCTCCTCTGCCCGCCTTACGCTGGCTGTGCTCACGTCCCGTCCTCGAGCAAGGAGCAGAGCCCACGTCTCCACCTCTCCTCGTCAAAACCTCTCCCCAGAGGAGGTGCCCCAGGAAGGTCTACGGTGCTCTCCTGACTGAACCCTGAGACCGGGCAAGTCCCAGAGCTTACAAAAGGACAGACCCTGGAGGCAGCACCACAAGGTTCCAGAAGAGTCTTCAGCGGAGAAGGGCTTCCCTCCTGGATGCACTGAGGCAGAGCCAGGGCAGACTGTCAGGCAGCCGAGCCAACACTCTGTCCCTCTCCCTCTATCAGAGAGCAGCCCCACTTCTGGAAACACTCTTCCCCAGTAAGGCAGGGCCAGCTGGCCTGGGGCAGGGACCAGGGAGAACCCAGCCAACACCCCATCACCTTCTTGTCCCACGTGAGTATCTCGCAGCAGTTCTGGACCATTCCGCACGTCAATGTGGTGGCACATACCCACAGTGCCCGGCTGCCACAAGGCCAAGGCAGAGGGTCACCTGAGCTGGGGTTTGAAGTGAGACCCTGTCAGAAAGAAAGAAAGAAAGAAAGAAAGAAAGAAAGAAAGAAAGAAAGAAAGAAAGAAAGAAAGAAAGAAAGAAGAAAGGAAGGAAGGAAGGAAGGAAGGAAGGAAGGAAGGAAGGAAGGAAGAAAGGAAGAAAGGAAGAAAGAAAGAAGGAAGAAAGAGAAAGAAAGAAAAAGAAAGAAAGAAGAAAGAGAGAAAGAAAGAAAGAGAGAGAGAGAGAGAAGAAAGAGAAAGAAAGAAGAAAGAGAGAAAGAAAGAAAGAGAGAGAGAAGAAAGAGAAAGAAAGAAAGAAAGAAAGAAAGAAAGAAAAAGAAAGAGAAAGGAAGAAAGAAAGAGAAAGGAAGAAAGAAAGAAAGAAGAAAGAAAGAAAGAAAGAAAAAGGAAGAAAGAAAGAAAGAAAGAGAAAGGAAGAAAGAAAGAAAGAAAGAAGAAAGAAAGAAAGAAAGAAAAAGGAAGAAAGAAAGAAAGAAAGAGAAAGGAAGAAAGAAAGAGAGAGAAGAAAGAGAAAGAAAGAAAGAAAGAAAGAAGAAAGAGAGAAAGAAAGAAAGAAAGAGAGAGAGAGAAGAGAAAGAAAGAGAGAAAGAAAGAAAGAAGAAAGAAAGAAAGAAAGAAAAAGAAAGAAAGAGAAAGGAAGAAAGGAAGGAAGAGAAAGAGAGAGAAAGGAAGAAAGAAAGAGAGAAAGGAAGGAAGAAAGAAAGGGAGAGAGAGAGGGAGGGAGGGAGGAAGGAAGGAGACAGAGAAAGAGAGTGAGAGAGAAGAGAGAAAGAGAGAGAGGGAGGGAGAGAAAGGAAAAATTGTTTCATGCCATCCTTAACAATGTAATGAGCCAATAATTGAAAATATTCCATTTATTTCCATCTTTTTCAGGGAAGAGACGGTTTGCTCTGACGATGTGGCCCGGGGACCCCAGTCGACCAGCGGAGGCTCCAGTCTGTTCTGTACAGTTCCTCCTTCGCAGACTCTGAACAGATGGTGAGAGATGGAGCTTCCACTCCACAGCTTAAGAGAAACTTGAATGCTTGGGCACTTAGGCGGAGCCTCCTCTGGACCAGGCACTGAGGGCGAGCAGCGGCTGGCCGTCCACCCCACACTCAGCTGCTGGCACACAGCCTGTGCCTCACAGGCTCTCCGTAAGGAGGTACTGAGTGACCCAACAGCAAAGGCACGGCAGTCCGGTCCACTGGCTTCCGTGGTAAAACAGTGTGAACTTTAACTTTAATAATGTCACAAACTCTTGTCGTCCAACTTCCACAGACCGTGGTGGTTCCCTCCAAACCCCGGGAGAGGCCATTGGTCACCGCGACCTCACAACCAGAGGCGAGGTTCAGTGACTTTCACCAGGTCACACAGAGAGAAGGCAGCACTGGTAGGACCTGACCCTGGGGCTCCACTGCTGAGCAGCGATGTTCCACCCTTAGAGCTGCCTCGGTGGCTCAGCGACTCTTGGAAACGTGTTCATCATCTCTAGTAATAAGAGAAGCGCAATTCAAAACCACCCTAAGGTTTCACCTCACTCCAGTCAGAACGGCTACACCAAGAACACAAGCAAGGACAAGTGCTGGCGAGGATGTGGTAAAGGCACACTCACACGTTGCTGGGGGAGATGCACATTGGTGCAGCCACTCTGGAAAGCACTGTGCAGAGTCCTCAGAAAACTTGACCCAGCTATCCCACTCCTCGGTTTATACCCAAAGGACTTAAAATCAGCAAACTACAGTGATGCAGCCACATCAATGTTCATAGCAGCTCAATTCTCAATAGCTAGGTTGTGGAATCAACCCAGATGCCCTTCAATAGATGAATGGATAACTGGTATATATACACAATGGAATATTACTCAGTCATAAAGAAGAATAGAATTATGGCATTTGTAGGTAAATGGATGGAGTTGGAGAATATCATGCTAAGTGAGATAAGCCAATCTCAAAAAACCAAAGGCCAAATGCTTTCTCTGATAAGTGGATGCAGATACATAAGTGGAAGGGGCGGGTAAAGGAAAAATGAAGGAATGTTGGATTGTGTAGAGGGAAATGAGAGGAGGGGAGGGGAAGGGGAAGGAAAGATGGTGGAATGATAGAAACATCTTTACCCTAGGTACATGTGTGATTACACGAATGGTGTGACTCTACATCATGTACAACCAGAGAAATGAAAAGTTGTACCCCATTTGTGTACAATGAATCAAAATGCAGTCTGTAAAAATTTTAAAAATAAATAAAAGACATAGTACCAACATACAGGAGATGGGACCATAGGAGCCCTTAACAGCCACAGGCCAGCAGCTCTCCAAGGCCAAGGGTGTCACCTGCAGGAGCTCTGTCACCCGCCTCCTGAAGCCAGTGCCTGACCCTTCCCACCCAGCGCCAGTGGTCCCCTCGCTTCTCTCCATAGAGTGAACCAACTCCTGTGGAACTTTTCTGTACAAATTCTACACCGGAAAGAAAACCAGGAGCAGGATGAAGAGCTGATTATTCTATATAAATTATAAAATATCTCTAAACATTGCTTGGAATCATTTTCCAGCTCTCGTAAAAATGTCTCTTCTTGGTAAACATTAGTCTGCAAATTTAGAAGCACTTAATAAAGGTCCGGGGCAGCGCCACAGGGCTGTGGGACTGAAGGCCGTCCAGGGAGCTCTGTCCGCCCTTCCTGTGGATCTGGACGTCACCACTGGGAGGGCCCGAGGGCCTCTGTGGGGCGCCCCTCAGCTCCGTGCTGGGGTCGCGGTGCACTCGGAGGGGACACCTGCTGCCCTGCCCTGATGGGGCCTGGCCTTCCTTTTAGCAGCGAGGACCTGGACACCCGGCAGCGGGAGGAGACTGGCCCCACCAGGGCTGGCCCAGACCAGGTGGCGCAGCGCTGCCCCTGCAGGTCTCACGCTCCCCCCCGCCTTCCGTCCTCAGTTAGTTGAGCCTGTGGCCAAAGACCTTCCCGGACAGTGGGAGCACCAGAGCAAACCCACAGGACACGGGTGAAGATGGTTTTATTCAGACCAGCCCAGAGTCCGCAGGGAGAGAGAACGCAGCCCTGTCCTGCAGTTTGCGACGTGACCTCAGCAGGACCCCCGGCCCCACCCTGGAGCGGCACCCGACCTGCAGGCTTTGGTCGAAAGGGCCTGGCATGGCTGCGGATTAGGGAGAACAGCGATGAATTGGCCTCCCCTTCCAAAAATAATAGCCAGGCCCAGCTGGTTAGTAAGGCCTGGCGTTTATTTGCAGTCCGTGAAAGCAGAAGGCTATAAATCAAAGTCAGATGCCGTCAGGGAGAAAAGTCACTCCTTCCCAGTCCAACGCTGGAAGCCCTGTCCTGCGTTTGTCCCAGTGGCAGAGGCCACAGGAGCCCTGCGCCTGCACTAGGTGCTCTGCTGGCCATTGGGACAGAGCGGCCAGCGGTCCTGGACTGGCTCACCCTCCCAGCCAGCCCACTCAGGTCCCTCACTCCGTCCCCACGGTGGCTGAGGCCCCACCAGCTCATGGCCTTTCACGTTGGGGTGCGTGGCTGACTGACAGAACCCCGAGTGACGAAGCCATGGGAGAGGCCCTCACGCCCCAGTTAGCCGAGTTGTCCACCAAAGGGACCCTCTGTCTGCACACATGAGGTGCCAGGCCTGCTACCAAACACCATTTTGCTGGCATCTGCAATATTCGCTTGGCTTCGAACAGTGAGCCCCAGCCAAAGTCAACACGCTCAGCAAGCTGGAGGCCAGGACAGGATGCGAGAGCCCGGTCCTGGGTTCCACACCTGGGCTGCCCCCGAGAGCTCATGGAGACAAACGCCCCACTGTTCCGAGGCTTCGGTTTCCTCACTGATAAAAATAAGAAGCTTTGCTAAGCAGTCGTTGTGGCATCCCGGTGCTCTGCAAGGATTTCCAAGAGAAACAGGAAATGGTCAAGCTTCAAATTTCTCAGATTTATGATTTATTTCCTGCCCTTTGTCCTCATCATACACACACACACACACACACACACACACACACACACACATCTGTCTCCTGTCCTTCAAATAAGATACGTCTGAAAACTGGGAAGACTTTAAGACAGAAGACGGGACGGTGAGTCACCTCACAGCTCAGGAAGACCAACATGATCTAAGAAGCATCAATCTTCTGCGCTTCCTGCTTCCCATCGTTAGCAAAGATGGAGAAACTTGGGATTCTGGGTGGTGCTTCGGTAACCATGTTCCCATCTGCAGAAGAGAGCTGGCAGGGGGTTTCACTTGCTGTGTTAAGAAAGACTCAAATAACTAAAGCCAACAAAATGGTTTCTTCCCCCTCGAGGACACTCAGATGAAAGCAGTCACCTGGTCGAGGGTGTCCCCAGGGCGGGATCTCCATCCTCAGTAACTGGGTTGTCAGCAAACGCCCTCCACCAGATCCACCCCTCCAGCTGAGAATCATTTAAAATGACTGGGGAAAAAGTCAGGGGAGACCATTTCATGGGACCTGAAAATCAAACAAAGTCAAATTTCGGTGTCCGTCCCGGCAGTTGCTTTGGGACACGGTCATGCTTGTCCTTTTAAGAACCTTCCGCACAAAGCCCGGTGGCTGCAGCAGAGCTGGTGTGGGGTGTGACGCTGACACAGCCACTGCTCAGCCCTCGCAGAGAAGAAAACGGAGCCAGTCCCAGAGGGAGGGAGGCCAAGGCAGGCTCGGCCATGACCAGTCCAGTGTGGAGAAGGCAGAGGCTGGCAAGGAGTACGGCCCCTCACCCAGGGTCCCTTTCTGCACGCTAGCTTCATTTCCAGTCCACCTCAGAGATTTTACCGCGGCTGGACTTTCATCTGTGAACTCTCTGGCTTACCCACCAGCAAGACCCCTTTGAAAGAGCGTCGTACGGGAGATGGATATTCCAAAGCGGACAGAGACCACGGCTCTTTCCTGGAGACTTTCAGGGACTTCAGTACTTGCAGACAAAGTGGCAGGCTGGACACCCGCAGCGTGGACCCTTCGCTGCTGAATGGGTGTGCAGCAGGCGGACAGGAGCTCTGCAGGGAAGATGTGGTCTTTTCGACTTGGAAGAGGTTTTTCACAATTATTAAAAGAAAGAGGTTTTTAATTGAAGACATCCATTGCCCTGAATCCGAAATCGCTTGATGCTTTTGCTAAAATAATTGGTTTCAACAATTTGCTCCATTTGATTTTGTCCTTCCATCTGAATGCTTTTAAAAAGCAATGGAATTAATTATCACGAAGACACTCATGGAAGAGAGTCAAAAGTCGTGGAGGCTGAAGCAGTGATGGCGCTGGTCAGGCCTCTGAGGACTTGGCCGGCTCCCGGTGAACACCAAGGCCCACCGTGTAAGGGAAGCCTGCCCACGCGCGGGGAGCGGCAGTCTGAGAGCGTCAAAGGTGTCCCTCCAGTTAATGAAGGCCCCTCTTGACTCTTCCAGGGCCAGTTGTCTCACCTTCATGATGTTTCCACAGGTGCCTTGGGAGTCACGGGTTCTCACATAGAGGGGTGGAGAAGACCACCCGTCAACGCGTCCCCTCCGCCTGGGATGGCCTTCCCCAGGGGAGCCGTGCTGCAGAGTGTCGTGAGGAAGCCTGGGGCTCGCCTGGAGCCCACAGCTCAGAGCCGGGTTGGGACCCTTCTCAGGCCTCCCAGGAACTCAGCGGAATCACTGCCCTGGGTTAGGGTCACTTTGGGTCCCTCTGGATGAGCCAGCCCAAGCACTTTCCTCAGCCTCCCTGATCCTCAGGGACATTCCTGAAGGCTTCCAAACCCACTCTAGAATCCAGGACTCTGGGAGTAAGGGACATGGGGTCCCACGCTCCACTCACCAGCCCTAGGATGCACACTTAGGGGGCCCGGTATCAGAAACAGGGGTCCTGAAGTCGCAGGATCATGAGAAACTCTCTTCTTTCTGATACCATTTTATGCAAAAGGCCATCAAACATAAGACATGTTAATTTGTGTATTAATTTGTGTATTAATGAAAAAAGTTGCAAAAACTTTGACATATCAAAAATTGAAAAATGTATTATAATTCTGTTGTTGAAATTCTTAAATGGAAAAAAAATGACATTTTCCAAGAAATTCTATTTCTCAGGAGTTAATATGGCAAAAACACATATACAAACAAAAATGATGTTCAGTGTTTAATCCTCACAAAGAATTTCCTAGTATGAATTAGCTTAGTCATATTTCTCTCTGACTAGTGCTGAAAACAAAAATGCTACATGGACTCAGCCCTCAGAAAGCTCCAGTCCACACCGCCTGGCAGAAGGCCTCGGGGGCTCTGGAGACAGCCCGAAGGACACACGGTCTCTCACATGTACCCCCTAGATTGAAGCTATCAAATTTGATAACCCTACCTAGCTTCTAAAAGGAGTACGTCAGCATTTCTGAATGTACATTTCTAACTTTTAAACCTCTAAGGCTGTACCTGTTGATGAAGCAAGAAGTGGGCATGCTGCTCCTATTCCCAGGGATCCTGGGACCCTGCCTGGACTCGGTGGACTTAAGCATTCAGAACAAGGTCCTGGGCTTACTTCTTCATCTCCTCTTCTTGCCTTTGAAAGGCTGCAGTGATAACCAACGTAGGAGCCTCGATAGAAATCAGCTTTCTTCAGTGGACCAAACGCTCCTGAACCAAGTAGCCAGAGTGAGTGTCCAGCTGCCATGGCCCCCAGGGTTGAACATACACCAAGCCCAGGGTGTGACCCAAATGGGATTTGAAGCCAGGCAAGATGGTGCATGCTGGCCACGCGGCTAACCTTCCCTGCCCTGGGATGAAAACCCAGGCGAGACCAGTGGGCTTCCTTCATCACAGGGAGCTACACGGAGCCGGCTGGGAAACCAGAGCGGCCACCTCCTGACCATGATCAAAATGCGGACCCTGAGGAACGGTCACCTCTCGCCCTCTCTCCACCACGGCAGGGCAGAACCGGGGGCCTTCCTGGACCTGTCTCCTCTTTCCCTCTCTCTGCCCTCTGGGGACAGAGAACAGGACGGGAACCACAGAAAGGCGGGTGGGAGGCACTGGAAGACCGAGCCGGCTGGCTTTGCCTCTGACCTGGAGGATGCAGAAGCCAACCTAAGCTGGCGTCCTGGGCGTGGCCCCTCTCCTAGCGGGGCCTCCGCTGCCCTGCTCCAGCACGAAGCCCCCTCAGGGCAGCTCCTCCTGCTGCCCACTCCTCCAGGGCCAACCCTCGCCTCCATGTGGGGCTCTCAGGGCCCCCATTCAGCTACGTGGGCAGGACTGCAACAGGTCAGCCTGTGTCCCAGGAGGTCACTCTGTCCCACCCTCAGAGAAACCCGTCCTTACTTCTAGGGGCTGCTCCCCTCCCTTGGACTCCAGTGCCAGGCAGAACCCTCTGGGGAGAAAACTGCAGGGCCCTGTGTCTCCAAACCCTCGACATGGACTTCCTGGGTGGCCTGGGAGAGGCCCCTGCTGGCTCGAGGCCGGGGGCTGGGTCTCGGGACACTGCTCTCCCCAGGGGTCCTCCTGACAGCCTGCTCCCTACTCTACCCTGGCCACGTTCTCCACGCTCAGGGCCCAGCCGCGGAGACCGTTGCTGGTGAATCATGCATTCAGAGGTCCTGCACTTGCTACCTGATGTCTCTTCTGCTGCCACCTCAGTGGAAGCTAGGATGACGAAAGACTCACTCCAACACGTGTCACCCTACCGTCCACACCTGCCAGCAGACATGAAAGCCAGCAACTGCAAGTTAACACTGAATAAAAGTCACCTGGCATCTCCTTTAAATGAAGGCCACATGCTTTTGAAACCTGTTGAGACCCTTGTTCACCTCTGCACTCTGCGTGGCGTTCTTCCAGACCAGAGGCACGAGGGGTGAAGGGGCTGGTGGTCCTGTCGCCTCTCGCTGATCCTGGTCGGAAAGGGAGCTGGTGGAGCGGGGAAGATGCCAGTTGTTGGCAAGGGTCACTGAAGGATCTCGCTCTCCACTTGGAACCTTATGACCTGTACCTGTTTACTAATACCATAAGCTGCACGTCGTCAATGCAGCACCCATCACTCATCACGCAGCTGTGGAACACACCGTCTCCTTGTCCCGATTCGCAGAGCTGGATGATCATCTCGCGACCTCCTGCAGGAACAGTCTAGTTCCCTCCCAAACCTCCTCCCTTCCAGAAGCAGCTGCTTCCATGTGGGGGGCCCTCCCCTGCAGGCCTCCCCAACATTTCTCCCCAGTAACTGTCCCAAAGCTAGCAGCCCTTCCCCAGCCAAGGATGGTAGACCCTAGGGTAGATCTGGACCCACAGAAGAACCACAGGAGTCCTTCCTGGGGCTTCTTAAATAGCAGGTGGACAACAGAACCAGTCTCCTTCTGCAGCAGTCCTGGGCAGGGTGAGCCCTGCTTCCGCACCTGGGTAGGAAGAAGGCTGATCTGGGGTAATGGAGAGAGCTCGTCCCATGGACGGAAGCAGAGACAAGGAAAATAAAAGGACGTGCTGTGCCACTGAAATTCTTGGCTCCGATTTCCCTGAGGCCAACTATATTTCTGACCTTCCTGCAGTCACACAAATATTCTAGAACTTCCTTCTCTGTGTCTAAACGAGTTTGTGTTAGACAGCTGTGAACTGGAGCCAGTAGGGCCCTGGTGGGCTTCTGCGGGACAAAACGAGCCCTATGTTCTCATTCTAAACAGCATAAGAGGTGGGTTCGAACTATGTGTGCAATGACGTCACCACTCCATAGACATCTAGAACATTCCCACTGAACTTGCAATGGAATTAAGATTCATAAAAGAAAGCAGTGAGGAAAAGCTCACTTGACATGGTGATTTATAAATTGGGCCCAGAACTCACATCTCTGAGAGGCCACTTAGTGGGGCAGGAAGCCACAGTCAGGACTCAGGTGGCTGAGAAGCACCTGCACTCCAGACCCAACCAGCTGGGCAGATCAGGCAGGTCTCTTCACCTCCACGCCTCATTTATGACAGGTGGGTTTCTGTGCAGACCCTCCAGGTAACTGCCAGTTCTTCTTAGTGCCCAGAATCCCTGCTTAGGGAATTCTCTTAGCTCAGACAGCCATTTTCTGAGAGCAGCAACTGACAATATTTCTGGTTAATAAAAAGGAAACTCTAGGCAAACATCCATGACGTGCCTGTAACTGCGAGCGAGCTTGCAGGTGCCCCGGATCAGCCACCCTCACACGGGGACACCTGAGCACCACCGGAGTGTCGGGGTTTCTAGGACCCCCCAGCCCTGGGCATGGTCAAGATGGCGCCTGGCACTGAGCCAAAAGCGGCCAGCTATACAGTAAACAACCAGCGAATTCCAATGATTGGCTAGTTAACAATGTGATTAGAGCACGCCCCCCTCGTGTACCTATTCTATGCCTGCAGCTGTCCTCGCGTCTACCTCGTGTGCTCTCCCCTGATTGGTTGAAGTGTATATAAGCTTGATGGGTGGGAGAGTAGGAGGAGAAACTGGGAGTAAGGCAGAAGAAGAAGCTGGGAGTGTGCGGGAAGCTGGGAGTAGGAGCAGAAGCTGAGGGAAGAAGCTGAGAAAGGGGGGTAGAAGGGAGGAAGAAGAGTGCGAGCGAGGGCGAGAGCCGAGCGAGAGAAACAAAGCCGCCAGAGCAGGCGAAAGCCGAACGGGAGAAGAGTGAAGTGCAGGAGAGAGAAAGAGACCGAGAGAAAGGGATAGATAAGAAGGAAAGAAAGGAAGACTGTACGCAATAAACCTCCAAAGCTTCAGACGTTTGTCGTGCCTCCCTCTGCGGGCAGAGGGAACGCGATAACTGGTGCCGAAACCCGGGACATGAAGGGAAGATAAAAAAGACAAATAAGATATCTTAAAAAATTTTTAACAAGTTAAACCAGTTATAAAAAAAAGTTAAAGGGTGTCAGGATGCGCCATTGGCGGTCCTGGGGACACGCGGAGTGCGGTCCGGTTGAAAGGTATCAGGATCCTGACGCGTAGAACGCGGGTATCGGGACGCGCCATCAGCGGTCCTGACGCGTAGAACGTGGGTTGAAAGGTAACGGGATCCTGACGCGTAGAACGCGGGTATCGGGACGCGCCATCAGCGGTCCTGACGCGTGGAACGCGGGTTAAAGGGTATCGGGATATGCCATCAGTGGTCCTGACGCGTGGAACGTGGTCTAATTAAAGTGAAAGTAGAAACACGCTTGGAGCGGTCCAATTAGGTAGTACGTGAAAAGCCGCTATAAAAATTCTAATGCGCACTTGATAGTTTTCCTTTCAGTAATCTCGTTGCTCCTGGCAGCTAGGCCACTGTTTGTTATTGTAACTGCCATAACTAAAGCTATTCAAATTAGTAACAATGGGGTCTGAATGCAGCAACCCCTCAGGGAACTATTAAAAAACCGTGAGACGCCATTATTCAGAATGCAGCAACCCCTCAGGGAGAAACACTGGGGAAGGACTAGAAAATAAGGAAACCACTGTATGATCATATGTTCAAACCCTAGTAGAAATAAGCCCAGGGTTTATAGAAGAAAAGCTGCTCAGTGTGCCATAAGGGTTCATGAACAGGATCTAATAGCAATAGAAAAGAACGCTTAAAAGAGAATAAAGTGAGGAAAAATTGAGTGGTGGTGACCTAGAAAATAATTGCTCAAAAGATCTAAGAACAAGGGAAAAAAGGGAATTAAGTCTAACACAAAGAACCCCCAAAAGGAATAACCAAGTGGTAGTGAAAACTTAAGAACAAGGGGAAAAGGTAGGAGAAACCTAAGCCTAATAAAAAGAGCTTCAAAATTTGTAGAACCTGCCTGTATTTGAGGAGCAAATGGAGATACCATCAACCATTAGAAAAACTTTAAAGAGGCAGTTAAGACTATTGGAGACAGCTATGCAGAGCAGTGTTATCTGGAGGACAATGTCTAATTGGAGAAGCTCAGTGGCAAGAAATAGCTGTTGAAACTGCTTGCAGAAACATAGTGGCAAGGTTTCTCGATAGAAATGTTAATAGGAGAAGGCCAATACGCTTCAATAGATGCACAAAATCAGCAGCAAGGAGATAATGCCCTAACAAAAGATAAGAGATAACTATAGTAAAATCTGTTACACCTTATGCCCCAGGACTTTGCCCAAGGCACAGAAGGGAAACAAGTTGGGCTAACAAGTGCAAATTGGTTACTGTTGAGGGAAAGATGTTTCTCTCAATCTCTCTCAATGTTGGAATGCTTCTGGGTTCTCACGGGCAGTCTTGATGTGTGTTCCTATCTTCCTACCAGTCCTAGTTTCTGTTGCAGATGTAGAATTGCCAGTGCTATTGTCGAGAAACAGGAGAGGCTTTGACATTGCAATAGCCGTGATCACTGCCATCACAGTCCTTGCAGCAGCAGCATTGACACAACCATAACAACGATCATTTGGCCAAAAATACAGCTGCAGCCTTACAGACCATAGAGACTCTATCAGAGAGTGGACTTACTATAAGAACAAGTGGATACCTTGCAAGAACTTTTGGGACTGGGATGCGTTTATTCCCTGAGAGCTGTTTGTGTTACCCGTATTGTAACTCTACTGGGATGTATATTGTTTCTGTATTTAATATGGCTACATGGTTTTTCTTCTGTTTATAGATTTATCAAACAGCGGGCAGGCTTAGGAGCTATGGTGGTACTCCTCTGCCTTGGCCTCCTTCTCTTCATTCGTTTTGGCATGCATCTACGAGCTAGCCAATAGAGAGATCAAATTATCTTTCATCAGGCCATAACCGCCCTAAAGGCCGACAGCCCCCCATTAGTATGGCTCCTGATGCTGGACCGGTAGTCAAAGACGGGTAATGAAGGAGGTGGCTGTGTACCAACCTAAGACAGGAGCTGCAGCATGCTCTGCAGGCTCTGATGACGGGTAAGGACATATGCTGACCACTCAGCCTAAGACAGACACGGTCCCGAGCCTTAGTTTAATAATAAAGAAGGGGGATCTGTCGGGGTTTCTAGGACCCCCAGCCCTGGGCATGGTCAAGATGGCGCCTGGCACTGAGCCAAAAGCGGCCAGCTATACAGTAAACAACCAGCGAATTCCAATGATTGGCTAGTTAACAATGTGATTAGAGCACGCCCCCCTCGTTTACCTATTCTATACCTGCAGCTGTCCGCGCGTTTACCTCGTGTGCTCTCCCCTGATTGATTGAGGTGTATATAAGCTTGATGGGCGGGGGAGTAGGGAGAAACTGGGAGTAAAGCAGAAGAAGAAGCTGGGAATGCGCGGGAAGCTGGGAGTGTGCGGGAAGCTGGGAGTAGGAGCAGAAGCTGAGGGAAGAAGCTGAGAAAGGGGGGTAGAAGGGAGGAAGAAGAGTGCGAGCGAGGGCGAGAGCCGAGCGAGAGAAACAAAGCCGCCGGAGCAGGCGAAAGCCGAACGGGAGAAGAGTGAAGTGCAGGAGAGAGAAAGAGACCGAGAGAAAGGGATAGATAAGAAGGAAAGAAAGGAAGACTGTACGCAATAAACCTCCAAAGCTTCAGACGTTTGTCGTGCCTCCCTCTGCGGGCAGAGGGAACGCGATACCGGAGGACATGGCTCCAGGCGCAGGTGCAGGATGGCCGAGGCGCTCACTGAGGGTGAACTGCGCATGTCAGGGGTGGACTTCTCCACGGGGGCCCTGGCGCAGCCCCTCCTCTAGTCCCAGAGGTGCCGCAGGGAGCTGGGGAGGCCAGCAATGACTCTCAAGGCCTAACCCTGAAGGCCTCCAGTTCAGCCCAGTCCAGCCAACCTCCTCCGGCAAGAGGCACACAGACCTCGAGCGTATTCCACCAGCAGACAGCTTCGAATGGTGTGGTGGCCGCCTCGACTGACCCCCTTCCAGCGCCCTGGTCCTAACTCCCCCACACTGCCTGGGCCCTGGGTTCTGGGAGCTGACAGGTCCGCAGGCAGCAACCACAGTCTTTCCCTGGTGGAGGCCCTTGCAGCTCCCACACTGCAGACTCCACATCTCATGCCTCCGTAGCCTTGGTCCCCGGGCCTGGCTGTGGTGGACACTCCTTGCGGACACATGTCCTCTGGTCTGGCCACACCCAGGTGTGGTGAGAGCTTCCCTGGCACCTCTGCGTCTGCCATCTGCCGCTCTGCTGGTGGCTGTTCTGGGAGGTGGCAGGTCTGCTCCGAGCACCACGTGGTCCCCAGGCCGCCCCCATGGTGCAGGACCCCACACGCCAACACACCAAAGCCAAACTTGCCCTTTTGACGTGCTTGGCCAGTCACAAGAGAGCAGCAGGAGCTCGGAGCACTGCTGAGTGGTCGCCACCTTCTCTTCTCCCTCTGCCATGAGGCGGCTGTGACGGTCCCAGGCTGCCCCTCAGCCCACCCACAGCAGAGGCCTCGGGTGGGGCCGTGACAGAGTGAGCCAGCAGCCAGGCCTGCTGCACGGAGGTGGCCAGCTGGGGCGGCTGTGTCCAGTGGCCCTCCTCCCGGTGAGGACCAGGGTCCTCCATAGTGGTTCGTGTTGCAGACGCTGCCTCCCATGGGCCTGGGCGTGGCTGATGAGGCCCTGCCTGGATTGGCACAGGGGTCCCGGAGGCTGTGGGAGAGCCCTAGGGCTCAGAGGGGTGAGCGGGAAGGACAGATACTCTTCACGGCAGTCATGGAAGTATCCGCCTAGAACTGCCACTCGCTGTCATCTGGCAAGAAGCAGCTTGACCAAGAATGACAAGCACAGAGAAGAAAGCAGGGCCAGAAATGGAGGCAGAGGCTGGGCTGGGGCTCAGTGGTGGGCGCTTGCCTAGCATGTGTGAGGCACTGGGTTCGATTCTCAGCACCACAGAAAAACAAGTAAATAAAAAATAAAGGTGTAAGGAAAAAAAAGAGAGATGGAGGCGGGCACCGAGATGCGGACCCCAGCTCGCCGCAGCTGAGGAAGTGCCAGGAGGTCACCTGCACTCTTCAATCAAGACCTGGGCTTGTTCCTGAAACTTGCAAACAAAATCCAGTTTGGGGTCAAATCACAATCAGCCAAAATCAAGCTGCACTTCCTGTTTGGCACTAGTGTCTGGACCGGAAGGGACTTTGACAACCCCTCGCTCTACCCTGCACACACAGCCCCTGAGCTGGTCTCCGTGGGATGGCTGTGTCCCTCATCACCCATGTCCGCAGATGCTTGACGGTGGTCAAGCATCGTCCACTGTCACGACACACAGTCACAGCCCTGTTTACCTCATTCTTTTCTGCTTATATGTGCTCCAAAAACTTTAGGGGGAAGGTGTTGGCAGGATCCCCCTTTATCAAAGTAAGGGCCCCCTTCTGCACAGTGTCAAGCCCCACCAAAATCCACAGAGGTTGGGAAGCAGCCGGGGAACAGCGCCTTGGCCGCGGGTCCTGGACCACCTGACCAGGGGCACATCCCGCTGCATGCCAGAGCTTCCCGAGGTCGGACGAGGAAGCTCTGTGACCCCACAGAACGAGGCCGTAAGAAGGAGGGACTCCGTGGACAACAACCAGCAACGCCTTCAGAGGGAGCCGCCCACCAGAAGGTCAGCTGGAAGACTTCTTGCCGAAGGGACCACACTCATTCCAGAGCCACCCAGGCTCCTCTGTGTGGCCACCTGCCTGATGTCGGTCACCCTGAGTGTTCCAAAATCACGCAGCCTTCTATCTACCTGAGATGCTCAAGTTCAGTTTTCGGCACATGGAAGGAAAAGTCACTCCTGAACATCTTGAAGTTTCTTTGGGTGGTCGTGCTTAAAGGCTACCTTCGCCCAGACTCCGCGGCAACGGACCTCCAACCGGCCTTCTCACGAGCACTCAGGGACCGCCCTCCTGCCCTGTGGGTGCTCCGAACAAAGAAGGCGGCACATGGCGCGTGCTTCCCACAGAGACCACCCATCTGTCCTTCCCTGAAACCGCCTAGCAGTGGACCGGGGTCAGCAGCTTTTAAACACCTGCACACTGCTCTGGGGCTTGCCGTGGCTCTCCAGGGGCTGGGTGGAGAGGAGGTCACTCAGCCCAGGGACACCGGAGTCCACAGGAGGTGGACCCCGGCACAGGACTTCAGTTAACGGACACCAGGGTGACCGCCTGTGGTGTTGCGCTTCCCAGCTCATCCTGGCAGCTCTGCACAGCCTGACAGGTGTGAGGGCAAAGAGCCGGCTCGACTTTCCCGCAGAGAAGGCCTCTCCAGGGTGGGAAGCGCGTGCGTATGCCTCTGCACCTGTGGGGTGGGGGTCGGGCACGGAGCAGTGCTCAGCATGTGCCGCAGGCTCTGAGGAGCTGCTTCTCGCTGCACCTGAGCTCTTACCACGGCCTCCTGGCTACGCCAAATAGGCCAGAAGGCATTATGGGATTACCGCTCCCCCCGGGAACTCTGGGGAAAGACAGTAAACTGAGAAAACCCGATGATGATCAAGTATTTGAATAAAGCAGCATATGAACAATCTAGTACTTGAGAATATTCTCCTGCTTCTCTCCAAGTAAAACATTCACTCAGCTGCATCCATTTCTACAAAGTTTCTAAAAGTCTCTGTGAAGTGTGACATGAGCAAGTCGCCAGATCCCTCTCAGCCACCTGGGTGCCACCACCTTTCAGAACCCTCCAGTCACCGAGACCCGGGCCTGGCAGGGCAGAGTTTGGCGCACTGGCCCTGCCGGACGCTGGACAGCAATCTTCACCCAGGATCCCTGAGACTGCCCTCGCGTGCTGATGGATATAAGGTAGTTTTACATGAGGTGCGAGCGGTTACGGAAATCAACATGGACCCCAAGCAAAGGGCCGCAGGGCTCCTCCCCCGGAGCTGCCAAACGCTGGACACTCAGAGGCACGCGTGTGGTGTGTCGCTGCACACTGTAGCTGGGAGCTCCAGCGCCCACAGCAGAGCGGGTCGGGAGGGACTCGGCCAGCGTCAGAATCCACAGGAGTTCTCATGCACTCATACGACTAAATTATCACACAACGGGGTAAAAGACACGGGCCACTTTTTGCCTCTAAATGACCTACGAAAAGTTCTTGGGAATCTCTGTATCCAGTGAATGGTACCAAGATGCTGTGGATTTCAAGAAAAAATATAAAACAAATAAGTGTGCCTCAAATAAAAATCACCATATTTTGATTCTAAAAAACAGCCAGATTCCACCTGCAAAACTTCCAGAGGGAAAGCCGTCACAGCCCACCAGCTGAGCAGAGGAGCTCCTGAACAGAAAGCACAAGGGTGAAATCTGACGTTTGGCTTCACGGTTCACAGCATATTTCCCATGCAGTCCTCCTCCGGTGCCTGCAGTCAGTGCCCGGAACTGCCTCCCAACACCAAATCCATTGTGCTCAAGTAATTTATATAAAATGATGTCGTATGTGCATTTAACCTAGGAACACCTCCTGTATACTCTGAATCACCTCAAGATGACTTACACCTAGTACAAAGTAAATGCCTAGTACTAATACCTAGTGAGTGCCTAGTACTTTTAACCTGGTACATCATACCTAGTACAATGTAAATACCTAGTATGTAACACCTAGTACATCAACAGCTAGTATCCAATAGCTAGTACTATAACATCTAGTACAATGTAAGTACCTAGTACTTAATAACTAGTACATTATACCTAGTACTATAATACCTAGTACAGTTTCAATGCCCAGTACATAAGACCTATTACTAAAATACCTACTATAATGTAAATGCTTAGTACATAACATCCAATACATAATACGTCGTACTTCATACCTAGTACTATAGTACCTAGTATAATATAATGATCTAGTACTTAATAGCAAGTACTATAATACCTAGTATAATGTAAATGCCTAGTACATAATACCTGGTACTATAATATCTAGTAAAATGTAAACACTCCATACATAAAACCTAGTATATAATCCATAGCACATAATTCCTGGTACACAACACAAAGCACATAATACGGAGCGCAATGCAAAGGCCTAGCGCACAATCCCTAGTGCCTAACACCTAGTGCTATAACACCCAGTACATAATACCCTAATACCTTCTACTGTAGCATGATACTAGTACATGGTACCTGGTAGAATGCAGATGCTATGGAAATGGCCATACTGTGTTGTTTAGGGACTAAGGACAACAAAAAAGAAAACCCGACAGTTTTCTTCTAAGTTTTTGAGCTGCGGCTGTTCGGACCCCGGGCGCAGAGCCTCATCAGAGGGCTGGGACACCTTCCTCGACTTTACTCCCAGGCCCACTTGCTGGTGGGCCTGGCCTGTCCCGCCTCGGGTGCAGGTTTAGACACCAAGGATAAATGCCATGTCACAACTGGCTAGGGACAGCGCGAGGCCAGTGAGGCCAGAGCTCGTTCCACTCCGCCACGTCCCTGAGGGTCAATACATGCAGGGAAGGAAGGGCTAAGACGGGTGCTTCCGTCCCGCACAGAACCCTCCCAGAGACTCGCCCCAACACAGCCTCTTCCCTGGGCAGAGCTCCCGCCCATCAGCCCAGCCCATGAGCAGCAGTGGCCGGTGTCCACCGCCTGGGGAGGGTGCGCTCATGGCAGGTGGACCGTGCACCTCTCCGCACGAGCCGGCGGGGTGGCCTGCACCACGCCTCAGCCCGGGATGCGTGCCTCGTGGAAGCGCGGCGTGCCATGTTATTAGGACTCACGGTCTGTGTGATCATCCAGGAGGGTGAAACGCGTCTGTGGGCAAAGAAGATTCTGAATTAAACCACCTTAGCGAGTCTCCAAGGGGTGAACTCCCTTTCCCAGGGTGTATTTCACCTGCCCTACTGTTTGGACGTTTATTTGGAGGTGGGTGTGGGGATCTTTGCTTTGATGGGGAAGGAGAAGGAACAAATTTAAGAAGCAGTTGGGTGGGTGCATATGTCGACACAAACAAGAAGCAGAACAGATTGTGTGTGTCTGCCAGTCTTGGCGCAGCAAGATGCTGCTACCTCAGTTCAGAGCTCTCTATTTTCCTGCATCTTTTGGCTAAAATTTAGAGTTAGATTTCACTTTATAGACACTGAAGTGCCATCATTAGTCAGGAAGAAAGGTGCAGAGCTGGAATCGAAACAGAGTTACAATTGTAACAACAGGTGTCCAGACACCCCGTCGTCCTCACATCTGCCTGGTGGGTGAACAAGGACAGGGAGGGTCCCAGGGCCACAGGTGGGGAAATGTCACTCTTCCTCTCAAACTTTTCTGACAAATACACAGATATAATATCTTTAAAAGTACAATGAATCAAAAAATTTTTTAAAAAATCCACCAAATTAAAAAAAGTACATCACAATTCCTCTTAGGATACAAAAATATCCCTTGATTTAAAAAAAATAAATAAATAAAATAAAAAGGTCATTGCTCTGCTAAGACCTGATCCACGACGTTCTAGCTCACGGGCCTTTGACGAGGTGCCGAGGACTCAGAGTGTCACAGTCCTCTCAATCCTCCTGGGTAGGTGTCTGGGTCTTTCTTCATATGAAGCGAGAGCGCGGCACTGGGGAAAGGAACCCCTCCACTGTTTGCGGAGATGCAGGAGTCGGGTCGGGTGGGGGGGGTCCAGTAAGCTGCCCCTTGGCCAGATCACGCAGCCCAGATCAGGTCCAACATAGCGCCCTGCCGGCCCTTCTGGCCCAGCCCTGGCCCGGATGCCCGTCCTGGACTTCCTGCAGTGGCTCCCATCTAGGTGACCACAGGCAGCTCTGGCCCACTCACACGTTTTCTTTGGTACACACAGTCTTGGCCAGAACAGTGTTTCAAATTTGAATTAGTTGCCAAAACCCAAAAGCCCAGGACAGGCTGGCTGTCTGTGGTCCTTTGGCGTTGCTGCCACCCACTCCAGGGCCGTCGCTGTGCCCGAGGTGAGGCCTTGGCCCCATGTGTCGGGGTCGGCGTGGGACGCAGGAGGTCCTGGGCAGATTCAGACGGGAGGGGACGCCTGGATGCTTCCAGAGCAGCTACGGATGACACGTGGGCAGGCAGGTCAGAAGACAGACATGGAGGTCTCGGAGGCCCCTGTCCCCGGGCAATGCCCGCTTCAGTGGTGGGCTCAGAGTCGTCTAGAGATGGGCTTCTGAGATGAGCCGTCAGCAGCAGCTGCACCTGGCGCCTCGGTCAGGACCGCTGCCCTCCGAGGGCCTCCCTGGGCTTGGCACCCTACTCTTCTAAGGGTGGTGCACACCCACAGTCCCCTGCGCTCAACTCTCTGTACTTGGAATATATAAAGTGGCTTTTACTTCCTGACCAAGCCCTCAACTGACAAGAGAAGGTTTCTTATTAAAAAAACCATAGATTTCCATTTCTCTTTGAGAAAAAAATTCCTTAAAAATAAGGATGACATCTGGTAAAATCAGGCTCCCACACCTCATGACAATGGCTGACGCACACTTTTGGAAGAGTATGCACCCTCCAGGGGCCAGTGTCTCCACATGTGGGACACCAAGGCCTCTCTACCAAGGTCACCTGCCCTGTCTGCAAGCCCAGAGGCACCTGAACTTCAAGGTGTGACCCCTCCTCCTGCCATCCTGCTGCCTCCCTCCTGCCTGCAGTTGGCGTATGCTCGTGTACGCTGGACCCTCAAGAGGCGTCTTGTAGTGAAGTAGGAGTCCCCAGGGAAGGGCAGCAGCCCCCAGCACCCTCAAAGCCGCAACTCGGGTGGGCAGGAACCAGTTCCTGGGTCCTCACAGGTCACACTGTCTGGACGAGAAGCAGCTTCAAGTATTATATTTATATCAAAACAAGTAGGACAGATTGTAAAGTAGACTGAAAGTGCGTTTCTTGGAAGATCGAATATAAAATCTCAACAAAATCTGTATCTTGGGGCGTTCTCCTCTGTGGTCCTCCCTGAAGGAAGACAACGCTTCAAAAGCCTTGGACTGAGGTCTCGAATCCCGAGCGCGTCTTGACAGGGAACATGTCGTGACGGAATGAATTTCAGGCTAAAAATGAGTCCACTTAGAAGACTCTCTGGGATCATACACATTTATGTCTATGGTCACATTTAAGTATATATCTCCAATTTAACAGTCCAGATATTTAGTATCTTTAGGTTTGGACATCTGGCTATTTGATCAGAAAGAGTCAAGGTTGCTTTTCAAACTCTGAGTAATTGAGGTTGTTTTCGTTCATTTGGGTTTTGGTATCAGGAAGATGGTTTAAAATCGATTAAAACAGCTGCCGGAAGTGACCACAGTGGTGGATGAGAGAACTCATCTATCCATCCGGAAAGGCCCAGGCGCAGACTTCCTGAGAGCAGCCTCCAGAGCTCAAAGAGCCCGGCAGGCTGGAACTAGGTGTGGCCAGCCTAAGCGGGGTGCCATCCAGAGCCCAACCTCCAGATTTCACAGGGATCCGTGACTCCCTGGAGGCGACCAAGGTCATCACGCTTGACCTTCCCGCAGCTCTAGACGCCATGTGACGCAGCACGTTAGTGACAGCCTCGCAGGAGAGTCACAGTCCTGAAGTCAACCTTGGTCAGATTAGGTACGGAACGGAACCTAAATAAATTCCGAAAAATGACGCGCAGAGTGTTTTACTTTCTTTTGTGAAATGACCCCGCCCTGGAGTCCAGAGGAGAGGGGGTGCCGTGGGCCTGCAGCCGACAGTGCACAGCGGGAAGAAAGGGCCCTGCGGAGAAGAGGCGGCTGACCTCCGGGCTCACCCTGCAGGCCAGGCCACGGGAGTGTGCTCACCACTCTTGCACCGGACGCAGTGCCAGCACCCTGTAGGCTTGAGGAGCGGTTGACCTGAACCGGCCGATTCTCAAGAAGCCAGCAGAGGGGCAGTGCTGGACTTCACCTGGGCCCTGACCCTGGAGAACGACGAAGGCCTCCTCCCCTCCCTCTCCTCTCTCATCCAGTCACAGCTGTGTCTTCCAGGAAGCAGCTGAGTGCGAAGGAGCCCCTCCCACCGTCCCCACGGGCACGGTGAACTGTGGACTCGCAGACAGCCTGCTGACCCACGAGGAGGCCAGGTGCAGGCCACCATGTTCCCAGTCTCTGTCTCCTGAACTGACCGCTGAACTCTTGGAGCAAGTGGGTCCCAGCAGCCACTCTGACATGACCTGGGTCCACTGCTTCATGGACCACAGGAGCCTCTCAACCTTTACCAACTAGGTCATCCTCTTAGCACATTCTCCTGACAGGGAGGCCCTCCTGGCCACACCCCCAACCTGCCGCCAAGCGGGATAAGGAGGAAAGCCAGGAGCAGAGGGACCACGTCTCTGCCCGCGTGCTCTCCGCGTGTCCCGACAACACACCCCTTTCGGGCAGAACTTTCAGCACTGTCCTTTGCCATATTTATGGGCCCAGACCCCAACTATGACGAAATGTTCATGGGGTTTCAGTAGCTGCAGCCAAGCCAAGGCCAGCACAGCCTGGCTGATGGACGTGGAGCTTACGATTTTAATGTAATGGATGCATCAGGCAATCAAAGACCCTCCTGGGTTGATGATCTTCTTCAAAACCTATGTCACTCTTTCCATCAGTCATTACACTAGCCTGGTTTCATCACACAGCTTAGAGTGAAACGTGCCGAAGGGGAGATGCTATCAGTAATAAATCACTCCCTCAAAGTGATTAGCCCAGCACACAAGATCCTCAGGAAAGCCCCTCTCAAATGACTGTTCAAGCTTCCCTGGTGGGACACCAGTTGTGTTACAATAGGCCCTTTATGTAACCCAACAGAGAGGCACATGTGTGACCCAAAGCCACCACAGAAAATGAGACCACATGGGAATCACCTTCTTAGCCCAAACCCTCAATACCAAGCCCAGCGGTCCTCCTGAGAAGTCCCGACGACAGCCTGACATCACTCAAAATGCCGCATTCCTGGGTGGCCTTCCTTCCTGCACACCTCCCATTTGGAACTCCCCAGAGCGGAGCCCTCAGGTCGACTGCTCCCCCTCCTGCGCACAGCGTCTCCCGGGCCCCGTCTGCACCAGGCCACTCCGCACGTGGCACGTGAGCTGGCCTAGGTTCAGCTGTCTCTGGGTCAGGGAGGAACCACCATCTGGCTGGTCAGATATGGCTGTGGAAAGGAATGGCACCAGCCACCAGCGACGTGTGCCGGGATGATCCTAGTGGCTCCTTCCCGGAAGCAGTTCTCGGGTTCATTTCCAGGGTGAAGGCCCTCTCATCCCTGCCTCCGTCTCACCACTGGGTCCCAGGCAGGCAGGAGAGCCAGCAGCAGCTGCCTCCCAGTGCCCACTTCTCTGGTTCCTTCCAGCCCTGAGCCTGCCCAGCACTGCTGACCCATGTGTGGCCTTCTTAAGGTGGAAGCTGTCCACTAGTGGATGTCTCTCTCTCACCCTGCACCTTGTGCTCGGCTGCTTCTACGCACCTTGCCTTCTTCCTGAGACCGGAGGAAGCCTGGAGGTGAGCACATTTTCAACACCATAGACCAGAATGGCTGCACACCAAGGAGAAAACACTGTAGGTGGCGACGAGTTTACTCATCATGGAGGGACAAAGACCAGAATCATTACCAGTACTCAGAAGTTCTCAAGGAAGAGCGGGCAGAGGAAAAACAAAGGTACAAGCAGGAAAACCAATACTATCCAAAAGTCCGGCTCACCTACAATAGATGACCCCACGTGAGCAGAAACCCAACTCACACCCTCAGAAAATTAAAAAAGAAAGCAATTATTTAAAAGCACAGTTACTCACGACACTCTATCAAGAACAGAGCTTCTACTGACCAGCATCTCACTTCAACAAAAGTGTCACAGTAAAGTCTATTTCCTCTTAAATAAAATGACCAGTCCCCTAAAAATCAAAGCTATGCCTTGTTTCTTTACATGAGCCACCACAGGGCTGGGGGCGTAGCTCAGTGGTACAGCACTGGCTTAGCAGGCACGAGGCCCAGGTTTGATCTCCCGGGCTGCAGAGCACACACGCGCCTATGCCGGCCACGACAGCAGACAGCACGGAGTAATGAGCACTGGAGCGCAGCCACGGTTACGGCCCTGGGGCAGGACTCCAGGCTCACCTGACCAGGTTCCTCTGGGTCCTCTCTTCCTCTCTTCGGATGTGATTTGACGTATTCATGCTGCAGTCCTTTTCCTTTCTGTCATTTATCGGCATATGGGTGGGCACACTGTTCAGATCTTTATCATTTGACCCTAATGACGACCTATGATATGATCATTATTCTTCCATATCAAGAAACTGAAGGTCAGAAGAGGCTCAGAGTGGTGAGAACCCTCTGTGAGTTGTGCACATAGTCACCAGGGCCTGAGATCCGCCTGACTGCAAAACCTGCTCCACCCCCGGACCCCTCCTCCCGCACCTAGTAAGAGGGACAGGGTGCACGCTGCCACTTCTACAAAGACTGCCCAGCCTCTCGCAGGCCATTTACCCTAACACAGGTAAGCATCACAAACACAAAGGCTGTATTCATGACTCATGAACCTAGTCCACAGCTCACAAACGGGAGGCTCAGACATGCTCCTTTCAACTGCTCCTGGGAATGGCGCTCTTTCTCTCCAAAAACCGTGCCTGATCCAGATGCACCCACGCTGTGACTCAGTCTGCACCACCCGGTCCGAGAAGTGCTGAAACTCAGGAACCTCATCACAGATGCTCAGACAAAAAAAAAAACATTGAGTAAGAAAAATCACTTAGTAAGCCTGCAGCCACGTGGAATGCAAGCAAGCAGTGGCCACCTGTGTCGCGGCAGAAGTCAGTTATTCTTAACAAACAGAGAAGAAAGGAAATAACGAGTGGCATATCAAGTAAAAGAGCCAAGATAAATAGGGAGTCAGATGGTTTTATTCTAAAATGCACTATTAAAATTAATTTTCATAAAAGCACAGGAAAAACAATATATGATTGAAACCTATTTCAGGTGATTTAATCCTCCTAAATACGTGGAACAAAAATACATGTGGGAGCTGCCCCCACACACCGAGGTCAGACCCAGTCCATAGCCCCCCAGCCCACCCCCACACCAGGACAGAGGCCGGTAGCTGAGCCTACCCCCCTACTGCTGAGGGACACTGCGCCTGCCTCCATGCTGACTCAGCGCACCCTCGCTGGGACCCCCCAACTTCTTTGGAGGCTGGTGCAGGCATTTTGAATTATTCCTGAGGGCGTGGCCACCATCACTGGACTGGCAGCTCCCTTCCTGAGACACCTACAGGAGACTGGAGGCCATTTGAGAGCTACCTCCATGTACTCACTTACATCCTACACCCTTCCCCATCCTCTTGTTCACAACTAGAAATATTGTATATAGTAATTGAACTCATTCTGTTCATTACAATAATGTTAAAGTCTTTGCAGGGGCTGTCTGGTTCAGGTCTGCATTTTCTCTGTGTTGGGTGCTACTGGTATTGATCTCCCCTTCAAAGGAGAAGTAACCTCAGGGTCACAATAAGCCTGCAGGGGGGAACTTCAGTACTTCTGATCTTCACTGCCAGAGGCGACTATATAGAAACAATATGAAAAAACAGGGGAAGAAAGTGTCCCCAACAAACCAAGATGCTATTTTGATAGAATCCAATGACAGCATGGCAGTAGAAATGAGAAAAAGAATTTAGAATCTGCATAATTACATGATCCATGAAGCAAAAGATGAGATAAGAGAGCAAATGCAGGCAATGCAAGATCATTCCAGTAAACGGTTAAAAGAGCAAATGCAGAGAGCAAAGGAACACTTCAATAAATAGATAGAGATTCTGAAAAAAAAAAAAACAAATACTTGAAATAAATGACAAACCAAATTAAAAACTCAATAGAAAGCATCACCAACAGAATAGATCTCATGGAAGACAGACTCTCAGACAATTAAGACAAAATATTTAATCTTGAAAATAAGTTGAACAAACTGAGAAGATGTTAAGAAGTCATGAACAAAACCTCCAAGAATTATGGGATATCATGAAAAGACTGAATTTAAGAATTATTGGGATTGAAGAAGGCACAGAGATACTGAATTTAAGAATTATTGGGATTGAAGAAGGCACAGAGATACAAACCAAAGGAATGAACAACCTGTTCAATGAAATAATATCAGAAAATTTCCCAAACCTGAAGAATGAAATGGAAAATCAAATATAAGAGGCTTATAGAACACCAAATGCACAAAATTACAACAGATCCACACCAAGGCACATTATAATGAAAATACCTCACATACCAGACAAAGATAGGATTTTAAAATCTGTGAGAGAAAAGCATCAGATTACATATAAGGGGAAACCAATACAGATATCAGCAGATTTCTCAGTCCAGACTCTAAAAGCAAGAAGGGCCTGGAACATCATTTCAAACTCTGAAAGAACATGGTTGCCAACCAAGAATCCTATACCCAGCAAAACTAACCTTCAGATTTGATGATGAAACAAAACATTTCCACAATAAACAAAAGTTAAAAGAATTTACAAACAGAAAGCCTGCATTACAGAACATTCTCAGCAAAATATTTTGTGAGGAGGAAATGAAAAGCAAAAATACAAGTCAGCAAAGGGAGGAGCTACCCTAAAGGAAAAGCCAATCAAAAGAGAAACCAAGTCAAGTTAAAAACTAAAAATAAGCCAAAATGTCCAGGAATTCAAATCATATCATAATAATAACCCTGAATATTGATGACCTAACCTCAATAATCAAAAGACATAGACTGACAGATTGGATTGAAAAGAAAGACCCAATAATATGTGCCTTCAGGACACTCATCCCATAGAAAAAGACATCCACAGACTAAAGGTGAAAGGATGGGAAAAATATACCATGCACATGGACCCAGTAAAAAAGCAGGGGTCGCCAGCCTCATATCAGATAAAGTGGACTTCAAACCTAAGTTAGTCAGAGGGAATAAAGAAGGACATTTCATACTGCTAAAGGGAACCATAAAACAGCAAGATAAAACAATTTTAAATATCTATGCCCCAAACAATGGAGCATCTATGTATATCAAACAAAACCTTCGCAATTTTAAGAATCAATTAGACCAAAACACATTAATAGTGGGGGACTTTAATATACCACTCTCACCACTGCATAGATCCTCCAAACAAAAACTGTACAAAGAAACTATAGCATTAAATAATATAATCAATGATATAGACTTAATGGATATTTACAACTCTGTAAATATTTCATCCATCATTGAGTGAATATATTTTCTTCTCAGCAGTTCATGGATCCTTCTCCAAAATAGACCATATGCTATGCCACAAAGAAGCCATTAGTAAATACAAAAAAATAGAGATCCTACCCTGTATCCTTTTAGACCATAATGGAATGCAATTAGAAATCAACGTTAAAATAACAAACGAGAACTACTTATACACCTTGAGACTAAAAAATATGCTACTGAATGATGCAATGATAACAGAAGACATCAGGAAAGAAATTTAAAAATTCTTAGAGGTAAATGAGAACAATGACACAACATATCGAAATCTCTGGGACACTATGAAAGCTGTACTAAGACGAAAGTTCATTGCATTGAGCTCATATATTAAAAAAATAAAAAGTCAACAACTAAATGACCTAACATAACATCTCAAATCCCTAGAAAAAGAAGAACAGATCAACACCAAAAATAGTAGAAGACAGGAAATAATTAAAATCAGAGCGGAAATCAATGAAACTGAAACAAGTGACAATTCAAAAAATTGACAAAACAAAAAGTTGGTTCTTTGAAAAAGTAAACAAAATTGATAAACCCCTAGCCACACTAATGAAAAGAAGGAGAGAGAAAACTCAAATTACTAGAATTCGTGATGAAAAAGGAAAGATCACGACAGACACCATTGAAATACATAATATAATTAGAAGCTACTTTGAAAATCTATACTCCAACACCATAGAAAATATCGAAGACACTGACAAATTTTTAGAAACATATGAACCTCCCAAACTGAACCAGGAGGACATACACAATTTAAACAGATCAATTTCAAGTACTGAAATAGAAGAAGCCATCAAAAGCCTACCAACCAAGAAAAGCTCAGGACCAGATGGATTCTTAGCTGAATTCTACAAGACCTTTAAAGAAGAACTAATACTAATACTCCTCAAAGTATTCCAGGAAATAGAAAAGGAGGGAACCCTTCCAAATTCATTCTATGAGGCTACTATCACTCTGATACCAAAACCAGACAAAGACACATCAAGGAAAGAAAACTTTAGACCAATATCCCTGATGAACATAGATGCAAAAATCCTTAACAAAGTACTGGCAAATCGCATACAAAACTATATTAAAAAGATAGTGCACCATGATCAAGTGGGGTTTATCCCAGGGATGCAAGGTTGGTTCAACATCCAGAAATCAATAAATGTAATTCACTACATCTATAGGTGTAAAGTTAAGACTCACATGATTATTTCAATAGATGCTGAGAAAGCGTTTGATAAAATAAAGCATCCCTTCATGCTTAAAACATTAGAAAAAATAGGGATAGTAGGAACATACCTCAACATTGTAAAGGCTATCTATGCCTAACCCACAGCCAACATCATTCTTAATGGAGAAAAACCGAAAGTATTCCCCCTAAAATCTGGAACAAGACAGGGATGCCCTCTTTCACCACTTATATTCGACATTGTCCTTGAAACATTTGTCAGAGCAATTATAGAGACCAAAGAAATTAAAGGGGTACAAATAGGAAAAGAAGAACTAAAGCTGTCACTATTTGCTGATGACATGATCCTATATTTAGAAGATCCAAAAAAACTCCACTAGAAAACTTCTAGAACTAATAAATGAATTCAGCAAAGTAGCAGGATATAAAATCAATACGCATAAATCTAATGCATTTCTATTCATAAGTGATGAATCCTCTGAAAGAGAAATTAGGAAAACCACTCCATTCACAGTAGCCTAAAACAAAAATTAAATACTTGGGAATTAATCTAACAAAAGAGGTGAAAGTCCTCTACAATGAAAACTACAGAACATTAAAGAAAGCAATTGAAGAAAACCTTAGAAGATGGAAAGATCTCCCATGTTCTTGGATAGGCAGAATTAACATTGTCAAAATGGCCATTCTACCAAAAACATTATACAAATTCACTGCAATTCCACTTAAAATCCCAATGACATTCCTCATAGAAATAGAGAAAGAAATCATGAATTTCATCTGGAAGAAAAAGAGACCTTGAAGAGCCAAAACAATCCTGAGTAGAGAAAGTGAAACAGGAGGTATCACAATACCAGACCTTCAACTATACTACAGAGCGATAGTAACAAAAATAGCATGATATTGGCACCAAAATAGACAGGCAGACCAACGGTACAGAATAGAAGACACAGAGACAAAACCACATAAATACCTCATACTAGACAAAGGAGACAAAAACGTACAATGGAGAAAAGATAGCCTGTTCAACAAATGGTGCTGGCAAAACTGGAAATCCATATACAGCAAAATGAAATTAAATCTCTATCTCTCACCCTGAAGAAAACTCAACTCAAAATGAATCAAAGACTTAGGAATTAGACCAGAGACCCTGCACCTAATAGAAGACAAAGAAGGCCTGAATCTTCATCATGTTGGCTTAGGATCAGACTTCCTCAACAAGACTCCCAAAACACAAGAAATCAAAGCAAGAATCAATAAACGGGATGGACTCAAACTAAAAAGCTTTTTCTCAGCAAAGGACACAATCAAGAATGTGAAGAGAGAGCCTACAGAGTGGGAGAAAATCTTTTCCACATGCACTTCAGATAGAGCACTTACCTCCAAAATTTATAAAGAACTTACAAAACTTTACACCAAAAATACAAAGAACTCAATCAATAAATGGGCCAAGGAACTGGACAGACACTTTACAGATGAAGACATACAGGCAATTAATAAATATATGAAAAAGTGTTCAACATCTCCAGTAATTAGAGAAATGCAAATTAAAACAACTCTAAGATTTCATCTTACTCCAATTAGAATGGCTATCATCAAGAACACAAACAATAATAGATGTTGGCATGGATGTGGGGAAAAAGGCACACTCACACATTGCTAGTGGAGTTGCAAATTGGTGCAGCCACTCTGGAAAGCAGTGTGGAGAATCCTCAGAAAACTTGGAATGGACCCATCTTTTGACCCAGTTACCTCACTCCTCGGTTTATACCCAAAGGACTTAAAATCAGCCAACTACAGTAACGCAGCCACATCAATGTTTATAGCAGCTCAGTTCACAATAGCTAGATTGTGGAACCAACCTAGTTGCCCTTCAACAGATGAATGGATAAAGAAACTGTGGTATATATACACAATGGAACATTATCCAGCCATTAAGAAGAATAATATTCTGGCATTTGCAAATAAATGGCTGGAATTGGAGAATATCAAACTAAGTGAAATAAGCCAATCCCAAAAAAACCAAAGACCGGATATTTTCCCTGGTAAGTGGAGAATGATATATAATGGGGGTGGGGGAGTAGGGAGGGAGAGAAGAATGGGGAAACTTTAGATTATGTAGAAGGATTATGTAGAAAGGGTATGAAAAATGGTGGAATGAGACAGACATTATTACCCTATGTACGTGTATGATTACACGAACGGTGTGAATCTACATCGTGTACAACCACAGAAATGAAATGATGTACCCCATTTGTATACATTGAATCGAAATGCAGTCTGTAAAAAATTAAAAGATAAATAAAAAATTTAAAAAAAAACTGTGAATGCCATTTCAAATTAATTAAGTCACATTTACTGAGTCCAGAGAAAATCTCAGGCAACTCAAAGCATTTGCTTGTAACATTGGGCAGATGAATCTCTAGCTTGGCTCCTGACCTCTCTGACTCCTGGATTCCTTCCCCACCAAACTGACTTCCACTTCATATATCAGAACTAAAACTTTCCTACCTGGTGTAAAGATGCTTTAAATTGAACCTTTACAATTGGAAGGGTGAGAAGTTTATTAAACTTGTCTATGACTTTATGTGGAGATTTACCTTGTCAGCAATTTTATAAAAACTGACTGAATATTTTCACTTGGAGAAAATGCAGAGGGTTGGTAGAAAGCCATGGCATATGGTGCTAACACAGGAAGATCCATTCTCATGATGAACAGTGTATGTACAATTTCTTATAATTCAACCCAGTGTAAAAAGGGCACTTCCTGTGACAGCGGTGTCTCAGAGCAGGTTCACTGGCTCTAAACCGACGTACACCTGTGTGCACCCGTGTGCACCTTACAGTCCCAGGGAGGCCATGCAAGAACAGGGTCACCTGAGAACTCTGTATCCATGCCTTCATTTTGCTATGAACCTGAAACCTCTTCTAAAAGGTAAAGTGTATTTAAGGAGAAATAAATTCCATGCACTGTTAAAAAACCAGGTATCTGAACAGACTTCCTTCTGCTGCCTTCTCACGCTCAGGTGTTACAGCCCGATATCCCATGACGGAAGACCTCCAGTGCTTCTCGCTGGTCCTGAATTTGAGGAGCAGTTTTTGAATACCCCATTCTCATTTCCTACCAGTGTGACTGGGTTTTTAACAACAGTCGCAGGTTCAGTGCAAAGCTCACAGGTACCCTTGAGTCTGACCCATTTTCTTGCCCATAAAGTTCCCAGCTGGAATAGGAAACTCGGTACGTCTATGTGATGGTGCTCAAGTCACCTGGACTTGAGGTGCTGAGCCGGCTCCCACCTTGGGAGCCAGCAGGGCTGGGCGGGCTGGGAGGTGCATCCCTAGCAAATGCCAGCAGGTGCTGGCGCTCTGGCCAGAGTGGACTCACCCTCCTAGGCCTCAGCGCCCCCGAGGTGTTTTCTTGTACGTGAAGCACGGAAATTCCGTGGCTACCTGGGTGCAGTGGCAGCCAAGGGAAGCAGGGTTTGCTTCTGGCTTGTTCTCCTTCCCCTCGGATTCGAGAAGGCCATGGGGTCTGCAGCAAGGCTGTCCTTGTCCGGTTTTCACGTGTCCCAAATTATCCCCAAGAGTGAAAAGAAACAGCTTGGAGGCTTCAAAGCCATCAGAGAACCTCGAAGAAACTCTCGGCTGGTTCCCAATCTGCCAAGGCGAGGATGCAGGTAGTGCATCCTCAGGGCCCTGGAGCAGTTAGGGCGACTGGACCCGAGTGCCAGCCGGCCTCACAGAGCACACGCTCAGAACCCGCCTCCGCTGTTCCTCTGTCACTCTCCAGAGAGGAGGGTCGCCTCGGCCACGCTGAAGGGCCTTGAAGTTCGAGGACGTCTGACTCGACACTGGGCATTTCAATAAGTAGTCATCAAAACACAGATCTCGGAAACAAACGCTCGCATTTTAAGTGTTTGAGATAATAAAGTAAATATGTTCATGTGCTATATACTTACGAACTAAGTGAACACTAAAACAGCCTACTAAAACGTTACATTTAAAAAATCTTCAAAAGAACAAAAATCCTCGTTCAGATTTATCTCTGTCCCTTCTAAATCCTTTTAAATTCAAGAAAGTTCAGTTTTAAATTAATTAATTAAAATACTTGAAATATCCAATATGTCCCAAACAGGGAAATGTCAGATAAGCCCGGGACTGAGCTCATGGTAATGGTACACAGCCATTGAAATTAGAACTTGAAGCCCACTTAGCAAGGCAGAAGGATTATTATGAGAAAATATAAGCACAAGAGTGCAAAATTTTACATAGGTGGGGAATTGCACATTTTGTGCAAAAATCTATGAATGCAGAGGGCTCCACACATAGCCCTAAGTTCAAAATACTGCCTGAAGTACAGTATGCTGAAAAGTATGTATGTGTACATTATTTTCTCAAATTCAAGATTATCTGGGAATCTTTTATTTTTTCTGGAAACCATGATATTAGTCAGAACTCTTGCACTAAAACTTAACTATTCCAAATATTTCAAGTGCCATATTTAATTAAAAAGTTTGTATCCCAGAAAAGTGTATGAGTAATCATCTCAGCCTTCAAAAACAAGCTGTATACCTCAGGATGATAAAATACAAATACCTATGTGCATTTTGAGAAGAAACTTTAAGTATCAACAGATATTTTCACTTCTGTGTTAGTTTAGGATGAAACATCTCAGTTCTAATTTTAGAAGGAAATATCAGTAGCTGAAAGGAAAACTATTTCTGCAACATAATGCTGAATAATAAACACAACAGTAGGCTTGAGAAAGTGCTTTATAAAAAGAATCTCCATGTTAACTGCAATTTTCCAACATTCACCATGAAGATTTTTAAATAATTGTAAAAGTGAAGACATGACCAGGATTTGAAGTACGCCCAAAGCTGTCAATAGCTAGTGTGAAGACCCCATGTGGTACTTGATGTTGGAGGTTTCTTAAGAATGAGCCTTTGAGACACTAACGGGAGATTACTGAAGACCCTGAGTACGACGCTTGGCTGGCTTGTTCCTTGGGTACACATAAATAAAATTTGCAAATTCCTTTTGCTACCCAGTGACACTGAACTGAAAGACATTTTGGTGTAAAAACAAAATATGATTCCTAAATTAAAGGGTCTCTAGTTAATGCCGAGGACAGCTTCAGATTTGAAGAACTTCAAAGTCCACCCTGCGATAGACACTGACAACTAAGCTGGAGGACAGAATCGACGTGGCTGAAGTTATACGAGCCATGATCTCACTGAGCACTAAAGAAAAAAAGGCATTCCGTCCAAGGGCACCCTGAGACTTGTTCCAGGACATAGGTCTTGCAGCCTGATCATATGCAACCAGAGCCAGGGATGTCTGGCAAACAGTCACTCAGTTCCTCAGGAACACCCCATTTCACAACCCCAAAACCTCGACAGACAGTCACAACTTTCCTGAAATTAAAATGCAAATAGTGGCATTAACTGCAACTTGTCCCTGTGAATAAGGGAATACTGACCCTGTGCTGACCTATATAAATGTAATACGCCAGAATCATTTTGTTGAGAACATTTTCCCCAGCTGGGCATGGTGGCCCACCCTGGTAATCCCAATAACTTGGGAGGCTGAGGCAGAAGGATCCCAAGTTCAAGGCTAGCCTCGGCAAATTAGCAAGGCCCTGTCTCAAAATAGAAAATAGAAAATAAAAAAGTAACTGGGGATGTAGCTCAGTGGTTTTAAAGCACCCTTGAGTACAATTTCTAGCACACACAAAAAAAGTTTTCCCCAAATTTTATCTATTATCTACAGTAAATCTGAAAGTTTCCAAGTTAAAACAGATAGAAAATTTGCTTTTGGATGTTTACATATGGGATAAAAATGTGACACTGACTTGAGAGGCACAACTAGCATTTTTAAAAAGTTGGGATTGCCTGGTGTGGTGGTACACACCTGTAATTCCAGCAACTCAGGAGGCTGAGACAGGAGGATCCCAAAGTTCGAGGCCAGCCTCAGCAACTTAGGCCCTTAACAACTTAGGGAAACTCTGTCTCAAAATAATAAATAAAAAGAGCTGGAGACGTGGCTCAGTGCTTAAGGGCCCCTGGATTTAATCCCCAGTACCAAAAATAAAATTTTTTTAAAAGGAAAAGGTTGGGTTTGGGAGCTATGGAGTAGTGGGGGTTCTGAGTGTCATCGAGGGTCTCACGGGGCTGTGAGGTCAGGGCCTCTGCCTCTGTAGATGGAATTCCTCGAGGATGCTCCTGTTCCAGGGCAGCAGCTGCAGAGCTGAAGGGCACAGTGGTGGCACTGGAAGATCAGCATCTTGGCTTCCAACCCTCTGACTAAGAATACTGCTCTTCCTGCTCATTTACTGGTTAGGTGACTGAAAGTTCATGTTGTCAGCATGCATGTGGCAACTTCTGTATTTCCGTCAATCCCTGCAAACTTCCTGGCACATTCCACAGTCTGGACATTATTCTCACCTCGTTAGGGTCACCGCCTCTCCTGCACGAGTGCAAAGGCTGTTGTCATGTAAACAGGCGCAGGTGAGGCACAGCTTAAGTGAGGCACCACAGCCAGCATGCCACCCGTGGGTGCCAGGTCTTAAGGAGCCCTCCGTCCCGCTCCCTAGTGTGTGACCCAGACCTTCCTGCACACCTGCTTCCTGCTTATTCCATGGGACAACTGGCTGAGATGCCAGGAGCCAGGGCCCTGAGATGTGCTAGTGCCCTGCCCTTCCAGGAGCCAGGAGGAGAACACGCTCTCCCAAGCAGCGTTGGGAGGTCAGGACTGACCGCACCCGACCTTTGGGTCACGTTCGCATGCCACCCAGGGTCAACTGCTTCAGAGCAAAATAATGTTAAAAGAAAGAAGACAAAAAAGTGGACACAAAGCATGAGCACTTTCTCACAAGCCCTGATTTTATTGTAAAACAATTTCCTAAGGATGACTGACTAACACAAATACTTTGTTTAATCGTGAGTTTTGAAATGAATGAGTTGATCAAATAAAATTCATCCATCCATCAGAACAGGTAATTACACCAAGAGTGACCACCAGTCTATACAAAGAACATGTAGTTCAAGAAGATATCCTAGATTTGATCACAGGCGGTTAGACTGAAGGCAAGAAAAATAAACACTTCGTAGGATAATTTCTAATTGTCTATCTAGAGGATACATGGAATATAGAAGAGTCACCCTTGGGGACATCTGTGTCCTCTAGTTACATATTTGCAGTTTATTGGGAGAATCTCTGAAAGGTGACAAATTGGTTGGCAAGATGAAGTTGGAACAGCCCAATTTACAAGTTCACTGACTTATAATAATGCTAAAAAGGGAAAAAGAAGAGCTCCTTGGGTGAATGGGAAAAAAGCAATGGAACAATTGTTGCATTGCATTTGATCAAAAATAAAACCAATTTTTTATTGTGATTCAATATGAAAATTAGTCTTTGTGTAATTATTCTTCAAAAGAACTATGATCTGCTCTGCTAAGGGCTACTTTAGCCTCTGGCTCACACCAACACAACGAAATATTGCCCAGCAGCAGGGTTGAGAGTAGGGCGAAGCCGCAAACCTGGTTCTTCAGCTAAAGGCGAGCTTGGCTCACCTGCATGTAGCGGAGTCCAGTGCTCTGTTACACACACGACCCATGTCACCTCCCGTCAAGGCCAGCCCTGGGGCGCAGGAGGGAGGCGGATGTGAGGGGCGAATGTACAAAGCAACTTTCCTCACTGTGGCTTAGATACACTATTTCTTACAGTAAATAAACAATTGCATAAGTATGAAAGCACGGAAAAACCAACCACCACTTGCAATTAGCGACTAGTTGATGCTTCAAGACATTGCAGTGGATTCCATTTACAAAGACAAGCTTGAGAGGTCAGTTTACCTCTGCATCATCATTTGTAACAGTTACACTCAGGATAATCAAATTGCATCCACCAGCACCAATCAGAACCGCAAGGAGCGCTCAGTGCCCCCAACAACGTCCAGGTGCCAGTCGGCACTGCAGAACCATCGACAGTCACCAGGACCCAGAGCAGGTCAACAAGCCCCTGGCCTCCTCTCACACTTACATCTGCTGCAAAGCACCTGCAAGGCCATCTCACGATGGGCTGTGTGCAAGATGAGTGACATCTTCCCCCTGAAAAAAATTTGCCACAAGGTAGGTTCTCCTGGAAAAGACCCGTTTTGTTGGCTAAATTGTCTGCAGTGCAGTTCTCAGATCCAGAGGGAAGCTGGGCACGTCCCCATTTAAACGGGATGAATGCATTCCCACCTCCTGGTCCCAGGGTTCAGTGGGCACCTGCCGTACACACGGCACCTCACCAGTGCCAGGCCATGGACCAGGGCACGTCCGAGTCAAAAGAAACCAACCGAGTCCATCTACCACTGCCCGAAAGACTCCTGAGCAGCCTCTGATCCCAGGCCTGAAGGAGAAAAAAAGCTTCAAAAAAAAAAACACCAAAGTTTCATTAATTCATGGAAATTCTAGTTATCTAAATCTAAGGACACATTTCCATAATCTTGGAAACAGGACTCCGAGGCTATTCACAGAAACATGCCGGCCATGTCCTATGGTGTCCACAGCTGTGGGACCTGTGGTCAGAGACGGTGTATTTCCTTTTCCTAAATGTGCTTGTACATCTAAAAAAAATCAATTATATGCCAATCACATCCCATTCACTTTGAACAAGTCACCTTGTGAAGAAATACAAAGTCATATTAAAAATACAAAACCCGGTCATATCAGCTCTGTTTTCCGCTGATCAATAAAGCTGACGCAGTGCTATTTCCCCTCACGTTCCGAGGAACTCACTGTGTTCATCAGCAGCTCTAATGCCCCGATATTCTCCATCGCCTCTTGGTAAGATGTTCACTGGAATTCCAAGATTCCACAGGCTGGAATCTTCCCTGACTCCGCAGGTCAGCGGGCGGCGGACATGATCTCTAGTCCAGCCTCAAGTCCAACCACGAGTGGCAGCTCTGCACCATTCTCATGACCAAAATACGTGTGGCCCCAACCTCTCTTTACTGTGTGGTGGTCCTCCCTGTTCTGTCCTGCAGCCCAGCCACGACTCCGTCACCAAGACCATGCCCAAACAAAAAGACGTCTTCCCAGCTCCCGGAGGCACTTCCAGACCCTCAGGAGACATGCCCCTTTCGCAGGAGCCCTAGGTGGACACTATCAAGAGCTAACTTCTGAACGGCTCACCACGAACAGCTAGCCAAGGATCCTCCCTACGGCCTCCTCCTCAGCAGGTGCAAATGGCAGTGCGTGCCTTCGCTGGGAATTCTGTCCACAGATATCTAAAAGCCAAACGTGTCCTCCAGATCCAGACTCAAAGACAACCATTCACACACACTTCCATCTTTAGTTTAGACCCACCGTATCATATAGGAAACAAATCAAACTGTTTTTCTGAAAAATATTAAAACTAATTATTTACAGTAAGAGGTTCCTAGTAATAAAAAAGTGAGGTACAACCCATCAGTAACAACAGTGAGCAAGGACGTCTCCTGGACCTTGGCCTTGAATACAGCAAGGTTTCTCCATAAGATGCTTGGATGACATTTCTTTCATCCAGAAGCAGCATAAAGGGTTATTCTAACAAACTGACAGCTTAAATTATGAAATCCTTAGATGCTAGACAAAAATGATAAATCTTAGCCATTTAATTCCCTGATAATTAGAGTTAATATTTAAGTAAGCATAGTACTTAAATACTAACAATCTTTTGGAATAAACACGTCTGAATTTACCAAACTATTCTGAGAGAATATCATTTACCATAACATCTCTAAAGTAACTCACTCCTAAGAAAATCAAAGCAGTCAAAATTATGTTCATCAAATCACAAAAGCTTATTCTGGGTTGAGAAAGCATCATCATTTACTATGTTGGGGCAAAGCAATACAGGACCATCATACAACTGAAAAAAGAATCCAAAGCTGCTAGTTGAAAATACCTGTGGGGTACGCATGAGAGCACAAATCTCCTCTAAAGAAATGGGGGACACTGGGCACCTCAACCCCAGCAGCTGAAACGGAGTTTCCTGAAAGTGGAGAGATGTTGAAGAGCAAGCACCTCTAGGACCCGGGAGGGGCGCCCTTGGAGCCAGGAGAAGCTGAATCTTGACGGGGCCAAGCTCCAGGGGCCTTAGAGATGGGACACATCCTCCCTGCTGTGGAGCCAGAGAAAACCTGATGGACCCTCGGGCCCTTTGCCTGCCCCTCGGAGCAGACGACCAGTACTTGCAAACAACTTTTCTGTTGCTAAATTTACACTGGATGAAAATTGAGACAAGGGTGTCTGAGGTCTAGGTTCTGGTCCCTCACCTTCCTGATAACTGACCACCAAATAAATACATATATAAAAGTTACTTAATTTTTCTGAATTTCAGTTGTTTTCATGAAAATGTACTTCTTTATCCCACTCCTACTGTATACATTCAAAAGCGTCATTTCTGTGCCGTAGGGCTACTAAATGAGACACCCATACCCACACACTTGCATGGCGGGTGCACACTCTCCATCAGCCAGGCATCTGAGAGGCCACGCAGGACCCAACAAAATAAGAGAGCCACAATCCCGCCCTTCTTGAGCTTATGATGCAGAAAGTATGTGACTATGTTACAACCTGTGACGTGCGGACAAACGCAAGGCACTGTCCTTAGGCCTCAGTGTCGCCACAGAATTACAAGCCTGAAGGCCGCCTTTCAGCAACTTAACAACTCAGTTCCGTCTCAAGTGCTCCAGGAAGGAAATCAGTCACTGCTGTCACAGGCACAGCTGAACGACTCCGTTTAGCTGACAAGACGCCTGTTTAATACTGAGGACCGCACACTTCATAAAGTTGTTGAATTGTTTCCTCAATATATCTGAGGAAAGCAACACACACTCCATTCTAAATAAAGGATTAACCTTCAGGGAAGAGCATCCTGGTATTTATAAAGTCCTGCTGTAACTATAACCAAAGAGAGAAACTTCAAAGTGGGGATTGAGAAGCGCTGTGCCAGAAAGAGACTCTGGCCCAAGACAGGACATTCTAGCTCTGGCTGACAGTAATTTCAGACTCTCTCTTTGAACGGTGCCAACTTTTCCTGAGCGTTTAGATGTCGCTGCCAAGGTTGGCTTTCATCGACTTGATTGCATGAAGTGGCTAGGCATGTCCGAGATAAGATAAGGCAAGAGAAATATGGGGAGAGCCATTCCATTCACCGATTCATGGGTTTCCAGTGCAATTCCAACGTACAACTGCAGAGGAAAATACAGCCCACTGGAAGACCAACAGACGAGAGGCACGTAATCAGGGTGGCATCCAAGTCTGCGCAGGGACTGCAGCTATTTCCCCAAAGACAGCAAGCAACCTTCTTGGTAGGTACTCCTGGGTCTCAGTCACAGTTTTGTTATGGCTTTTGTTACCCTGGTGTTGGGGATGGAGCCCAGGCCCCCATGCATGCTAAGCAGGTGCTCCACCACTCACACCTCCAGCCCCCAAACTGCTCTTAAATCTAGCAGCTGGTTAGGACATCAGGGTGGCTGGAGACCAGTCTCCTGCTTCATTCTCTGTGTCTGCCAAAGGCTAACAGCACAAAGAACTGGCCCCAACAACCCCATGCACAGAGTCTGGTTGACCAGAAGTTTCAAGACGATTTTTTTTTCAGTCCCAGTTTTGTATACTGATCATTTCTGAAAGTGGGTTTTGATGGCAAGGGGTGGCCTCTCACTGGTCCCGTAGGACTCCCCTCATCTTCTCGTCCTCAATTCAGGACACCCCTCACTCCACTGCTCCAGACTGACTTTCCGCTTACTGTCCCCCAGGCCGGGGGAAGAGCCACCGTTGGCTCACCAGGGGCTCCTCACCACCTCCCCAGGTCATTCAAAGAGCCGAGAGAGAGAAGGCAGAGACCTGAGGGACACCACCTGCAACCTTCCACTCAGAGCGGGTGGAGGCCTGCTGCCTGAGGTCGAGGGGAGACCCAGGAGCAGAGCCCAGGTCTTGCGCACCTTTGCATTGCCAGAGTCCAGCCACAGCGACGGACCGACACTGGCTGAATAGATGGATGAAAGACCACCATCACAATGATCGTTCATATTAAGTGCTTAATGAATGCTAGCTACTGTTTAACAGCATGTTAAGTATTGCGATTTTTTATTTTTGTGGTGCTGAGCATTGAACCCAGGGCCTCATGCAAGGTGAGCAAGCTTCCTACCACTGAGCTACTCCCCTGCCCCAGATCAGTTCTTGCTAGCTTCCCCAGTCTTCCTGCGAGGGAGGCAATATTATCACTTCTGTTTCACAGGTGAGCACTGAGACGTGGTTGAATGAGGGAATGAAAGACGTGATTGCTGAAGGTCACTGAAGGCCAGTGCTGAGTGCATGGGTTGCTTGCTGTGGGCCAGCCCCCCTGAGACGCTGAAGGCAGAGCGGGAGATAGCAGGGACCAGGTTCTTCTCCTCTGGGCTCAGATGCTTTGGTCAGAGGAAATCAGAGGGAATGGGAGACAGAAAGTGGTAAACATGCGTTGGCATGAAAGAGTCAGCACGGGGGGGCGGGGGAAGGACAGAAGCACTGCGTGAGTGAGCAGGGTGCGCTTGAGAGGGCCGTGTGCAAGCTCAGCCCTGAGAGGGCCGTGTGTAAGCTGGGGCCCAGGGAAAGAGCAAGCCTCCGAGCAAGCAGGGAGTGCAAGGGCCTCAACACAAAAATAGCTTCATCTGAGCAATAAAAATAACGCCAGGGTGGCAGGTGGGTGAGGGAGCCCTGGGCTTCCCAGGCCAGGATTTGGTATCCGCTGCCTACGTGCAAGGAGAAAGCACTGGAGGTTTAAAGCAGAGGAATGACACCCGACCCGAATGCCGCAAAGGCCTGGATGTGGAGAGTGGTCACACCGCACAAGC
This sequence comes from Sciurus carolinensis, assembly GCF_902686445.1. NCBI lineage: Eukaryota > Metazoa > Chordata > Mammalia > Rodentia > Sciuridae > Sciurus > Sciurus carolinensis. The sequence goes on from NC_062227.1 coordinate 1,783,243, forward strand.
GAGCCCTCCAGGGCCCTGCAGGGCTCCAGAGGGAGCGGGAGGTGCAGGAATCAGCTGGACTTGGCCCCTGCTGGTGTCTCCGTGTGGCCTGGCTATTTGGAGGCATTCTCGTCGCTGGAATATCTAGTTTCTAAAGCTGTTTCTTTTTGACCAATTGTCTTTCCAAATGGACAACAGCACATGCAAGTCAGCAAGCGGAGGTGGACGGGGGGTCACATTCCCCTCCTGGTAGTTTTGACAGGGAACATCCGTCGGGCTGGCTTCATTTCTACCCCTCAGAAGAGATCTGGGGTCTTCTGAAAGGTCACCTGATGCCAACATAAACTCCTCCTTTCAGTGAGTGCAAGGCTGCAGAAGTCCAGAACTGCCCAGTGTACGTTCCCAAACCATGAGCACCAGGGGAGGGAGCGCAAGTCCAGCAGTGGGACAGGCGAGGGGACCGTGCATCTAAAACCGGCTCCAAGAAATTCGCAACCGCAGCAGACACTCGCCTCTGACCAGCCGTGCTGTGCAGAACATCTGATTTATTTAGCTGGCACTTCTCACAAATACCTAATCATGTAACTTTCTTAATCTCTCACTGCCTCAAAGTGCTGAGCTAGGACATGGAAAGCCTTTGCAAAATAAAAATGTTTCCCAATAGGAATTGCATCATAAATTCAAAGAGCCCCTGAACAACGATTTGGTGGGGAACAGAGAAGACAAAATCCTTGCGGGCATCAGCTCCAAACTGCAGCCTCCAGGGTATGCCCCCAACCACTCTTTTAAATCCATCCCCTTGTGCTGCTTGATTCTGAAGGAGAAAGACAAAAGGAGGCATGCAAAACCATCTTCTTCTGTTTCTACTAGGAACCAAGATAGGAATCAGTGCCAACCACTGAACCGGGAGTCTGAAGCTGGGAACTCTGGAGATACCTGGGACCCTCACAATAAGATTTTTGTCAAAAGAGTCAAATTCCCACGGGCAACAGCCAGAAAAGAAACCGAGAAAGCAGTGATGTCCACAACGCTAGAGCGAGGAATCCAGAACAGACACCTGTGTCCACCGACACCTGGAGTGAAGGAAAGCCCGTTTTAAGATGGCCACGGCTGGGCGCACGAGTTGTCTCAGGTGGCTGCACGACTCGGACAGGTTCTGGGAAGTTCATACAGATCCCATGAGGGGGGCAGGAAAACCTGACCCAAACCAGACAGAGGATGATAAAAAAAAAGGACTGAAAGAAACAACCACCCGTGGGCTCCCCAGGCCGCACTTTAAAAGTGTCCTTTTAAAGGGGACACTCTCTACGCACAATCAAATCCACGAAGCGCCAGCTGGCTCCGTGGCACGGACGTCCCAGACCGGCTGCTGCCCTGGGAAGAGTGGCATCGCGTCTCACATGTGCCTTCCAGGGGCAGGTTTAACGCTGACACCAGAGGAGGTGTGGGAACAAGACGCTCCCTGCCCTGAACGAAGATGATATCCGCACTTTGTTCCCTTCTGAATGATAATCGGGGAAGATATGCCTTTGTTTTCTAGAAATAATTGCTCAAAATATTCTTATATCCAATCTAGTAAACACCTTTGAGGACCACGTCACATCCTTCACGGGGGTGGGAGACTGGTACGCCACGCAGGTGGATTTAGTGTGTGAAAACAGCCCAGAGTGTTCTGAGCTAAGTCCTGAGAACCAGCCAGCCGACGGGGCGAGGGTTCAGGGTGCCACTGGGGATGGAGAATGCAGTGTCCCTGAGGAGGTGCAGAGGCCCAGCCCACAGCTTCAAGATCACTGCTGAGGGCTTTGTGGTTGTTCACAAAAAATTCCAGGGAGCCGGAGGCTTCTGGAAAATACTGGCTTGCAAAAAACAAACCCCATTTCACGACTCGCCCTCTTCCCAAAGCCTTGTGATCTGACCTTCAGTCCTCTCTCCTGGCTGAAGACGGGCGGCCAGAGGCCCCGAGCCACAGCAAGCCTGTCTGGCATGCAGGTGGCACGCCTGGCTTTAGCAGAGAACATTCCGGTGCTGACTAGCTAGCCTGACCCCGGGACTCCGAATTGGCCTGGAGTGTGTGAACAGAGCTCTGGTGTTTAGTCTGAAAAAGGAGGAGGCGTGTGGGTGTTGGAGGGGCTTTGAATGCAGGAAGCTCACACCCTGCCGCTGGTTCTGAGGCCCTGTGGCAACACCTGCGTGGGGACCCTCCCCTGGGACTCCTCTATGGGCACCTAAGGATGCTGAGCAGCCTCCCCTTTCTCTCATGAATAATAGAATTCTTGAGCAAAGATCTCCTGAGGTCTACAATGTCATTGTAATGTCATGTTGATTAAATTCAGTGCATTACTCAAAACTCGTTTTCCTGATTCAAATCTTGTTTAGATAATTCTGTGTTCCTGCAAGACCACTCAGTCTCTGCCACAGCCCCTCGGGGCTTGGTTTTCTTCACAGGCAGGACCAAGCACAAACCACGGGTGACCCAAGTCCTTCACTTCTACAGAGACCAAACACAACCATGCCTCTTGCTGTTCTGGTGCTGTCACCGGCAAGGTGAGCTGTAAGGTACGTCTGAACTCAGAGCAGGTGATCAGAATGTCTGTCCCCATGTCCGGCTAGCGCAACTTCCTCACTCAAACAGCTAACGTGATAAAAAGCTATTTACCTTAGCAGGCCCTAGCCTTCCTTTGAAGCAAGTCTTTGGTCACACGTAAGTTGAATGGTTATTAGAGACTAGAAAAGTTTGGATGTAAAAATTTTGGTTATGAAGTGGCAGTTTATAGCCCTACCTTTTTCACATTAAAAAAATGCAAGTGCAGAAATAAACCTGTTAAATCATGAAAGTATTTCTTAGCCTCGAACATCTCATTCTATAGGTGATGTAATTAAGGAATGGAGAGTTCCCATGAGTTGGCAGAGTCATGAGTGCATTACGAACAGGATCCAGACTTGCTCACGAGACCTGCAGACCAGGGTCCTTCCCAGCTTCTTCACGGCCTGTATTTTCTAACAAGGGTCCGTGTTCCTGCAGCAGTGCCAAGCCCAACCCAACTGGCAGACAGGTGCAGTGGGGGACAGAGAAGGGAGGAGCGTGACAAGCCCGCTGTGCACCCCCATGATGCACCAGTGCAGAATCACCAGCCTGGTAAGGCCCTATGTTCTTCCTCCTTCGCTGCATCTGTGGCCAAAACTGCTGACCTAGAGGATTTGACCACAAGAGAAAACAGATCGATGTGTGTGGTTCCAGAAGAGCTGAAAACATTTTAAAAAATAATATGCACTTCAAGGATGATGCTCTGGTCAGAGTTGACATTGTCAAATGAGGTTTTCCTTCTCCGCTCACTGCAAAGCAAGTAAAAAGCGTTAATTGCAACACTGATAAAATGCTCGTTTATGAAAGTCGGGGAGAGTGTGACTTACGCCCTTGTGAATTTTATATTCAAAGACTTAGAAACCAACAGCTCCAGGAAGGTAGACCTTAACTCTAGGTTCAAACTTCTGAAATATTCAAGAGAAAGAAATTTAGCCAATGAATATTTTAATTAATCAATTGGCAAATATGTGTTCAGTGCTCGGTCCTTGCTGGGGGCCTAGAGTCTGGTGACCAGGCACAATCTTTACAGTTAGAGAAACCTACAATTCAAAACCAGCATTTTTTCAAATGGCTGCTGTAAGTCAGTTCAGTGCTGGGGATATCAACAAGGAGCCCCTTGTACAGAGTTCCTGAACCTGCAGACACAGAGGAGGGAGGAACTAAGCACAGAATTCTCTAAGGAGCGAGAACAAAGCCCGGGCGAGCCCCAGAGGGAAAATTCAATCTTCCAGGGAAGGGAAATCCAGGCAGAAAAGCTGTCACACTTGGCAGTTTGTTTTAAAGGTAAAAATGGGCAATGGCACAGAGACCTTCCAGCTTGTCTGATTGTGGGGAGGGAACAGGACAGGACCATCCTCAGCCTTCAACAGTCGGTGTCTCAAAGCACCTCATACGTTGACTGTGACTGCCCATGGGAGGTGTGGCTACTGCTGAGCAGGCCCTCAAACTAGCGCACGCACTCTGCCAGCGAGAAAAGCTGCCACTGACCGCGCACCTCGCACACACTAGGCACTGCTCAGAGCAGACAGCACTGTCCTCTGAGCTCTGAGACAGTCCCCGGAGCGCGACGCTATTATCGCGAACTCATTTTACAAATGAAGTAGACTGGAAACAGAAAGGTCAAACAGCTTGATCGGGGTCACACACCTGCATGACAGGGCCACAAGCAGCTCTGGAGTGGGGCTTTGGTTATCGTGAAACCCTCAAAGCATCCCTGGGCCTCCAGATTGTACTGCACTCACCACCTTAAAAACCTCCTCTGCGCCCATTTAAAAGGTCCAGTTCATCCCGACCAGAGGACAGAAGGTGACACCTCTTAGGACATGGGTGACACCTGGTCACTTCGAATGGAGAGCCTGTTTTGTGGAAATGGGATGGCGGGGTGTGACGAGGATGGACTTGGAGCTGGGTGGGCCTGAGCCTGGGGCTCTGGCTCTGCGCGTTCAACTGGACTTTAGTTCACTTCCCCTACAACTCTTCCACTTTTCACAGGTAGAAGGAAAACTCAATAGACACTGGCTAATCTTGCTTCTGGAAGCACTGTGACCAACTGGCCAATGCCACAGGTCACTGCTGTGACTTTGCCCAGCAGCACGGAACCCACGCCCACCTGGCCCCTGCCAGCCAGGGCCCAGCAATCCCGCTGCAGCTGATCCCCATCCAGCTGTGACCTACAGAGAAGAGCACCGTGGAGCTCCTGTCACTGGGACTCCTCAGGCATCACTCGGTCGCTGTGAAAGGTGTTTCCCTGGGCCCTCCCCACGCCAGCTTTCCAGCTCCCCAAGCCCCAGACCCCTTCCTCTACGTAGTCTCAAGGCACGTCTGGAGCATCAGCTTCCTGAAGAAGTAGACACATTTTGGTCCGTGGTCTGCTCGATAATCAAACAGCTTGAGTGGCCCTCCTCTCCTCTTCCTTCCTTCTTCTCTTCTTCCTTCTTTCCCTCCTTCCCCTCTCTCTCTTCCTGTCTTTGTGGGGAGGAGGACTGTGCTCAAGGTTCAAGGATGCGACACAGGCCCTCACACCTGCCAGGCAGGTGCTGTACCACTGAGCTGCCCGCAGCTTCTAGAGCCCTTCAGACGGCACCACACGACACTGCGTCCAGACGCTCCTCTGAGAGGGTCTGTACAGACTGATCTGACCCACCCAGCTTTGTGTTCCTCCCAGGATCACCCCACATCCTTCCTACCCAGTCCCACACGCTCCTCAGATTTCTCTCTGTATAAATTGGGGGGATTTTATAGTTCTTTCAGACTGCATCTCACAACGGGCCACAGTTTGCTCTCCATCTTTAGGGGCCATTGAGTCACAGGGCCTAGACTGATATCCGTATGCCATCCATTCCTTAGCACACACAGCAATCCATCTTCCCCATTATTTCCGAGTACTTTCCTGACCAAATAATGATTACGCTTTCTGGCTTCCTTTACAGATGCAGGTGTGAGTGACATTCAAGTTCAGGCTCACAGGGTATACAGAGAAGTGACGCATGCAACTCTCAGGTTGCAGCCTTAGAGGGTGGGGAAGGAGGGTCCCTTCTGCATTTGCTTCCTGCATCCTTCAGCTTCGTGTGCACCTGATAACAGACTGCCTTGAGCCATGTCCCTTGGGATGGCAGAGCAAGGACCACGTCCCGGGGGCACCTCACGGAGCAGGGTCAGCACACCAACTTGGCCGCCTACACCTTCACTTCTGTTGGTCTTATCTAAGCCTCAAGCCCCGAGGAACTCGTACTGATAAGAGGACTCAGGAAGAAGAGACTCACCTCTGCTTGGAACAGGCTTCAAGGGCCACATGTCAGCAGGAGGAAAGAGCCCTACCTGCTGCCAACACAGTAATACCAGCTGGCTAGGTCACAGGCCAGGCAGTGGACCTAAGGGGAAAGGCAACAGGGGATTGCCTGCTTGAACTGAGGTTCAGGCTGAAAAGCACTCAAGCCCTCAAAGAAGCCCAGATCCCTTTGTCGAAGAAGTTTCTGGAGGTCTCGGAGCACGGAAGGCACCCTTGGCTTGTGGCAAAGGTGGAAAGAGGCTGAGAAGGAGGCTGAGACTCTCCCTGCTGGGGACCCACAGGAGAAGTCAAGGCTCCCTGGGGGGCCCTGGAGAAAGAGCAGGATGATCCCAGAGCAACAGCTCTGAATGAGGTCCCTGGCCGGACAGCACTTGCACTTGGGGGCAGGGACACCATCAGGCTCATTGCAAATGTGGACAGCTTGTCCACTCCACCCAGAAGGCCTGAGTGGCCAGAGAAGGCTGCAGGGACACTGGGCGCACCACACTGACCCCATCAACCCGGAAGTAGGCTGGTGAGCTCGCAGCTGGAAAAATATGAGGGGCAATCATCTCAGACTGGGTCCCAAAACCGTCGACTTTCTAAGAAAGCAGTCAGTCTTTGAAAAATCTTCACCCCTGGACCACTAGTGAAATCACACCGGAAAGCCCAAACACTGACTGGCAGAAACAATCACACAGAGCAGATCTGCTTGTTTTAATGAAATGTTTTTAAGATTTGCAAATTCATATACAAGAGTATAAACATGCTTATTCACAATATCCTGGTTTCAAGCTGAACTGTGTGTAAAAAATTCAAAATAGCAGGTGATAATCAGAAAAATTCTGCATACTAAAAATGTCAAATCCTTTCAGTTAATTCCATTTCTGAAAGTGGGTCATGGAATCTACTTCTACAAGGGTGAGAAAGTGTGGCTGAAAAGAAAGTTACTTTAAATGCTTTCCAGGGATCCTTCAGCAGGGAGAACCACCTACCACCGAGCAGGACAGCAGCAGTAACCCAGAGTACCATTGATCAGGAAAAATACACACTGATTACATTCATCTGTGATTCTTGAACTGTGTGTAAGAGTGACTTCAAAATGACATCTGGAAACCAGGTGCAGTGGCACCTCTATAATCCCAGAGGCTCAGAAGGCTGAGGGAGGAGGATTTCGAATTCAAAGCCAGGCTCAGCAACTCAGAAAGACCCTGCCTCAAAATAAAAATATAAAAAGGAATGCGGATGTGGCTCAGTGGTTAAGTGCTCCTGGATTCAAACCTCCCCCCAAAAAAGAGGACATCTGCTACATAGAGAAAATACACCATAGAGAGAAATTGTGTGTCGAGGGTTAGACGCAGAAGTATTTCAAAAGTGATCATATTTTTGCTCTGGTTTTAATCCAGCTATCTCTAAGGGGAATTTTAGAGAACATTTCTGATTTGCAATATTTCCCAGGTGTCATTTCTCCTGGAATGCTTGGCTGGTTGGCTCCTTTAGTCTACTCAGCCCCACTCTTTCCCAAGCTCTGACCCTCCATTTAGGGGAGCATGAGCTGGGGTGGGGAGCCACCTAGGCCTCTGTCCTCGGTTCTCCTGTGGTTCTATCCAAATCCAGGGTGCTCCCTCCTCTCCCCTCCCTGCATGTGAGTATGTTGGTTCTTCTGCGCAAGACCTCGGGCAACTTGCCTAGGTAAGGCAAGACGGAATAAAGGGGCTGGAAGCACGTGACCCAAATACCCCCAATCCCTCCTAACCCTGGAACAAACTCAGCCAGGTACCTAAAGATGGGCGGAGGAACAGAGTCGTGTTAAAGGAAGAGTTATTTGTAAAGTGCTCAAGAGAGACCATATACTGCTATCATGGTGAAAGGCTGCCCGACATTAGGAAGCCTCTGCTGTTTTTCATATATTATGCATGAGGACAGCTCAGACGGCCATCTCAGAGTCACAGGCTGTCCTGGAGACGTTTGAAACCGCTTAGGTGTGGCACATCTGTCAGTGCACGGTCATTTTGGATGGTGACACCCTAACATCCTGTTAGGTTTTGTTTGCTTTTAACACTCAAGGATCAGATGCCACCTGCACATGAAGAGCCTGGTGTCCCCTACCACTGCCTTTCATGTCTTTCACAGGGGAAAAAAGTGAACACCAGACGAAACACGAGGCAGTCGGTTCCCACCCCCATGGCCAGGGGAAGAGAGGAGGGCGAGGTTTCCACAGCGGTGCTACAGAGGTGGATTCAAAGGGAAGCCACACGAGCTTCTGCCAGGACTTGGCTTTGCAGGCTGCCTCACCGGAGGTACAAAGAGAGGGTGAAGGCGTGAGATCCATTCTCGTGGCACGCGGATCCCTGCACTCCCTGCCCAGGGTGTAGGGGAAACTGCACGCTCGATTTAGCAGCCCCCTGAGAGTAGGCGGACCAGAAAACCCTTCAATAACCTTGAGATCTCCACTTCCTCAAGAAGAGAATCAAGGTGGCATCCACCCGCCTGCGGAAGCTTGGCCGTCCGAGGCACCATTAGTCTTCCAGGCCTGGGCTGTCTTCCGGGTGCGTGCAGCATCCTGGGCTGCCCTCTTCCCCCGGGGCATCCAGCCTCTGTGCTCCCCTGACCCAGGCCTGGCAGGAGCGTGGGGAAACAGCAGGCTCCAGGCTGAGCCGGGGACATCACTAGGTCCCACCCCAGGCACACACTCACACACACACACACACACTCAAAACATCCCCACGCACTCCCACTCACATCTCATACACGGAAAAACACGTCACACACCCAAAACACCTCTCACACTCCCACTTAGAACACTCAACATTCCACACACGTGCTCACACATGCAAACTCACACACCCTTACACTCAAATGCAAGCACACTCAAAGGCACACTCACACGTGCTCTTACACTCATACTCACATGCACAGGAATACACACCCTCCCGCACTAAGGAGAGCTTCCCTGTCCCCAGGGAAGTGTGAGCAAACAGGAAAGAGTGGAGCACGTTAAGTTGAAACATCCCCTGGGCAACTCTGCCGTCCAGGAAATGGAGAGGGAGGGGGCTCCTATTCTAACGCCTGGAAGCCAAGCTCCTCCCGGCAAGCCCTGGGCTCAGGGTGGACTCACATCTGAAGCCCACAACCTGCTCTTGGCTCAGGCCAGCAGAAGGTGACACTGCCTGTGGGGCCACCAACGGGTGGGCACCATGGAAGAGGCAGGATGGGCGAGAGGCCAGGAGGGCGGGACCCCACACTGCAGGCAGCGCCCCTACTCCACCTCCCTGGAGACTCAGGCCAGGGCTTTGTACCGCCCGCTCCTGCAGAGCACTACTGTCCAGGTAAAGGGCTTCACGGGAGCGCACCACCAAAGGTTAGTCGGGAGAACTAGGCTCCAGCCTCCCAGACGGGGGCCAAGCAAGCTGCCCAGTAGGAGCCCACGCTCAGGGCGAGGTTGAGACAATCAACGGGTCGTTCCCTGCTAGCATTTCACAGAATGAACAAGTTGGCTGCAGGTGACCACCTGCCTAATTCTTCTAACAGTCACAGCGCCCAGCCATTGCCCTTGGAGAGGGAGGAGGGGAAGCCTGAGGGGATGGTGGGTGGGGCCAGGCTGGGTCAGAAAGTGGAGAGAGCAGCTTCTGACCCCAGTGCCGTTCCTGAGGAGGGCCTCTCCTGGTCAGCACTGACCACAAGTCGCCCTCTCTCTAAAAGCCCCTCCTTAACTCAGGTACTATCTTCCAATCAATAAATACAAACCGTGTAAGGCACTGTGCCAGGCTCCATTGCAGAGGTGACCGTGAGCAGACACCCACTGTGCTCAAAGCCCTAAAGAACCCATCCCAAATCACCCCCACATCCGCCTTGCTGAAGGAGCTCCTCCTGAGTAGGAGTTTGTTAATGACAAAGACCCCTGCAAAATGATCCTGCCTTCAAACTTGAAAAGCAATTTTGAGGATGAGGCTATAGCACGACCTCAGGGGTCCCTCCTGCTGCCCAAACTGGCTTTTATAGGGAGGGTTCTCCCACCCACATCTCCCAGACACTTCACTCTCTAAACCCGCCGGTTAACACTGGACTACAAAGCCCTGCTGGCGGCGCGCATATCGAGTTTCACCCAACTCAGTGGAGTCCCCTTTCCATTACTGCACAAAGAAAACATTTAACACAGGTGTGATTCGAGTCATTAACCTCTAGCAAGATGCACAGAGGTGGCCTTTCCTGAGAAGACCACCTTCTCTTTGTAAACACAATTGCTACTTAGTGAAGTGTTCTATTTTCTAGCTCTGGAGTGGGAAGAGGGAAAGCCAGGCACGGCCCCATGATCAGTCTTAGGAGTGGGATTCAACACAACGCGCAGGATTTGAGAAGAAATTCAGAAACTCCCGCACTCCTCCAGCGCTGCGGGGTCTTTAGACCCAGCCGAATCCTTTCAACACCCTGCCAGCCAGAGAATAGTGAGGCGCCCCTGTGGGCATCAGTGAGGCCCTCCCAGGACCTGTCTTCACACCGCCAGTCCCAAGGAGTTCCAAGTCTGCTTTCCAACCCTTTAAATATTTGGAGAGGGAGGGCGGGTCTAGGTTGGTCCACAGCCTCAGCATCCAGCACTTCCTTGTAAAAGGGGCTTTTGCGGAGGGAAAAGAAAGTAACTCCAAGGCACTGTTTCCGGGCACCTCGTCCCTCTTTTTCTTTTAAAACACGATTGGATCTTTCATTTCTCCCTACCGGGGGGCTGGGATAGCGGGTGGGGAAGAGATGGCCTCCGCGTGGTCTGGATGAATGCACGGTGTGCTCCCCCGACCCCCGCGGGGAGGGGACCCCAGGCCCAGTGCTCTGGTTCCCACCGCGGGGTTGCGACCGCCTTCCCGTGCACAGGCAGTACTCCTTAAAAAACATCCACGCGTGACTAAACCCAACACAACGGTCTCCAGCACCTGCCGATCCCCGTCGCCAGGGCTCTGCAGCTGGATGGCAAAGGGAGACACTGGTTCTTTGCCCCAGACTGGGACGTGAGCGAGACTTACAGTGACACCGGGACAGCGCGTCTAAGAATGTTGCCACCAGGACCACGCTTCGGGAACTGAATCCCAGAACACGAGAGCCCTTAACTTTGCTAGGAAGCCCCGGTCCAGGCGCCCTCCTCACAGTCCCCAAGTAACCTTGGGGAGTGGACTGGACTCACCTACTGCCAGGCAGATGGGGAGCAGGAGCCTGAAGACGAGTCCGCACACTACTTCCGAGGCCATCGCGTCGGTCCGGCGAGTCCGAGCGGAGGGGCGAGGCTCAAGGGTCCCTAGGGCTGGGACTCCAAGCCCATGCCCGCCTAGGGCCTCCTGCCACCGGCGGCTCGCAGCCGCCCAGGCATCGCCTCGGCGCCCGCCGCCGCGCTCTCCGCCCCGAGGGCGCGCTCAATGCGCTCTCGGCCACCCCGCGCCCGCAAGGGCTCTGGGCAGCCTCTCACCAGGCTCTTGGCAGCCACCTAGCCAGGCACCCGACCCTCTGCGGCCGGCCCATTAAGTGTAGAACTCTGATCCGGTGGGAACGGCCTCTTCAGGGACAGCCGGGGCGGGGGCCCTGGAGGAGGACGCTTTGGGGGCCTGAAGCGGTGAGGAAAGGGGGCGAGGAGGGAGTGCAGTCCTCTGGCCGGGATCCCGGGGCGTCGCTCAAGGGAGGCCGGGAGTTTTTTGCGCAGAACCCTTCTGAAGCCAAGGAGTCTCCGCTGCCGGGCCCCGGCCCCGGCCCCCTGCCCACGCAGGCTGCCGTGCGCCGCCCTGCGCCTGGCTCTCGAAGCTGCCCCGCGGACCCCGAGTCTGGTCCTACAGTCCCCGGCCTCAAGCAGCAGGCTGTGGATCCCCGAGCGGCGGCGTAGCTCAGCCTCTGCGCCCCACGGCTTCGGACTGGAGAGACCGAGGTGGGAGCAGTCAGGCGCGCAGAACCGTTCTGACTCCGCCGGCTGGAGTTATCTGTCCGCGGGTGGCGCTGCGAATCCCTCCCGCACTAGAAGGAATCGTGGGATCGTGGGCAGGAATCGAGATGAAAGCGCGAAACGGAGTTTGCGATGCCAATTCCCTCCTCCACTGTCTCAATTTTAAAAAGAAAACTAAACGCCGTCCGGATGCCCAGCGCGCCTCCCGCCCGCCGCGGTGCAGCCTCGCCCTAGCGGCGGCGCAGCCAAGGCTCCCTGGCGGGCGCACACTTCTCCACCTTCAATGAAACTTTGGAAGCCCTCACTCGGGGACGGGCGTGTCCTCCCGCCAATGGGAAGGCGGCTCTGGGCTGGCGCACCCGGACCGCCCCCGAGCTGCTCTCGAAGCACGCGCAGTGCACCCGCGCGAAGGGCGAGTCCCATCTGCACTGGCGGGCGGAGGGAGGCCGGGCCTTGCCTGCCAGGTGGGCTTCTCGCGTTGGTTCACCTCTCCTTCCGCGCCTTGGATTGCTACTGGTTCCGCAGACCCCTGTCTCTGCATGGTCCTGATTCTAGTTTCATATCCAGGCATCCCGTACACAGGGAGTGCCCAAACTCAGGAATCACTTCACGCCAGAGGAAAAATGCACCGGCCCAGCAGGAGAGTAGTCAGGAGCTTGAACAACATTGTGGGCAGTCAGTGCTGCTTAGCACACAAGTAACTAACCACCTGCATTGACAAGACGAATAAAGCTGGAATTCTAGAAGTTTGTCCGTATCTAACCAAAGAAGTTTCAACTCTGAATGGGGTCTGACCAATCCTAGGCTTTCTCCAGAATGCACAGAAACACTCAGAAGTGCACCCACTTTATACATCTTGGCGAACTCTTTTGTTTTTGCCTAGGATTTGCTTTTCACTGATTGTAGCTCTAGAGGAGAATATGTTGGCCCTTAGAATATTCTAATAACCTCTCTTTTGCTTGTTTACTAAACAAGATCTAGAGAAATTGGCTCTGGCTGGGAGATTCCAGTTTGCACCTTCTCTAGTGTTAAGATTATCCAGGAGTGGGGGAGACTTGCAGGGGCCTGATGGGAATCTCAGGACTAGGAGGCAGAGGATCTTGTGATCTGCAGAGAGGACCAAGGAGAACTGGCAGTTCCATCCAAAGAGTGGTGAAAGCATTTGACTACCATTCAGTACCTGCACCCTGGGTTTGCACTGGTTGGGAGTAGGGAATGGGCAACCCTTGGAAAGCATGCAAACCGTGGGTCTCTGGTTTAGCCCTAGCTCCTTAATCAGTAACAACTACCTGTGTAGACCCTGATTTGAGATAAAGTAAGCCTGTGGTTTGAGCTCAGATGCCCTCCTAAGTTCTCTAGGAGCTACGGTGCACTTTGTGATGTGATTCATTAAGTTTTTTTTAAAATAAAGACTCAAGGTAGTTGAAATCTTGTGCAGACACCCTGAAACTTAGACCACCTATGTGTGCTGCCACCTTCAAGAGCTGAGGGAGCTGAGACTGTGGCTCAGTGGCAGAGTGCTTACTTAGCATGTGAGAGGCACTGTGTTCAATCCTCAGCACCACATAAAAATAAACAAAATAATAGTGTGCTGTCCATCTACAAATACAAAATTGTTTTAAAGAAAGCAGCTTAGATAACCTCTAAACCCCAAACTGATCATAAGCCTAAGAGCAGGATCAGAGGAGAGGACAGAACTTAAATTAGCAGCTAAACATTGATTGTGAATAAGAAATATTTATTTTACAGAAGCCTGACACCAATCTGTCACTAACTTTGATGTTCAGAGCTTGCGCTTGCCCCTGCCCCACCCTTCCCCTCTCTGATATAATCCATTCTTGGGTCCTAACTAAAAGGTGAAGAAACCCTCCTCAGTTTCAATTAATCTGTGTCACTACTTGAATCTTGTTTCCTCTGAATAGTCTGCACGTTCTCATCAGGCTTAACAACTGTCCAGCGTGTTTCACAACCACCGACCAGGTGTGGGGACGCAGCGTGCCAGCAGACAGACCGTCACACTGTCCTCTCCGCCTGCCCTGCTGAGCGCGTGCCAGGCTAGTCACTGGGTTTCCAGAGGTGACAGCGCCATCGCAGTTCTGAGAGCTCCAGCACCTATTCTCTAAGGAACTTTGGTCGTCCAGACAATATTTAACACGAGGTGTTCAGTCCTGGCCACAGGCCGCTGTCACTTGGGGAGTTTTTGAAAATCCAAATACTCTGACTCCACACTCCCAGAAATCCTGACACACTGGTCTGGTGTGGGGGCCCCCACACCTATCTATTTTTTAAGGCTCTCAGGTGATTCTCAGGTATGCGGTCAGGGTAGAGAACCATGGTCCTCATTCACATATCAGGACTCAGAAAACATTCCATTAGATTTCAAAACCAAGGTCCAATGGCCAGACCAAATCCACCCTTCCGGAGCTGGGTTTCCATACCAAATTGCCTGGAGCACACTGGTCCTTAGCTAGTGGCATTGCTTCCATGTATTTATTTATTGGTGCATTGCAGGTGTGCAGAGTGGTGGGCTGTGCCATCGCATATTAGTACGTGAACACAATGTGACAACATAATGTGGCCGATATCCCTCCCCATTGCTGCCCCTCCCTCCACCCCCTACTCGCTGGTCCCTGCCCTCTATTCTGTTGCCCTGCAGTGGCATCCTGTTTATAACTGCTACTTTCCACTCCGTCTTCGTACCTTGAGGGACAGGGCTGGTGTCTCCACAGGTCTGTCTTGAAGGGCTCACTGGTGCACCAGGGTCTGGATCACTGCGTTCCGGGCCTCTGCTTGCCCAGCAAGCTTATCCTCGGTCTGAGCACGATTCGAACGGAATTCTGAAAGCGTCTGAGTTAGAGACTGCTTTGGTGAGAAGACAAAGCACCTGCAATACTCAGGCACGTGAGTGTGCATTTTGATATCTGATGAGTACCCGGTGTGGTTTGGATGAGCGTCCTGCAAGGCCTATCTGTTAAAGATTTGGTTCCCCGCTTCAACAGTGGCCCTGGGGGAGAGCCACTGAAGGGAATGGTGAGCCTCCCATTTCGTTTTCTTCCTCTTCACGCCCAGCCATGAGGATAACTGGCTTCCTCTGCCATGTTCTGCATACATAGTGCCATCACAGACTCAAAGCAGCATGGCTATTGGTCACGGACTAAAGCCTCCAAAACGGTGAGCCAAAATAACCTTCTTTCTTTTTAAGTCGATTTCTCTCAATCATTCATTACATTAACAGAAAGCTGACTTACCTAGTCATGTGAAGCCCATGACCACCAGTTTGGCACAGGGAATGACTGAAGCAGCAGCTCCGCCCTGTCTCTCTGAACCTACACTGTCAAATGATGACTTCTTTGGATCGTTACTGACTAATGCCTCAGTTTCTTCATCTGGAAATGGAAGAACATAGTAAAACCTGTCTAATGTGGAGCTAACAGATGAAACTGTGTACGGTCCTTAGAGGACCTGTGCCTGGCACATAGTAATCATTCAGCAAATATTGGCACTGCTATTACTGTAATAATTACTATTACTGCTATTGTTGTTGTTACTGGAAAACAGGTATGGTCCTACTTTTTTTTAACTGATTTGCTGAAGCTGTACTTGCTCTGACACTTAGAAGGGTACACAGGCCCCCACGGTATGTTCAGACACTGGTGCAGTGGACTGGTGGACACTGTCCCAAGTGTGGAAATCTTTGGCTGCAAGTAACGTGGCCCTTCATGCCTGGTGCGGGTTTAATCGCACCTTTTATCTTTTACCTTTTCTGAACTTGCCTTAGTGCTGTGCTGATGGACAGAGTCACTCAGAAATGCCATCTCTGTCCCAGATGCTCATTCTCTCTATCCAGCTCAACAAGGCAAATAAGAGCTAACAATCGTTTTCAGCCCCATATCATCTTTAGCCCCATTATCCTCAATTATCCTCTCAGATACTCTGTTATCGTCTTTTGAGAGATCTCAGGGATGGATATTGTCCCAAATGGCAACCTTACAAAGCGGTGTCTCCCACAGGGAACATAAAGCTTGTCAACCTGGCATTTTCTTCCTCCAGAGAAATCTGCCAAAATCCATGGGCGCCGTCCAGCCTGTGGAGACCGTGGGCCTCTCGCCAGCTCAGGGAGGGTGTCATCCGGCACTGCAGCTCATTTGCCTTGGTGTGTACTAATGAAACATTGGAGACACACTCTCTGCATGTTCCCTCCACAGTCAGTCTCACTTATATCACAAGGCAGATTTATTTGGAAGTCAATTTTGTTAAACAACAAATCTCGTCCATACTGAACTTATCCAAACTTCTTTTCTTATCATTTTCCCCTGAACAATGCAATAGAGTAACAATATAATGTTCATATTGTATTAGGTAATCTAGAGATGATCTAAAGTGTTCAGGAATGTGTGCATAGGTTTAATGCAAATACTATCCTGTTTTCTGCAAGAAACTTCAGCAATCACAGATGTTGGCATGTATGTAGGGTTGGGGGTGGTGGTCCTGGAAACAGTCACCCATACCCACCAACAAATAACTATACATTTTGTGATTACAATTTTTAAATCTATCAGTTTCAGATGTACTGCAGTAATATTTACAAGGTCCCCAAATGTAGAGACTTAGACAACTTCTAATATTTTGTAGGACACCCTGTCTCATTACACTTCTGCTGGAGTGTTTATCCCCACAGGATCTATGCCAGTGTAACTGACAATGAAGCTCACATCCTGCCTGGTCTACGTGAGATCTGTGTTGTGGTTTTAGCTATAACATATGAGTTACAATATGGATCAGGAATCTGAAGCAGACTACTGATTTTGCATCTGCTGTTTAAGAACTTTGAAAAGCCAGCTAACTGACATGTATGCACCTTATCTTCCCAACTGGGTTGTAGGCTTTGAGGACATGGAGAAGATTTCATTTATTGAGTGGATTACAAAGCAAAATATTATTTCTAAATGAATTATATTCTATTTATGTTTCCACCACAGTCTCATGAACACACACGCACACATCTGTAACTTGATAAGAAACGTCTCCCATGAAAATAAAGGGACATGTAAAATTTTATTTGTTGTTTTGAGGTAAACACACAGAGGAAGAGATGGTGAATCTGTGGGGAGGGTGCTCTGTTGAAGATGTGACTTGCCTTGGGCACTGTAGGTACCCAGGTGGTGATACTAAAATATGGAAACCACCATTCATTATTTACAGCCAACATCATGCAGATTTTTATCTTGGGGCTTGTCTACCTGCTCTCTGTATGTTTGCTCCTGAAGTCTTTGAAGAGGCTGCTGGTTTTAACCGCATTTTGTCCACAAAGGCTATAAACTCTGGGAAGAGTTTTTCAGAAGGGAACTGGAATTTGGGGAATAATTTTGCAGTGAAAACGTAGTAATAATTCAAAGCAAGTTACTAAACAAAAATATAACAAGATTTTTCTTTACCTATAACCACTGGAATAAGAAAAATAGACTTTTCTATATCTTCTTAGATAGGAATTCATTAACACAGGTTTCAGATCATTAAAATTCCAGTTGCATCAGTTACATCAGCAGGACTTCTGTGATCACGGCAATTAGTAAGTCTGGGCGATTTTCCTCTGTTGGTCTTTCCCAGGGATTTCGATGTATGGAAGCGCATGAGTGTGTATGAGGTGGGGACTTCGCTGTTCCTGGTTAACATCAGCTGATAACAGGACCGTGATCACAGCCCACGCTGCAGCAGCTCATCTCACTCTTGTTCACTTTCCTGCACTGCCACCTTTTGGCTAAAAGTGTATTTGAAAGCATGTAAGTGCTCTCAGCAGGAAGCCTGCAGCCCAGCACAACCCACAAGCATCTACGGCAGTCAGTGACAGGCTGAGAAGCTCAGAAGTGCAGCAGGGTGGAAGCAACCCAGCGCTGCCCTCGCAAGGTGTCTGTTCACAAGGAAAGTCAGGCTGTTCCCATCAGCGTTATTTACGAAGTGAGTAGGTGTGTGTAAAGGACTATAAGGAAGCACCAAGCATCACTGAAGAGTGGAAAGTTAACCTGAGCTCCTCCAGGGAACTAAAGGGAGACAAGCCCCTTGGTAAGGTGGTGCTTCCAGAGAGAATGTGGATTCCAGAGAATGTCAGCTCCAGGAGGTCCCTGGCTTTTCCACTGCTGTATCCCCAGGATCTAAGGCAGGATGGGGCCTGTAGTAGCCATTGTGTGATATCAGCTGAGTGAGTAGAAGGCCTATCTAGGTGAGAAGGAATATCATTCCCAGCAAGAGCAGAGAGCATCCTGGAGGCAGCAGAGGATGGCCTGTTACAGGCACTCGGAGCAGTTCACAGTAAATGTCCAGATTTCATCAGGTGGGGTCCTGTGCAGCGTAACTTGATGGATGATACAGTTTCCACGCGTTGCCGGTTTTCTTTTCTATCACTTATTAAGCCCAAGCAGAACCCTTGACAGAGGCAGGCATCTCACAAGAAAAAAGACAGTTGCTGCTGGAGTTTACCGGCACCCCTGTGCTGTTCCATCTCTGCAGTGCTGCTGGTCACTGCAGAGACATGAGAAACAGACCACTTCTGGAAGGTCAAGAGACGGGGGTCACTTCTCACTTTGGCTGGGCAACTTGTTGCTGGTGCCATGCTGCCTAAGTCCGTTCAACTGTCTGGGTCTTGTGTTCTTTCACCCCTGTGGGTTGTTGTGCTTAGTTACTTTTTTCAAGCCTCCTTGAGTGACTCCCCTTTGGGCCCAGAGTGTCGTTATGTCGTCGCTTGACTTGTGCAGAAGGAAGGCAGTGTGGTTCTGAGTGAATGCTCTGCCAAACGCTCCCAAGAGTCACGACAGCCACCGATGAGCCTGGTGACTGAGAAGTCCAACGCTTCTCCTCCAAAGTCAGTGCTGGCTTGCTAGATGATGACGTAAACATCACGGAGTATTCCAAGATTCTTTTAGGTACTTCAAACAAGTGTTTTGCTTGTTTTATTGGGATGTGTGCAAATGGCCCTTCTTAATAAAATAAACATAAGCCATCAGTCTCCTTTCCCCAAGGCTGCAGAAGGACTTCCCAGGTCATAATCCCTGGATGGAAAGGGGCCCCCAAGCCCTTTATGCCTGTATTAGCTCTGCAGCAAGGCCCCAGGGTCATGTCCCCCACTTGATCCCCAAGGAGAAAATGCCTTTTCTTGTATTACGCTAACACAGTTGAGCAAACTAAGCATTTAAAAAACAATGTGCTACAAATTGAAAGGTGAATGGACCACCAATGGTGTGTCTTCCAAAATCCTACCTCTCAAAACAGGGATGACTTTTTGAGGTGCCCCAAGATAGTCTCTCTCCTACCTAGGATGAGTCCAGGGCCAGCTACAGTTTGTTGACTCCAGTGCAAAAGGAAAACATCAACTCCTTGATCAAAAAGCAGGAACTAAAGTGCACCTAAAAGCCACCAAAATGAAGAGTTTCCCTTTCTGCCATGGTTCATCTGTCTGTCTCGCTCTCTCTCCTCTCTCTCAAATTGCCATAACATTTGTATATGCCACTTAATGTTGTTCAAAGTAATGGAAAATTAACATTACTTAAATGATTAGCATGAATGTCACCATAAATCCTTATTCTGCAAGGCTAGTTTTAAGTGCAGACACAAGAACATTTAACCCACAGGCAGAATTGTTGAATCATACAGTTCCTGTTCCATGGCTTGTACATTCATGTGTCATGTTCTCAGCAACATGGCTGACACACTGCATGAAACTAGTTCGACAGTTTTTATTTTACTTCTTGACTCACTCCTTTCTACTGATGCTCTGTCTCTGACTTATGAAGAGTGAGGAGCCACTGAGAAGGAAAGGGACTGTGGGTGTCCTTCCCCTCTTTCCTTCCAGTTATTGTTTTTGGCACAAGTGCTAACACTGGACACAGGTAAGCAGACTACGACAGGGTTCTTCGCTCCTTCATGGTCCTTAGGAAGGCATGGCCTTCCTTCTACATTTGAGGAGATTCCAGTTCCAAGGGACAAGTCTGTGTCCTGAGGCTGGCCTGTCACTGCTCCTTTGCCTTACTCAGTCACTGGTAGCCTTTTACCTCCAACTCCCAAGCATCATGAATCCCCTGGAGTTCTGTATGCACACGCATCTGGAACACCACATGGTGATGCGGCTGCAAGTATCATGCAAGACCTACTGCATGTATCACCTCTGCTACCGCGTGTGCTCCAGGGTTCACAAAACACAAGTTCAAAGTTCATTTTTTTGAAATGCTTTTATTGACATACATAAATACGATGGTGCCAACAAAGTGCAGTGACATTTGAATGTATAGCAGCGATTTAAGTGTGCATTTAAATGAGGTCTGCCACACTGAGTCTGGCTCATTTTTGAAGTCCACATGAACAACCTGGCATTGCTCATGGTACTCCACTTAGGCAGCATTGCGTCTGAGAAATCCATCTGTGTTGACGTGTGCTTGCTTTCTTAGTGCTTTGCAGTGTTCTTCCATTCTGTGAAACTTACTAAATTGATTTACTTTCTCCTGCTGATGGCCCTTCAGAGTGTTTCCAGTTTGGGACTCTAAGGAACACAGTGTGATCTTTAAGAAAAACTGAATCTCTATGGAGTGTCCTGTCCCAACAAGTGTGACCAAACTCTGGGGTCCAGCGAGGGGGAAAGGGGTATTGGAAAATGAAGATTCACAGGTACAGATCTTGAAGATTAAGCGGGATCAGGTGGAGCTCTGCTCTCTGATGGAGCTGCAGATCTAAAGTGTTACACCAGCAATCTTTATACACGTCTCATTATCAGGTGAAACACTATGCAACCATTATTCTTTGTATTCAGGAAAGTTACAGAAGCTAGGACATCTGTGTAGCTTTTCTACAGTTGCAATCCACTGTTGCAAAGTGCAATGTTAGAAGCTTTGTGTAGCTCTCAAGAAAGTCCATTGTTAAAATTACTATAAGGCAGGCAGAAACTGGAGAAGCGGAGTGAAACATTGTGGCTGTCTAGCATAAGAGTTCCTTCCTTCCTGGGCGGGAGCTGTGTGCCTGAGACCAGGGTCGCAGCTGATAGGACTCTTGCACAGCCTCCTCATTCAGGGCATTGTCACAGCAGCTGAGCATCCTGTGCCCTTGCACAGAAACATTCCCAGGCACCGGGCATGCCACAGCCATGAGGACATCAGAGACCCCCAGTCTCAGTCACTGCTGTTCCATCCTCTGTCACCACTCTCCACAGTGTCCCCAGTAGCTAATGGGACTAAAATTCACAACTGGAGTCTAATAGCTGGGTCACCCACCTATCTGTGTTCCTGGGAGGGTCACAAGCTAAACTTCGGGCCTTGCCTGGAAAAGTTCCTGTGCCACGCTGCCAAGACAAAGGGCTAGGAAGATGTTATTTTGCTGCTGAGACCTGACCAATGAGGTACTACCTTCAGGCCTACGTAAATGATAGCCAATCAGGGCTGGGCATGGATTACCTCATTTACATAAAGCCGACCAATCAGAATCCAGCACACTTGCGGGCCTCCTGGCACAGGGCACCTACCTGGGTGGGAAATGGGTAGAATCTCCCCTCCATGAGCCTCCTCCCTTTGTGCCTTTGAAGGCGCTCTCCTGTCATGTCCAAAGCTGCTTCTCGGGTGTGCAAACTGCTTATGGAAATAAAGCTTCCCCTTTGTCTTAAATTCTTTTCTAGTGAACTCTTGTTGACACAGCCAATCTGAACGTTCTTGTACGACTCTTTTGGCGGATATATAAATTCATTTCTTCAGTGTAAAAATCTAAAAGTGGAGTTACCTGCTTAAAAGGTAGTCATCTCCTTAGCAACAGTTTTTCAAAAGGTTTGCACCTGTTCCCACTCCCATGAACCATGTAGAATTCTAGTTGCTCCACTTTATTACCAACACTTCCTATGTTGCTTGGTCATTTTAATTCAAAGACAAAATCATAGAAATACTGAGCCAGGAAGAGCAGGGTATTTAACAAGCACAGGGCCTTTCTGAGGACTGAACTGGTGTGACTTCCAGCCCAGCCATGAAGCCTGCCTGGATGAGGCATTCTTCCCCAGATGCCTCGCTCAGCCTGCTCTTCACCTGTGTCTGGCTGACATCTAGCTTCATTCCAAGAAGCATTCTTATCACGTGTCTCATCCAGTTGCTCCCACCCCACAGGATTCGGCACTGCAGCTCTGGGTTCTGCTCTAGATACCATGGTGGATGTCAAGTCTCACCAGGTAGCAGGCCTGGGCCCAGGAAGCAGTCTCCTAGTGCTCAGGGTTCTCACCCAAAGACTCCCCAACTCCCTCCCTCACCACACACACGCCTACAAGAAGCTGGACTGGCATAAACCTGTTCAGAAAGTTTTCTCAATGCTGTTACATCTTAAACATCCAGTAACGAAAACAAGAGTATAAAATGGAACCATTAGTATATAAAGCTTAAAAAACAAACCCAAGAGAACAATCACATCTATGCCAACTTGCAATTGCTACCCATATTATTTAAATAGTTCATGAAATTTATGTAGGAGAAAAATTAACACACAGGAAAATACACGATCTCACAGAAATCAAAATCAGAAACATTAAAACCATAATCAAGTATATTTTTCACTCATGAAATAAATTATTAGCAACTTTAACATGCAATAACCAATGTTAGCAAAACTATGGCAAAGCCAAAAACTTCATTTCTTGTTGGACCCAATATAAATCTGGAGGCTTCTTTAATAAAGAAATGTGAGAAAATATATCCATGCAAATTCTATACATGTGTCCAAAAGGGCGAATCCAAAATAGCAAAGAATTATTTTCCCCACTGGGTTCACTAAAATATCGTTGGACAATACTGGCAAAAGTAGGAATAACTCGATTATCTAGCAATAGGCAAGTAGATGAATAAATTTCTTCATAGTATTCTAATTATGTAAAAATTAAAAAAAAAAAAAAAACAGCAAGAGGTTTCTAATAAGTCAGCTGAAACAAACCCCATCTGATCCATGATGCATCATGTAAAACACCCTAGGCGGAACAACCACAGCCTGGTCCGACTCGCTGAATGGCAAACCGTAGCCCTGCCCCTTCGTCTTGATTTGCATACATATTTCACAGCATTTCCTGGGCAATCGCTTTGTGTGTGTGTGTGATTAAGTTAAAGTATGTCGTGTGTGGGGGGGGGGTGCTGGGCCGAACCCACGCTGCCGGGGAGCACGCGCCACCGAGTGCCACCCCAGTTCTCAGACACCACTGAATCTTCTCAGGGCAACTGCAGGTGACAGCACACATGACAAGCATGCACACGTCCACCTGGACACTCAGGGTCGACGGGCAGTCCCGTGAGAAAAGGCACTGCGACACAATGCAGCAAGCCCGCGTGGCCATGACTGCCCTCAGGTCCGCGGTTCTGTTTTAAGCATGGGGTTTGGGATGAACTCTCCAGCAGGAAAAGAAAAACAGCGCCCACTTTCCCCAGGGGTCTGCACGAGGCCTCGTGCCCACAAAGGCCAGCCGGGGAGAGCCGACTGCGGCGAGTCGGCCACGAGGATGCAGCTTCTACCGTGGATCAGTGCTGGTGCTTTAGGAAGCAGGTGTGATTCAGAACGAAAAGGCAGCCCGGCGAGCAGAGGCGGGAGACGAAGAAGAGCGGGAGGTCTGGGCGGAGGGCGCTCGGTGGCGGGCTGCCTGGCACGGACGAGCCCGAGGCTCCGCGGGGGTCTGCCAGCTCTCTGAACCGGGCAAGGCCACCACGTCCACCCCATTCCTGACGGACGCCGGACTCCCGCATGGCCCTGCGACGCAAAGCTCTGCGACCGGTACCTCGATCGCGGTCTCCCGGGCGAGGCCCAGGGCGGGGAGGGCGCGGCTCCTCAGTGTCGCTCAGAAAGCCGAAGACGCTCCTCCGCGAGGGGCGCAGCGGGGTTCACTGAACCTCACACTGGACTGTGGGGAAAGGCCTGTGGAGTCACGGAGGCCGAAGACCAACACGAGGAAGGCTCTCCGGGGAGAGCCCGCGGGGCGCGGCGGGGCTGCAGGGGGTGGGGCCAAGGGTTGAGGGAGGGGCCAAGAGCCGGGGCGGCACCAACGGGCTGATGGGGGCGGAGCCAAGGGCTGAGGGAGGGGCCAAGAGCCAGGGCGGCACCGACGGGCTGATGGGGGCGGGGCCAAGAGCCGGGGCCGCACCGACGGGCTGATGGGGGCGGGGCCAAGGGCTGAGGGAGGGGCTAAGGGCAGGGGGCGGTCCAACGGGGCTGATAGGGGCGGAGCCAAGGACAGGGGACCGCACGAGCGCTGGGGGGGGCGCCCAAGGCCAGCGACTGCGCAGGCGCACAGAGGAGCCCTGTGGCTGGCGAGAAGCGGGGAACGTGGCCTGCAGAGCAAGGCTGACAGAGCAGTAGGGGAAGCGAATCAGTGAAGGCAAATCGGAAAATAACTCCCGCCGAGGGGAAGCGGCCCGGGCATGGAAAAGGCCCCGGGCTCCTGGCGAAGCCGCCCCGCAGCAGCCGTGCCCCCCACCCTGGGAACCAGAGAAGGGCAGCTCCTGGGCTCCCGCCTGCAGTGGCGGGTCAGGACAGGGTCGCAGGAGGAGGGGACTCTTCTCAACTGCACAGGCCTGGACGGCTGGAGACTGGGGAACCGGCATGCAAACCTCCCGCAAGAGCACAGCCCTCCAGAGGGTCTCCCAGACGCACAAGTGGATGAGGTGCCAGAGAAGTACCATGGTTATTAAAATGTTCAGTGACCCGAAAGAAGAGCCCAGGAATGAATTAAGAGAGCAAAAACAGGAGATGGAAGGCCACTTCAATACAGAAATAGAAATATGGGAAAGAAACTCCTAGAAATGAAAGACAATGAATCTCAACTGCACTGAAAGCATCGACAGGTTAGACAGCATAGAAGACAGAAATTCAGTGTTAGACGACAGAATCTCAGGCCTTGGCGACAGAACTCATGAATCAGAGTTCGCAGAATACAGTAAGGGGAAAAAATAAGAGAACAGGATCAGAATTGGTGGAAACTGCCACAACATCAAAAGACCAAACCTGAGAGTCACCAGAATAGGAGAGAATATGGAGATACAGGCTAAAGGCTTGAAGAACATTTTCAATGAGATAGTTACAGAAAACTTTTCCCATTTCAGAAGTGAGATAGACATTTGCATACTGTAGGCATACAGGACTCCCTATTGACCTAACCGGAAAAGTACACATCATAATCAAAATGCCTAATATAGGAAACAAGGAAAGGATGTCAAAATCTGCAACAGAGAAACATCCGGTCATGTTCAGAAGCACACCAATAAGGCTCAATGCCGATTTCTCTGCTCAGACCCTAAAATTAAGAAGGGCCTGGAATGAGATATTCCAAGCTCTAAAAGAAAACAACTGCCAGCCAAGGTTATTATGCCCAGCAAATTTCAATTTCAAATTCAAGGGAAATAAAAACTTTCCATGACAAGAATAGACTGAAAGAATTCATGACCACCAAACCAGCAATACGAAGAATATACTGAAAGATAAACTACATACAGAGAAACTAAAAAACAAATGCCACATCTCCCAAGTAGAGAAAGAGCAATTGAAGAGTGAGCCACTAAATGAGAAACTTCCCAATAAAAGACAAGGTTAGCAGCATGGATCCAAAACAAGATAAGACTATATGCTGTTTACCAGAGACTCACATTATAGGCAAGGGCACCCACTGGCTAAAAATGTAAAAGAATGGGAAAAAAGTTATCCCTCATAAACAGATTCCAAAAACAAGGAGGAGTAACTATTCTCATATCTGACAAAGCAGATTTCAAGTAAAAATTAATCAGAAAAGACAAAGAAGGCCATTACGTCCCAGTAAAGGGAACAATCCAATAAGAAGATATAATGATATAAATATATATGCCCCAAGTGCCAGTGCACAAAATTACATTAAAAAATACTATTTGACATTAAATACCAGAAAGACCCCTGCACATCCTTATCACCAACAGACACGTCATAAAAGAATAAATCAATGAAGATAAATACAACCTAAATAATACTATGAATCAAAGGGTCCTAACAGACATCTACATAATACTTAACTCCAACACAGCTGAATTTACCTACTCAGAAGTTCATGGAACATTTTCCAAAATAGACCATATTCTAGGGCATAATGTAAGTCTTAGCAAATACAAAAGATTTGATATAATCCCATGCATCCTATCAGATCATTATAGAATGAAAGGAACTCAACAGCAATAAAAACAATAGAAATCACATAAACACATAAAGATTAAACAATACTCTTTTAAAAGAAGAAAGGGTCAAAAAAGAAATGAGAGAAGAAATCAAGAAATTCTTAGAAACAGGAGAAAACAATGATATAACAACACCTCGGGGGCAGTATGAAAGCAGTACTAAATAAAAATTATTGCATTAAGTGCCTAGATCAAGAAAATAGAGAGATCCCAAATAAATAAGATTATGCTCCACCTCAAGGCCTTTGGAAAGAAAGAACAAACTAATTCCCAAATCAGTAGAAGACAGGGAATAAAAAAGATCAGAGTCAAAATTAATGAAATTGATGACAAAAAAATACACAAAAGCAAAGCAACACAGTTTGTTCTTCAAAAGATAAAGGAGATTGATAAACCCCTAGCCAAACTAAAGAGAGGAGACCCAATCAACAAAATTAAAGACGAAAAAGGAGACATCACTGCAGACACTTCTGAGATCCAGAGGATCATTGGGAACTATTTTGAAAATTTATACTCTGATAAACTACAAAATCTAGAAGACATTGACAAATTTTTACACACATATGACCTGCCCAAAATGATGCAGGAAGATATAGGAAACTTAGACCAACATCCAGTAATGAAATTAAAACAGCACTTAAAAGCTTAACATCAAAAAAAAAAAGCCCCAAGACAGATGTATTTCTCAGCTGAGTTCTACCAGGCCTTTAAAGAAGAACTATTACTAGTCCTTCTCAAATTATTCCATGAAATGGAAAGAGAGGTAACACTCCCAAATCACAGTCTACACATCTAGTCTCACCAGGATACCAAAAACAGACAAAAACTATAGACCAATATCCCTGATGAATATAGATGCAAAAATTTTTAATAAAATATTAATAAATCACATTTAAAAACATTAAGAATATGCCACACCATGACCAAGCAGGCTTTATCCCAGGGATGCAAGTTTGGTTTAACATTCACAAATCAATAAATGTAATTCACCACATACATAGAATTAAGAACAAGAACCATATGATAATATCAATGGATAAAGAAAAAAAAACATTTGATAAAATACAACAACCTTTCATGTTAAAAACCTGAAGAAACTAGGGATAGAAGGAATTTACCTCAACATTATAAAGGCTACTTATGACAAATCCAAAGCCAATTTCATACTGAATAGAGAAAAATAATGAAGGCTCTTGCTCCAAAATCAAGAACAAGGCAAGGATACCTACCCTCCCCGATTATATTCATTATAGTTCTCAAAATTCTAACCAAAGCAATCAGGCAAAAAAGGAAATTAAAGTGACATAAATAGGAAAAAAAGTCAAACTATCACTGTTTGCTGTTGACATGATCCTATATCTAGAAGACCCCAAAAATTCCATGAAGACTTCTAGAACTGATAAATGAATTTAGCAAAGTAGCAGGATACAAGATTAACATTCACACATCAATAGCTTTCCTATACTCCAACAGCAATTCAGCTGATAAAGAAATAAGGAAAACATCTCTTTCATAATAACCTCAAAATACCTGGTAATTAATCTAGCCATGGAGGTGAAAGATCTCTACAATGAAAACTGTAGAACACTGATGAAAGAAATTGAAGAAGACCTTAGAAATGGAAAGACCTCCCATGTTCATGGACAGGCAGAATTAATATTGTTAAAATAGCCATACTACCAAAAACAATATACAGATTCAACACAGTCCCCATGAAAATACCAATGACATTCTTCATAGAACTAGAAAAAAAAATGGTTCTTAAATTCACTTGGAAGAATAAGAGACCCAGAAGAACCAGAGCAATTCTGAACAAGAAAAGTGATACAGGAGGCATCGCAATACCCAATCTCAAATTATGCTACAGAGATGTGGTAGCAAAAACAAAATGGTATTAGCATCAAAGTAGACAGGAAGACCAATGGAAGAGACTAGATGTCACAAAGACAAACCCACATACTTACAGCCATCTGACAGAGGTGTCAAAAATATATGTTGAAGGAAAGACAGCCTTTTTAACAAATGGTGCTGGGAAAATTGGATATCCATATGTAGAAGAATGAAACTTGATCCCGTTCACACTGAAAGAAGATCAGTTCAGTCGGGTAGAGGAGGGAGAAGAGCGAGCAGAGAAGGGGATGGAAAAGGAAGGGGAGTAGGGTTTGAAATCAAATTCCTTGCATGTATGATTTTGTTGAAATGAATCAAAATACTATGTATAATCATATGCTCTAATAAGAATAGGTAAGCAAAACACAAAAGCATAGTATAACAGATCATAAATGTTGCTATGACGGAAATTTCCATTAAATAAAAGATCAAAAAATGTCTTAAAAAACGATCACCATATTTGTTTGGATCACATAGATCCAGAAAATATTTTTGTGCATGTGTGCCAATTATATATTATCAAGTTAAAAAGTACATATAATAGGATGCAAGTTTTCTATATGTGGCAACAGTTATATGTATGTTGTTATTATATATATGTTTATTAGATAATGATTAGATTAAATTAAACTCACTGAAAACCTAGGGCAAGGATCATCATTAATGAGACTTATTTCAAACACTTCTCAATAATATTGAATTTTTTGTTGAATTCTTGTGAGTGCTGAGGAAATCATTGCTTTTAGGGAAACTACTATAGAGGTTTAATCAAAAAAGAATGAATTTTTCTCACCTGCCAGGTGTCCCTGGCTATGGGCACCCTTGGCCTGGTCAGCAGCACCATGACACCTCCAGCATCTCTAGCAACCACCCCCGTCGGCCCGTAACTTCCACGTTCGCTGATTCAAGTAGACATGAATTGAAACCATTTGGAAAAGGTGTATTTATCCTGAACACATGCTGACTTTTGTCACTGAATTTTAACAACTGTTAAAATTGCTGTTTACAGAGCGTTTGCATTGATTAGGTGTGGAAAGTAATCTAGCAAAGATTCAACAGGAGGATTGTGTGACTTACGTGCAAATTGCTAAGCCGTTTCATACAGGAACTTAGCATCCGGGGATTTTGTGGACTGAGGATGTGTGGGCCCTGACGTCCATCCCCTGGCGATACTGAGGGATGCCTGTCCTTTGGTCTTTCTTCCTGTCTTGCTTAGCCACTGATTTCTTCTTCATCATGATTTCCATGTGCAAGATAGCAGATCTATCTCTAGTCCCCCATCTTTTTTCAGGGCTGGAAGAAGACAGGGAGTTGTTATTCATCAAGTATTTAGTGTGCTCTAGGTACGGTTTGAGAAGCAAATTTTAGGGTAAAACGTTATCTTCTTTCCTCTTTGCCTCCAACCTACTTTTCTTCTCATTCCCAACTAAGGTGACACCTGGAGGTTGGTCATGTGGTCGAGGTATTGCAGCCAGCGTGGGACAGAACTGAGCCCACCAGGCAGGTGGGCAGACCCCTAACAGAGTTCTTTCTACGTTGCCTGCAGGACAGCAGGCACGACATGTTTCCAGCAGGAACTGACCACATTCTGTAGGACTTGGACTGTGTTCCAACACCTCAGCACCATGTCCTGGCTGAAACTGACACCTGAGAGCCACACAGCCTATCCCTGCCTGTCACTGTTAGAACAGCCGTTCTGGCACACAGAGTCTACAAACACACCTGTGAAGCTGGAATCACTACAGGAAGTTATTCAGCCTCGCTGATTCCCCTCCAGTTTCGCCTCACAACGAAATCCGTGGCATTGTGAAGTCATTTCTCACTGTCCCGCAGAGGAGTCATGTCAGGGTGGGAGTGTGTGGCGCTTCTGCAGTTCGACATAGATCCCAGCTCGTGCACTCAGAAACTGTGTGATCTAGGTGGCTAACCTCAGATCTTGTGTTTTGTGAAGTGTGACCAGAGAGAACAACTCACAATCTTAATGAGGAGCAAGGGTTCAGCCACTGGGAAAAGGACTTCAGGAAAAAATGCAACAGCTTCTTCTTTGCCCCCAAAGTGAGAGTTAAGCAGAATGTGGCGATAATGATGATACCTTGCATTTATCTGGTTCCTTTCTCCTAAGAGCTCAGAGTGCTTCTCAGACATTATCTCATTAATTTGCAAACCATTCCTGGGAGTTAGGTAGGAATGAAGCCAGACAGAAGTTTCTAGCTTACCACTTCACTATGAGCCAAAGCATCCTCTCCTTGCAAGCCAGAGCATCTTCTGTGCAAACGTGACTTGACTGTCAGTCAAACCCAGACTTGAAGCACCAAGGTTCAGATTCTAGGTATCTTTAAAATAATATACCTTTCAGAAGGTGAGTTATTGTAAGAACAGTCTTCCTCTTTTCCTTCTTAACAAATGAAGGTGTTTATGGAGTTTTACTCTCAGGAATGGAATGGGCGACCAGTGAAGTTCAAAGCTATTCTTAGATTTGTGTATGTAAATGTGGCTTCCCCAGCCACAGCCCGTGGGGACCCGTGGGGATGCATGGGGCTGTGGCTGCACATTGAGAGGTGGGCTATAAAATCATCACAAAGCCAACAGGTCCGAGGTAGGCAATGACACCTTAAATACACAAAGTAAGACACCAGCCAACACACACTGACTATCCCAAATGCAGACATCATCAGATCCACAGAAAGAATAGGCCTGTCAAAAAGAAAAACATGGGGGCTGGGGAGATAGCTCGGTGGTAGAGAGCTTGCCTTGTAAGCACAAGGCCCTGGGTTCCATCCCCAGCACCCAAAAAAAAAAAAAAAAAAGAAAAGAAAAACATGGAAAGTGGGAAGCAATATTTACCAGTGGGAAGGGGATGAGATCAATGCACTGCCCAAATCTGGTCCCAGGAACAAGGCCACTCCTAGAGGGAAACCTCCCTGTCCGTAATCCCTACATAGAAGGACAATGTGATAGACAGGAGGCCCCAGATGTGGACTCTGGGAACCGTGAGCAACTGGTGGGGCTGACCAGCCAGAGGAATGCAAGTTAAAACAGTGAAGCCTGAATGTCGCGGGGCTCCTGGAAGCAAGGTCTCCGTGGAGATGCCTGCAGAGTGACTGCTGAGGGAGGCTCCCAGGAGAGGAGGGGTCAGGAGCAAATGGACAGGGAAGAAAGGCAAGGAGGGGGCAGCTGACGGAGAGCAGATGCCCTGGGTCCCGTGGAGTGCTGGGAAATGCCAGTTGTGTTGCCGAGGCTCCCAGCCCACTTTGAGAACGGGTGGGCTGCTATCCTTCCCTCAGCCAATCACTGGCCACCAGCTGCCCAGGATGAGCGGTGGGCTCCTGGCTCTCTAGAGAGGACCCCCCCCGCCCAACCAAGGGCCATGCTCTGAGGAGGGCAGGCACCACCGGGCCACAGCACTCTGAGCCGTCAGGGGGGAGGTGAGCCAGCGGGAGTGGGGACTGTGTCCTTCTGCTCTGCACGGTGGCCAGGCAGCGTGAAGCACTGGGCCCCTCCCAGGACGTACATTTTGTAAGACATTTTTTTTTTCTCATTAAAGCACCTTCCCTTCTCTTCCACTAAACTGTTACACAACCTACCAATAAAAGAACTAATAAACAAAGCAAAACATGGAATCAACCAACCATGTAAATGAAGATGTCTAATCACATCTATGGTTTCCTCGATTCTCGAGGTACGATGGCTGGACGAGTCCCCCTCCTTCTCTCCCCTGACCCAGATCCTACCTTCAACTTACCCAGCAGTAATTCTGAGCATCACTACATGTCAGGCACTGTCTCTGGCTCTGGGCACACGGTGATGGAAAACAGAGGCACGTCCCTGTCCCCATGAATGGTGCTGTGTGGGAACCCCACCTCAGCATGGTGTTCCAGGACCACTGCCGGACATGCTGGGCCACAGCACAGTGCTCTCTCTGCATCTCCTGAAAGTCCTCGCAGCAGGTCTCCATGCCCACCTCGGGAAGGTCCTCCATCACCTCTGCACAGTCACTCTTGAAAGAGTCAGGTGCCATGGTTGGGCCTTTCTGGTTGAATATGCTGCAGCTAATCCTGCAAGATGAGGTGGCCCAAATGTGTCTTGGTATCCGCCTTCCAGGGTGGTCACCATCCAGCCAAGGAGAGCAAACCTTAATTTCTTACATATTTTTTATATTAAAAATAACTAGACGTGGGCATTGATATTGATGGAATGCCTTGGGTACAAGGCTTTGTCACTAAGCAAGTGGTTTTGATTCCCCTCCACCTGAAAACACAAAATTATTGTCTTTCTTTTCCCCTTCCTCCTTCTCCTCCTTTTTCTCTGGACATGTATTTTCTCCCCCGAGAAAGCTCTTCTTTCCCATAGTCCTCTCCTTCTTCAGTCTTCCTGGGGGTAATTCCTGAGATAATCTTTTCATAACTACCCAGAGTACCCTGACTACTCTTTTGCTTCATAGCACTTAACACTATTTGTTTTAAACCATTTACAATAATTACACGTGTAAGGCTGGGCAAGGGAAAGAGGTTTATTTAGCTCACAGTTTTGGAGGCTGAAAGTACATGCACAGGGTGCTGGCTCTGGTGAGGGACCCCCGCCAGTGTCACCTGATGACAGTCACGCCCCAATGCTGAGTGTGCAGAAGGAAGAAGTCACATGCAAGAGAGGAAGCGGGAGAAGACTGGGGAATCACTGGCTGCCCAGGGAACTATGCTGTTCCTTTCAAGGGCAGCACCTCGATGACCCAGGCCCTTCCCACCACTCGGCACCCCAGGCTGGAGGCCACACTTCCGGCACATGAGCCTTGGAGAGACTCGCTTGGGCCTATTTAAGTTTACTCATGTGTGTGTCCATTCATGTCTTCACACCAGCCTTGGTGGCTCCACTCCCGGAGCCAAGTCCCAAGGTGCAGGACACGTGGGTAGCTGGGACTCACTGTCAACGCCACCTTAGGACAGGCCTCTCAGAAGCAAGGAAATGACTGCGAGTGGAAAGAGAAGAGAACGGGCGAAGAATGTGGTCTTGTCGTCCATGAAAAAGAAATAGCATTTATTGGAAGCCCCAAAGAAAACATTCCTGTCCAAATGAGAGTTCTCTCAGGGAGATCTCACTGGACTCAGATTAGGAGGATGTTTGCCAAAGGGGAAAGCAGAAAAGGCAGAGAACTTGCTTACTCCAAAATCATTAAACCGTTTGCTTAGAAGGGCTTTTCTGTCTTCAGGAGACTTCCTCATGCTTCAGTCTCTCACAGGCCAGAGTTTAGACCTGATTTGAGGGGCAGTATTAGTGGGTTTTAAAAATACTGGTGAACTGAAACCAAGTCCTTGGAGGAGGGGCTACTCCCTCTTAATCGCTCTCCTAAGCATGTGCCTATCCCTTCCTCCCAGCAGACACACCGAGGCCGTAGCTGCAGAGTGGGCCAATGGCCAGCACCTACTGTGGACAGCTTCCAGGTCATGGGAAGAGGGGCCCCACAGACACTGATCAGGCAGGGAGTGTGTGGCAGAGAAGGTCCTCTTCTGTCTGCCCTTCCCCTTTTGTAAGTCTGGGCCATAATTTTTCCTGGATCTAGACATTGAAACTTCAGGGCCAACCAGTTCCCAGGAGCTGAGAAATCAGAGCTGAACTCAGTGTGCCATGGGTAGCCTGGAGGAAAGAGTGTCACCAACCCCCAGACCACTGAACAAACTTGGGGGAAACTGCAAGGTTGACCCACCTGTCCCGTTTCTCCAGCTTCTGACCCCCTTGCCTTTCTCAGCACGCCCCTTGCCTCCTTCCACCCCAGATACCGGCTTATTATGCAGATCCCTGCCCCATTCTCTTGTGTGCTCCTTCCAAAATTCATCTACTGTATTAAAAAACTACAACCCATGGACAGATCTAGTCTGCGGTTTTTTTTTTTTGTCAATAAAGTTTTATTGGGACACATCCATGCTTACTTCTTGACATGCTGTGGATGGCTGCTTTTTGGCTGAAATGACAGAGCTGTCGTCAGTTGCACGGAAAAATATATGGCCAGCCCTGCTCAGGATCCTTCTGCTCTCCTCTCTGTATTTGATGGCCAATGTGTATCACAGCATAATTATTTGGGTACCTATGTCTCCTACTACACCAGGACGTAACTGAAGGCAGGTGGTGCCTCCCTCATCTCTTTTCAGTCATACTGGTGACATGGCCTAGTAGAAATCTCACAGAAGTGAATTGTCACATCCTACTCTTGGGCTCTAACTATGTGCCAAGCAATATGGTAGGGGTTGAGAATCCTGAGGTCCACTGTTGCCAGTCTCTGCCCTGATAGTCTGGATAGACTCACAGACTAGGAATGTTCTCTTTGTGGCTCCTTGATAAAGAGGCAGGGCAGACCAAACTGAGAACAGTGAGCAGGGACACAGGCAGGAAGAAATGTGGTAGCTCATAGACGTTGTGAGTAGCTGTTTATGTCTCACAAAAATTATTCCTTACTCTCTGCTAAAAACACAGGAGTAAGCCTTACTTTAATTGATGGGGTACAAAAAAAGAAGAAAAGATGAAACGTTTGAGCAAGGAAATTCCCAGACATCATGGCCTCCCCTACACCAGGCCGATGAACAGACTCTGACCTCCGTTTAGTATGGAGAGAGATGGGACTTTCCGTTGCCAGCACAAGCCTTGGTGGAGATGGATGATGTTCTCTGAGGCTGTGCTTATAAATGGCAATGAGTGACTCTCCTTCTAGTGCCGACCCTGCAAGGGGAGGAATAGCAGCTTCCATCGATCAGCACTACGGGCGGCTCTGCTGAGTGCTTCCAGGGCATCTTGATCATTCATCATCATCAACTACACCACAACACTGTCACCCCATCTTGCAGATAATAAGAACCCAGACGGGAAAAGTCCCTGAGTCACATGTGCATCAAGGAGGAGAAGTGGCGCCTGCACTGAGTTCTACACAATTTAAGCCTCGCAGCTGTCTTTGCTGTTGGGTCCGACCCTGAGCCTGAGAAGTCGCCATTTCTTACATCAAGCCTTAATGATCTGCTGTCCAGTTCATCCGACTCTTCTTTTTGGGGCATGCAGTAGGATTGCACTTCCTGGCAGGCATATGGGGTCATGCAACTCATTCTACCCCATGGTTGTGAATAAAGTTTTAGCAAAAGTGATGTGTCACTTCCTGGCAAAATCTTAAGAAGAGAAAATGCTCCTTAACTGATTTTATTGACCGTATTATCCTGACATGAAATCCAGCCAAAGACACCATGAGAAAACTATAGACCCACATCCCTAAAAAAATACAGATGCAAAAATTACCACTAAAATTCTAGAAAGTGAGTCTAAAAGGATATTAAAAGGATTACACAACACAGTCAAGTGGAATTTATCCCCTGAATGCAAAGTCAGCTCAATATACACAAAACAATCCACATGGTTCTGAATCAAATAAAGGACAAAAAATACTCAGTCATATTAATAGGTGCAGAGAGACCATTTGACAAAATTCAGCAGCCTTTCCTGATAGAAATACTCAAAAACCAAAAATACAAAGGCATTTTTCTGCTTACTAAGCTGCTATATGAAAATCCTACAAATAATATTATATTTTCCTAAAGTCAGGAAAAAGACAAGGATTTGGGGTCTCACTTGGAGAGTCCAGCCAAGGTAATTAAGAAAGAAAAAGATACGAAGGACCCCCAGAGTACATAGGAAGAAATAAAACTCTCCGTACCACATCCATATGTAAAAATAAGACAATTGTGTTTTTGTATACCACACAAGAAGAAATGTAAATGAAGTTAAGAAAACAATGTCATTTATCATAGCATGTAAAGAACACAGTGCTTAGGAAAAAATTAACAAAAGACACACAGAACTTAAAATCTGAAAACACAAATAGAAATGCCAGGGACCCAGAGAGGCCAAAGAAGAGCAAGGGAGGAGAGCTCCCAGGCCCAGCTTGACTCCCCTCACTGGCCGGCTCTTTCCTGGGACAGGTCAGTGCACTCAGTAGTAAAGTTCAGAGATAAACTTACATTTTTAGTCACTTGATTATAATCATTGACAAGGTCGCAAGATCTTTCAAAAGGGAAAAGAACTCTCTTTTCGACCATAAATGCTGAGGCAGTGAATGTCAACATGCAGAAGGTGAAGTTGGACCCTGCCTCACACCATGTGAGAAATGAACTCAGAACAGACTGTAGTCTGAAATATCAAAGCTTGACTCTTGCAAGAAACATGAATGGGAACATTTGTGATATTAGATGTGGTGACAACTTGCTAGATATGAAACAAAAAACTAAATTTATAAAAAAAATAGGCAAGTTGGATTTCCTTAAAATAAAAAAAATATTTTAAAAGACTATGTTCAGGAAAGTGAAAAGAGTACCCACAGAAAATAATTTCAGATCATATATCTGATAAGGTCCTTGTATGCAGAATGTATGAAGAATTCTTACAACTCAATAACAAAATGACATACAGCCAAACTGTAAAAAGGCAACAGATCTTAAAAACTTGCTTTTTTCCAAAAAAGATATAGTCCATAAGCACATGAGGAAATTATCAGCATCATAATTATCTGGAAAATGTAATTCAAAGCCACAGTGAGAGACCACTTCACACCCCGTAGGATGGCTGCATTTAAAAAGATGGACCCTAACAAACGTGGAGATGGTGTGAAGAAGTGTGAACTCCTGCTCACTCCTGGTGGCTGTTCTGGAAAACTGTCCGGCACTCCCTCCTGTGGGAAGCAGGGAGTCACCATCAGACGCAGCATCTTGACTTCCAGGTGAACTGAAAGAGAACAGAGAACTTGTGACCACACAGGAACTCCTACTTGAGTGTTCACAGCAGCTGCACACATACTATCCGCAGAGTCCTCGCTGGTGGCTAGCAGCCCGTGTGTCCCTCAGTTTATGACTGGGGGAGCCACATGATTTCGTGCCATGAGGTGTCACCCAGTCATGCAAGAAGGAGGTGCTGAAAGCGCTGCACAGCGAGTGAACCTGGAGAGCCCGGCTCGGGGAAGAGGCCAGACTGAAAGTGCCCAGACCCGTAGTTCTGCCCGGGAGTCGCCCAGACAGCCACGCCACAGAGGCAGATGCAGTGAGTGGTGTCCAAGAGCCGGGGTGGGGGACGGGTGCTCATAGGATATGATCTCCCGGGTGGGAAACGTTCCAAGATTAGATGACAGCGAGGGCGGCGCCACCTGTGAAATCGCCAAACGCTGCCGCAGCACACACGTCCAAAGAGGCGGACCTCATGGAACGCAAATTACAAATCCATCTTCAAAGGTTCAACTAACTCTTCAAAGTCAACAAAATGTGCGTTGGCTCATACAGCACATGCGACTGAATCACGAGAGCAACAGGCCAGTCACAGGAGGGGTGGAAGAGAAGATCCTCGCACCCTCTGCTCCTCCCAGCTTTCCACTGTGGTAACCAAAACAGCTGACAAGAGCAAGGCAGAGGGGATCTGTCCCGCCAAGAACTCCAGAGCTTCAGTCCACGGTCGGCCAACTCCATTGCTCTGGGTCCAAGCTGAGGCAGAACTCATGGTGGAAGGGTGTGGTGGAGGAAAGCGGCTGGTGCAGGAAGGAGCGCGGAGGGAGAGGGAGAGAGAGGGGAGAGGGGGAGAAAGAGGGAGGGAGAGGGAGGGAGAGAGAGAGAGAGAGGGAGAGGGGGAGAGAGAGAGAGAAAGAAGAGAGAGAGGGACAGAGAGGGGGCAAGAGAGTGAGAAGAGAGAGACGAAGAGAGAGGGGCGAGAGAGAGGGAGAGAGAGAAGGGGGAGAGGGAGAGGGGGGGAAAGAGGGAGGAGAGAGAGGAGAGAGGGAGAGGAGGAGAGAGAGAGAAAGAAGAGAGAGAGAGGGAGAGGAGAGGGAAAGAAGAGAGAGAGGGACAGAGAGGGGGCAAGAGAGTGAGAAGAGAGAGGGAGAGAGAGGGGTGAGGGAGGGGAGAGACAGAAGGGGGAGAAGGAGAGGGAGAGAGAGAGAGAGAAGAGAGAGAGAGGGGAGAGAGAGAGAAGAGGGAGGGAGGGAGAGAGAGAGAGGAGAGAGGAGAGAGAGAGAGAGAGAGAGAGAGAGAGAGCTCTGCTCCCCAGGGACAAGTTATAATCCCAAAGGCATAAGCCCAATGACCCAGCTCCTCCAGCCACACCCTCCCTACCTACAGTCACAACCCATGGGGAATTAACCCTTTGATTAGGTCACGGCTCTCAATCCAATTGTCTCACCTCTGAATGGTCTTATATTGTCTCACATATGAGGTTTTAAGGGATATCTCATATCTAAACCATAAAATTATCACAAAAATAGTATAGTGATATTTTAAGGTGAACTTTGGTAAGTTAAAGACTCATACTGCAACCCTTCATATTACAATAGAAAAATAAAACTTAGAGGTATGGGTAATTTGCCAAGAGTGGATGTAAAATAAAATCTTAAAAATGGATCACATTTTTAAAAATACTCAAGAAAAGAAGAAAAAAGAACAGACAACAAGATGACACATTTAAAACTGAACCATAGGGATAATTCAATTAAATGTGCATGGTTTCTGAATTTCCATTATAAATCAAGTGAATGAAAAATGAGACTATTGACAGGAAATGCATTTCAATAAGAA
This sequence comes from Sciurus carolinensis, assembly GCF_902686445.1. NCBI lineage: Eukaryota > Metazoa > Chordata > Mammalia > Rodentia > Sciuridae > Sciurus > Sciurus carolinensis. The sequence goes on from NC_062227.1 coordinate 1,821,638, forward strand.
GACTCATATAGGTTAAAGTAAATGGATGTAAAGAGAGACCACAAAAACATCAATTAGAAGAAAGTATCAGACAGATTAGAAAGCAGAATGAGAAATATTACCAAGGATCAAGAGGTACATTTATTTACAATAAAAGACCAATGCAACAAGAAGAATTGTGTTATGTGCACTCTTATTACATGGAAATTGCGATACAGAACACAGTGAGAGAAACGAGGGGGGAAGGCGCACGTCCACAGTCACGGCTGGAGGCCTGCCTTCTGTCAGTGCCCGAGGGGTGCAGCGTCCAAGGGGGTGAGATGTGGGAGACGAGCGCTGTGGAATGGGCTCCAGCGACATTTGAAGAAGACCCTGACCACCAGACGCAGAGTCCCCATTCCTTTTCTAAGTCGCATGTAACAACCACTAAGATCATGCTGCCACTTATAAAAAATAGGACCTGGTGGATTCACACAGATTGAAATTACTCAGGGCGTATTTCCTATTTTAACGAATTACATAATAACCGGAAGACATCTGGAAAGATCCCCAGAGAGCTGGAAATGAACACAATCCTAAATGATCCATGAAGCGAAGAAGACACCACAACAGAAAAACCTTTAGTCAGATGCAGTAGAAAAAATATTTGAAAACATTTCCAAAGAAGAAGGTTGATTTCGATGATTTTTCTAGTAAAGGGATTGGGTTTGCAATTAAAAACCTCTGCGCAGCGTGCAGGGTCATTTCCTAAGGGCGGAATGGTTTGTATTTGAAAACCTGCTAGTGTGGTTCACCCTATTCCAGGAATTGGGGAAGTGCAGGCAGGGGACCTCAGGGTGGCGGGAGCCGCGCTGGGGAAGTCACCAGGAGCCTGCTCGGTGGCAGGAGCCCGCCCAGGGAAGGCAAGGGTCTTCTGGGAGGGCGGGAGCACTGAGGGTCCCTCGGGGCTGCGGCTGCAGCCACAGGGCGGGGCCCGCCTGCTCTTGGAGCTCATCCCAGATGCCAGGCAGGTCCTTCGCATACGCAGCCGCAGCTCCTCCGCCCGGGAGGGAACCCCTGGGGCAGGGCCCCACCAGCGACCCTGGTCCCCAGGGGCACCTCAGGCCCCCGCAGAGGTCAACCTGTTCCGCCCTGCCTAACATCCCATTCCTCCCTTTCCTGATCTGGGTATGGGCCACGCCCAGCAGGTACAAAAGGAAGGACCAGGAAGACTTTTAGGTACTAATCTGAAAAAAATCTCAACTTACTAAATGAAACGGGCAAGGAGCAGAAATGCACATGGAACGAGACTTTTCTGTATAGAAATTGCTCATCCTGTCAATGTAGTAACCAAAACGATTCACAGGAGACAAAAAGCAACAGCTTCAGAGGGCAGAGGGGAGAAGCCAGGAGGTGGAAGAAACTACCTCTTTGATATTTGGCCCAAATGAAGCTGTTAGAGTAAGTTTTAATAGATAAAGATTATTAAAAATTTTTATTTGAGAACGATATTTAAGACTGCATTCTAATAAACAATTATAAAACAATATACTTCAGCTTCACAATGAATGGAAGCCCAGGGTCGTTGATAATCCTGTGGACTAGTCAATGTGTGTAGGTGCATTTATACCTGCTTATTTGTGGTTAAGAAGATGCAGGATGAATAACAGGAAGATAATGACAACAGTTACTCATAAGTTTTAGAAGGAATGGATGGAGATCACAGGATGGGAGAGAATTCTCTGAGTAGACATTTTATATGATTTTGAAATGTAAACGAAACATGAAAATGGTTGATATATTTTAAAAAATGAAGTTACATGAAGAGATATGAAAAAAAAAAACCCTAAAACTAAACATGAATGCTCTTAATTCTTCATGAAATTGCCAATGACACAGAGAAAATTTTAAAGAAAATCTTTAAACATACTCCCCTGACTGTACCTGCTCTGAGCACAAAGCTCACACTCCTTTCCAGTTATGCTTAGTAGCAATACTGGTATTATAATCTTGAAACTAATGATCATTTTAGACTTACATAATATGAATGCTATCAGAAATCTTTCCAGTGCAAGAAAAAAAGAAATTCAACATAAAATAAAATGATTTAAGACAAATAGTAATGCCAGACTTGAACTGGAAACCTTCACACTAGATCGTGATGTTTAAAACAGGAATGTGGGGTTTTCACTGAAAGGGCCCAGAAACCACCGTGCCCTGACGGCAGCTAGGATCCCTGCAGCCTGACTCCCTGGAACCTCGGCCCTGCCAGGAATCCAGACTCTCAGGACTGGCGGCCCGGCTGTAGGCGGCAGGCACTGGTCAGCTTTGATCCTCGTGCTAGGCGGGAAGGCACGGGGTGTGTGTGTGTGTGTGTGTGTGTGTGTGCAGGGGGTGGCAGCCTGGCCAGGAGCCGCGAGGAGGGACCTGCCCTGGCCCCCTTGGGGATCTTGAGCACTGTAAGAACAATCGTGATGCGGATTTTAACACGTGGACTGAAGAGCAACACGAGACAATGCTAATGCTTCTTAAGAATAATAAATGGGGGCCAGAGAAAAAACCAAGAATATCAAATCTGATTCAGAAGAAGTGGTGGAACTTGAGGGCCACCATTTTGTACGCACGCACACCCATTCGCAACCACACACGGGTGCTTGGCTGATCCCAGGATGAGGAGTCTGCTTCTGTGATAGAAAGGTCTGGCTGTTACCCTTCGACTTGGAACCCAGTGTCACCATGCATGGCAGCAACCTGACCCTGCACACATCCCGACGTCATGCAGTACCAAGACCCCAACACCATCTCCGAGCGTCCCAGCTGACGGTAACCGAGCCTCTAGACCAGTTCCCAACTTCAAGGAAGTGCAGGGAATAGAGAGAAGTGACAGGCTGCACAGGAGCCGATCACACAAATGCGGAGCTCGGATGAGCATTTCTAAGATTATTTTATTTTAATTTTGGGTTCTGGGGACTGAGCCAGGGGTGCTTGCCCTCTGAGTTGTGTCTGTAGCCTTCCTTTATTTTTTATTTTGAGCGGGGCTCACTAAGCTTCTGAGGCTGGTCCTGAACTTGCCATCCTCCTGCCTCAGCCTCCAAGTCCTTGGAATTACTAGAGTGCACCACACCAGGCTTGGGTACTCATCTATAGGACAAGGGGAGTTGGATTCCAGTCCAGGAAAAGGCAGTGGGGGAGGGGCGGTGGTGGGAAATTGTCACTGATTGAAAGAGACTAAGCAGATAAAAAGCAAACGCTATACATGGGCCTTGCCCGGATCTTAGTTCAAAACAATAACAAAAAATAAATAAATAAAGCTATCAAAATGCACTCAGAACACTTTTGGGAAAATTTGAATATGGATAAATATTAGATGATATTTTTAGATAATAGGCTTGTATTAGATACAATAAGATAAGGGGACTTATTCTTAAGAGATGCCTGCTAAACTATTTTGGGTGAAGATTCACAATATTTGCAATTTATTTTCTAATGCTTAATATCAACAAAAATTATATATATATATATACACATATGTGTGTATATGTATCTTGTGTGTTTTTATATATATGTACATATATAGAGAGGAAATCTTTCTATAAAATGTTAAAACAATTAGATCTCAGTATATATAATAGTTTATTGTATTTTCAATTTTTTATATCTTCATAAATATTTTGAAAAGTTGGTGAACATTTTAAGTATATTCCTTCCGTATTAAGTAATTCCACAACAATATAAAAGGAATACCTTTTCCTCCAATCCATTAAGGAGGCTCAACAAAGCTTTGTTGACCTCAGGGTGTTTTCCTTTGATTTCATCATGTGCAAGGGACAAGCTGCTTGTAGGGTTGGACTTTCTGAGAGAAAACCTGCCTCATAGGTATTTAGCTCATAGAAAGACGTGAAAGCAAAAGGACTTCCAATAGTCAAAGTTTACATCTTTAAAGAATGATTTTTGCTTTCAAGATCGTTTGTCTGCACCATTTACCCACCAAGGGAAAGCGCCTGGTGTCCCGTGCTTTATGCAGTGGAAAGATCCAGATGTTCCCGGAGGCTCCGTGGAGGTGGGGGCCCCAGCAGCCTCTGTGCCCGCTGAGCTGCCACCTGCTGCTGGGCTCTGGTGTTCTGGGGTCGTGGTATTAGTCACTATCTGTGGTTGTATTACGCAGTCTGGTAGCCCAGAGGGAAAGCCCGGAGCATCTCCACCTCCTTCCCTAAGAAGAGAGAGAAATCCCAGGGCAGCGAAGCCTCTGCAGCCCGTGATCATGGACATGAACATCCAGGTGCTGGGCAAGGGGAGGCAGGCGCTGAAGCCCCGGCGAGGTCACTGACCACACGGCAGGGTCCCTCCTCCACCGTCCTCTCCCCTTCTCCTTCCGGCTTCGTAGCTCTCGCTGCCGTGTTCAAGTTCAGACTCTCAGCAGAGCCCTTGGTTATTATTATACAGTTTTTAGTGCATATTAATCGTACAGAATAAGGATTTTGTTTCACCGGAGCTCGCGATGCAGTCCGATCTTATCAATCACCGGGAGCATCTTTCAAGAGGAGGACGGGCAGAGAGCACTGACGGATCCCACCCAGGAGAAGACGATGCGAGGGAGACAGGACGGTGGGAGGTCCCCCGAGCGGCGCTGGGGCTGCAGCCCCTCTTCGCCCAGCTGTGGGACGAGGACACTCTCCTCAGCAGGCAGGCTGCTGCCTCCCTGTGGGTCGTGGGGGCCCTCCCCTCCCCCACTTCCCTTCCCTGCCCACTGCCTTGCCCCTTCTTCATCTCACGCCTTCCTTTTCATTGACACGTAGTGGACGTACAGACTGATGGGGGACGTGTGGCATCTCGTGCACGTGTACAGTGCAGTGGTCGGTCAGGGTGCAGGCCTCGCTTGGCCTCAGCTGCCACCTCCATAGGGGCAGCATTTGAAGACCTCTGTTTGCTGAGAGTGGTGACAGAGGATGGGAGAGCAGTGACAGACTGGGGGTCTCTGATGCCCTCATGGCTGTGACATGCCCGGTGCTTGGGAAGGTTTCTGTGCAAGGGCACAGGATGCTCAGCTGCTGTGACAATGCCCTGCATGAGGAGGCTGTGCAAGAGTCCTGTCAGCTCCGACCTTGGTCTCAGACACGCAGCTCCCGGGAAGAAAGGAACTCTTATGCTAGACAGCCACAGTGTTTCACCAGCTCCGCTTCTCCAGTTCCTGCCCGCCTTACAGTAACTTGAAACAATGGACTTTCTTGAAAGTCACACAGAGCTCCTAACATTGCACTTTGCAACTGTGGATTGCAGCCGTGGAAAAGCTCCAGAGGTTCTGATCTCTGTACCTGCTGAATACAAAGAACAGTGATTGCACAGTCTTTAACCTGATAATGAGACAGATATATATAAAGATTGCTAGCGTAATTCTTTAGATCTGCATCTCCATCAAAGAGCAGGCTCCACCTGATCCCAGCCTAATCTTCAAGATCTGTGTCTGTCAATCTCTATTTTCCAATCCCCTCTGCCCCTCGCCAGACCTGAGAGATTGGTTGCGCTGGTTGTGACATCTGTTCCTGTCATTTTGAATACACAAGATACCACTACTGGCCACAGCTGCCTCCTGTGCCACAGAATTCCAGGACTTACTCTTTCTGCCTGTCTGTGCCTTCTGCCCACTGGCCTACCTCTCCCATACCCCTCCTCCCCCAACCATCCTGACCTCTGGTGCCCACCATCCTATTCTCAGTTTCCAGGAGGTGAATTTTTTAGGTTCTGAATATGAGTGTGATCATGTGGCATTTGTCTTTCTGGGCCTGGCTCATTTCACTCTGCATAACATCAACCATGTACAGCCATGATGCCACAAGTGACGGAATTTCATTTTTTTGTGGCTGAGTAGTATTCCAATGTGTGTGTGTGTGTGTGATTTTCTTTTTCCTCACTGAAGGACACCTAGTTAGCTCCAGGTTTTGGCACTTGTGAACAGTGCTGCAGTGAACATGGGGAGGCAGGTATCTCACTGGCATGCTGGTTTCATCTCCTTCCCATAAATAACCTATCCTGGAACTGCCCAGTCAGACAGTAGTTCCACTGCTGGTTTTTGAGGCACCTCCAGATTGCTGCAGTCAGCCAGCTCCGCGTGCCTGTCGTTGAGCCACGGTGCCATGCGTGACATCGCAGATACTGTACTACTGCAGCGTGAGGCCAGGCCCTGCTGGCCTCCCTCCACACCAAGGCCCCGGGTCCACACAGAGCTGTAGGGAGAGCAGCCCTGGGAAGAGAGGCAAGACGAGATCTTGTAAGTGGAAATGTATCAAGAATACTTAAAGATTAAAATTGTCTGCGTAGTAGAGGAAGCCACACTATCACCTTTTCTCCTGTTCTTGTCCCTAAAAATCACATAGTATGTCAAATGCAAAGCCAGAGTCACTCTCTGGTCATGCTGGAGCAACGGAGGGGTGCAGGGCTCTAAAATGACGCTCCCACCCTGCAAACTCTGGCGCTCTGGAGGGCAGCGAGTGGAAGTCCGGCTCCTTCATAACCTCCACCTGGGACAGCAGCTCGTGATTTACAAGAGGCTGGACAGACTTGGCAAGAGCCTCCTGATCCAGAATGGTTATGATGAGTGTCTCTGGAATGTTCGTATTCCTCAGGCTCTGCCACTTGGTCAGTTCCATGATGACCTGGCGAAGCCTCTCACCTCCCTCCCCAGGACTCTCCAGATGGCCGTCTGAAGCCATGCCATGTGACTCAGACCATCCCTGGTCCCACGACTCCTGCAAAACACATCAGAAAGCTGCACAAAGTCCAATGCAGTTCAAGGGCACCAGCAAGTGATGAGGCGTTTTCCTGGGAACAGTCCTGAAATAACCTCTCCAGCCTCCGGGTCAGGCAGCTCCCCCGCGGGCTTCCGCCAGGTGCTGCCGCCTGGAAAACAGAGCTGGACACTCCTTTCACCTGGGGGCACCCAGTGAGCAAGGCCACAGAGCCACAGCAGGCCTGCCCCTGCCAGGTCCTGCCCTGCAAGGGCACCATCGGTGACGTGCACAGGCTCCTTTGCATTGCTGCCCAGCCCGGTGACAAATGGCAGGTGCCACCCTGCGAGCCTCAGCGTGGAGCTTTCTATGCACGATCCAGGCTGCTTCAGCAGAGGACTGTGTCCTATGCCTGCCATGTCCTCAGAAGGCAGGAGGGTGCTCAGCACAATGTAGCCACTCAGCAAACAGCAGTGGCCTGAACGGATGTGCACGGATGTGAAGAGGAGGGCTTCCAGACGCTCTGCCCGCATGTGGACCCTAAAAACCTCCTGTGGGGCGCTTGCCATGTGGCCAGGCTGCGCTCGGACGTGCTGACCTTTCATTGCTATTGTCCCAAGCGGGCAGAGGAGGGACAAAAGAGGGATCAGAGCCATGGCCGTAGCCATGGTCCTGCCTCTCTGGAACCCAGACCCCCTGGCCTGTCCTCAGGAAGCACAAGAGGCCAAATGCAGAGCAGGGACACATGCCAGCGCCCCATCCCCCAGACCTCTGCCAGGCTGTCTGGGGCTAATTGCTGATCATCACAAGGAGGGAAGCGGGGGAGTCTGACCCAAGACTCGAAGGACCGGGAAGCAGGACACAGAGAAACCGGGCCATCAGAAAGGCAGACGGGAGCGGCTCGGCTGCAGAGGCAGGTCTGTTGCTGGAGGTCGGCTGCATCCTGGGCTGGCCAACTACGGCCCGTGTCGGCTGGGAGAGCCGGACGCCTCTGGCTGACAGAGAGGGCAGCCTGGTCCCATGTGACTAAGAGTTCTCCAGGAACAGGGTGCAGGGGCTTGGTCCTGGAGACAGGCGAGCAAAGGATTTCAGTTACAACAGGAGGAGACAAGAGTGGCTGTGGGGCGGGGGACGGAGAGTGCAGGATGGCGCTGTGGGTGAGGAGGGCGAGGAGGGAGGACTCAGGACCCTGGGTGGGGCAGTAAGGTGACTGGGCAGCCGGACCTATGTACAAGAGTTAACTTCCACCTCAGATTCTTCCTCCAGCCACCAGGACATTCTCACTGCAGAGGACCGCTGGTGACACAGTGGTCCAGGAGCTCACTTCCTGGTCCTCCCTTAGTGTTGTCCCTCTAATTCCACACTGCCCTGGGACTTGGATCTGCCAGGAGAGGCCAGAGCAAGTGCAGGGACAAGGGACCAGAGCCTGCTGGAGCAACATGGTGCAGCGGCCCAAGTGGGGACGGGGGTCACAGACCTCTCAGCACCCTGCTGTGCAATGCAAGGGGGTTGCCCAGGTGGGGACGGGATCACGGACCTCACAGCACCCTGCTATACAGTGCAAGGGGGCTAGGGACGGGGTCACGGACCTCTCAGCACCCTGCTGCACAGTGCAGGGGGGCTGAACCCATCTTGGTGAGGAGTTTTTAAATCCGAAGAGCAGGAGAGAAAGCTAGTGTAGGAACTTGGAATGTGAGGTAGAGGCCGGTGGCGGCCAGAAGGGCCCTCAGAGGTGAGATGTCACAAAGTTGGTCACAGGCAGTCTTCTCTGTCTCTGGGACCCACTGGTCCCAGCAAGGGGCCTGCTCAGCAGAGGAGGACTCACCAAGGTCAGTGCGGCTCGTGGGCACCTGGGACGCCCCGCGGAATGGGCGCCGGTGGGATGCCCAGCTGAAGTCAGTTGCGGGGGCAGAGTGGAGCCCGGGGCCGGGGAGCGGGCACCGCCCGGGCTGCTGGTGCTGATGGCAGGTACAGGAGAGGACCTCGGTGGCTCTGGCCTGGCACTGGCCCCCACAGACACTGGAGCAGGATTGTGTAGGTGGGGACATCAGAGGTGCCGCGGAGGGAGTGGTCCTGATGCGCCTCCGGGGGGCCTTTCGGAAGGCCCTTGAAAGAGGAGAGAGAGAAGGCACCCCTGTTCACGTTTTCTTCTGGAAACCTCCCTCCTGTCCCTGCAGCCGAAGGCTCTGGAGAGAAGGCCGATCTGCCTGCGGGATAAACCCGCCTGCACCCTACCTGTCTTTTGTTGAGGAACAAATGGTCCAGAAAGCACCCTGGAAACCAGGAAGGCATGATGGCCACAGGTTCTGTGGACAAGGAAGTCACTGCTGAACCAAAGGACTGCGGGTGGGCCTGTGAGGCGGGCAGACCGCAGGGCTCAGACCTGAAGCTGCTGCCTCCGTGGGCCGTGAGGTCAGGTGGCACCACAGTTGACCAGCCGATCTCGCTCACTCAGCTCGGGTGTGCTTGGGGATCCGCACTCCGCTCACCCAAGTCCCTGTTGGGAAGGTGGGTGGGGCTCGCGGTCCCCACGCCCCGCTCTGGGCAGGCCCACCGTTTGGGCCTGCTCCTCGTTCCTCTTTGAGTTTCCTTTACACTGCGGAAAATCAAGGAAATCCAAAGTTCCAAAGATCATCTCAGGTTCATTTTCATCAAGATTTGCACAATTTTGGAAAAGCAATTTCATTTTCAAGAAAGTCTTTCTCAATTTCATTCACTAATTCACCTTAAAATACAGGAGTAATTGAATAGGATGTTGCCAAATTTATAGACATTTATAAATACATGCTTTGCTTCAAAGAAAAAAATAAGTTGGCAAAGGTCTTCGCTGAGCTGGAACAGAGCTCATCAAGTCTTCACTGTAACACTGGGTGACACAGGACTGGACATTCAAAGAATGTGTCTAAGATCCCCAAATCAGGATGCCTGTCCATCCTAGGAAAGCCCACTCTGAGTCAGGTCCCCACTGATCTGCAGGGACCTCCAGCTCACGGGCCGCCTCCTTCAGAGGACTGCGTAAGGAGTGTTGCCTGTTCTCAGAAGTCAGCACCTCACCGGGACCTGGTGTTTTCTGCTTATCAGCCTCAGTCTTGTAGAGCCGTCGCTCATTTCTTGTTGGAAAAGGCAGGGCTTTTGTCCACCTGTTCCACCAGTCACCTTCACAGACGATTTGAAAGGAGAGTCTGCCTTGGAGACACACTCGGTCCAAGCACAGGAGTCTCCTGTGGCCTGGCTCAGCGAGATCCTGGTCTGCAGGGTCAGGGCCCTGCCAAGAGTCGCCCCAGGGAATCTGTGCTGGGGAGCACTTACACTTCTCCACCCCACTCCTGAGCCACACCCGTCCGACACAGTTCTGCAGGAGTGGCCGGTCCAATTCAGGTATATTCTGGCATCAGCTCATAGCTTGTTAAACACAACACAGGGGCTGGGTTGAGGGTCAGTGGCATAGCGCTTGCCTAGCATGTGTGAGACCCTGGGTTCCATCCCTAGCACAGCAGGAAAAAAAAAAAAAAAGACTAAAAGAAATGCAGATGATAAATGGCAAGGGAGGATGTTGATATGGTTTTCACTAAAACTAGCAAAAGCTGAAACATTTCAGCAATTCAGGTTATTCGGTCATTGTGCTGGAATTTTCCAGAAACATTCCAAGTGGAAAGTAGAAAGGACATGTTTCTACGTTAAGCTGCCAAGTTAGAAAGACCTTGACCACATATAGGCGGAACTCATTATATGCCATTGCTGTTCACAGTGTTTTCATAAAGAAATCCTTCTAGAAGTGCTATGTAGTCAAAAAGTTAGTCAATAAGAGAGCACAAAGCATTTTATTAATTTTGAAGTAAAATGCTATTGTATAGAAAAGAGCAGCTTCATCAGCTATAAAAATGATAAATTTCAGTAGGAAAATTCCACAGCTTCCACATAAATCTGAGATGGGTCAGAGCGAACCGATGAAATAAAGAGAAAGTGGCAGAGCTGAAGCCCACGATCAGGACTTACTCTTCCCAACATAATTAATGATGCACTGCAGAGGAATTGTGGACCCAGAACACAGATTGAACAATGCTTAATAATCTGTGAGGATGTGTATAACATTTTACTCATTGCAAGAAAGATCAGCAAAAGAAAACAAAATCCCCGATCTGCTCTGAATGAGCGAGGCAGGCTACTTGCTGTGAAAATTCCCTCTCCATATCTGACTTAGAACAGCAGATTTAACCAAGGTAATTAATAAATTCATCACCTCACCTACTTGTTGTGTATGAAAATCCACTTTGTTCCCCCAAAATATGTACAATTATTATTTTAAACTTAAAAACATTTAAAAATAAATAGGTTTAAAGTTAAAGGTTCGTTGCCTTCTTACATAAACAATGGAAGTATAATTTATTCTCTGCCTAGCTTTATTTGAACCATAAATTCTTAGGATCTGCTTTCCAAAAAGTTTCCATCCAACTTTTGGATTATGATTCTAAGCATTTGGAAAAACCATTCATTTTCATTATTGGCTAAAAGGTTTCAGGAGATCCAATAAGCTGGGTCATCATTTTGGAAGTCATACAGTAAAAGAAAAGTTAACCACAAAATGCAAACTTGCTTTTAAGTTCAGAGGGCAGTTTATAAAGGTTACTCTTCTACTTACTGCAAATTGAATCACACAAAAGTCAATACATAAGAATATATTGCCTTTGTTCGATATGAATTTCTCAGCCCATGCCAATGCTTTACACAGACCTTTGCAACATCAGCAGATCCACACAGAGTCCAGATCTGTGGAGCCTTTGATTCTCTCTTGGTGGTGGGGCAAAGAGGATTCTAGCAGTAATGTGACAGCCCAGACTTTCAGTCACCTAAGAAGTGCTGACTTAGCAGGAAGCACGGAGGCAGGTGGCCTGTAAGAACACCGCTGGTGGCGGTCTGCTGTTTGGCTTGCTTATTTTCTTCCCTAATGAGAATACCTTATTTATACAATATTGTGGGAAACGGTACTAATATATTTATTATATTTTGTTTTTCAAAAAATTAATATGATCCCATAGTTGGTTTATACTAAGATTTATCAGAAATAACGAGCCATGTGTTTTATCAAGGGAGGGAACTGTGCACGTGTGAGCATATTAAATTGTCTTCTTCCTACTCTCTCCTCTTCCATGCTCAGCCATAATTTCATGATGCATCCAAAAGCTGGAGGCTCTGCCTTTGCAGCAAGGGTGCTGGGCCCTAACTGGCAGCAGCCTGTGACCGCTGCTTTTATAACTACGAGCCCAGGACGGTGCGGGATGGCTTGCACCATGTGTGCCATAGTGTCTTCTGAGATGGTTTTCTGTCCCAGGTGCAGCCCGTTGCTGGAGCACATGAGTAGGAAGAGCAGAGCAGAGTCCCCTGGCGTCTTCTGGAGTCCCCTAGACTGGCTTTGTCCAAGGTGCACACCCCTGAGGAACCTCTTCCTGCGTTCTGGAGTTTGACTCGGAACCAGTCCTGTTGCCGGTCCACAGGGCTGTACTCTGTCTGCCTGCGAGCTACAGTGGTGCACAGTGTTGAAAATGACTGTCGTTCAGCAGGTGTTTAATTCAAAAATAACAATGCACTTGAAACATCAGTAGGTCTAGAGGCAGATTATCAGAGGCCTGATCACTATCAGGACAATGGCCTCTGAGATGCCCTTATTATAACGGCCAGGACCTGCAATGCGCAAGCCAACCTGGGGAGGGAAATGGGGCGATGGAGTAGCTGACCTTCAGATGGGGAGACATTGCTGGGCCCAGTGTGCCCCAAGGATCCTTAAAGGTGGGAGAGAGGCTGGAGGAGAGTGTCAGAGGGGAGATGAGGACAGAGGGGCCATGGAGACCCCAAGCTGCGATGAGGCAGCGGGAGAGGGGTGCCAGCCAAGGAAGGCAAACCACATCTAGAACCTCAGGAGCAGGACAGGGCCTTTCTCTAGAGCCTCTAAACAGGAAGACAGCCCTGGAGACAGGCCTCCGCTCCCGGAGGCTCTCCCTGCGGAACTTCAGAACCATGCCGCACAGTTCGCAGTTTCTGTGCCTTAGGCCTCTCCCTTGTTGGCCATTTGTTACAGCAGCAATAAAAACCCATTACGAGCAGGAGGTCTGCTTCCTAGATTCAAAGCCAAACTCTCTCTGTGACGCAGCTCAGTTCTCTGCCAGATAAGTGGACTAGGGCCCCTGAAGCTTGGAGAACAGCAAACATGGCGAACTGGGAAGGCCTTGCTGAGAGAGGTGGATGCAAAAGAGGCACGAGCTGCTGATTGCAGTCACACCACCCGAGGCCGGGTGCAGCCAGCCGCGGGCAATGCCAACAGGCAGCTTTGGGCCCAGCACTTTGGGATGCTGTCCTGTGGTTATGGTTCAATGTTTGTGTCCTCTCAAAACCCGTAGGTTGAGTCCCAGCCCCTGAGGTGACAGCATAGGAAGGGGCCTTGGGATGCATTTAGGTGTTGGGGATAGAGTCCTAATGACTAGAGCCCTGGTAGAAGAGACCGGGAGACCCCTCACCTCCCTCTCCATGTGAGAGTAAAGCAGAAGCATGCCACTCCACAGACCACAAAGCAAACCCCCATCAGACACCGACCTGCTGCCTCCAGGATCCGGACTCCCAGCCTCCAGAATCTTGAGAGGTGGATTCGTGTTGTTTATAAGCCACAGGTTTATGGCATTTTGTCATAGCAGCCCAAACAGACTAAGACTTCCATGACATGAACCTCGCATGGGTGCTTACTGTGTGCTGGGCACTGTGTTGGGTCCTTCCCATGCAGATTACCGGTTCTCACAAGAACTTCACCAGGTAGATAAAAACATTATTCCTGTCGTATCTGTAAGAGAACCAGGCTCACTGGGAGCTGAGCTAGATGGGAAAGCTAACATCTGCACATGGGGTCTAGCTCTCAGACGCCCCAGGGTGCTGCTTGGTCAGCCGGTCATGTGCTCATTTGCCAAATATTTCATCAGTCAACAACTATGTCTCGAGCACACACTCCGTCAGGCACTATTCCAGGTAAAAATGATCTAGCATTGATCAAAACAAGACGCTGTGCAAGCTCTCAGGGAGCATGCGATCAGTGGTGAATGATCTATCCAGCGAACATCCATCAGGGGCTGACTACCTGCCCAGCGTTAAGCTAGCAGCCTACTGAATAGTGGAGCCTGTGAAATCTGCTATAGCATCTTGGACCTGGGCTAAGAGGGTGTCTCTTGGTCATCCCTCCAAGGTGTCTGATGCACAGAGTCCCTCACACACAGTGAGCAAGTGCTCACTGTATAGAACTGCTCTGTTTATATGACACAACTTGTCAACATGAATTTTGAATTTTGAATTTTATCAAAGTCTAAAGACTTCCCTTTATTGCTCCTTGGAAATGAGAAGGGAAATAGGGTCAGAACTAAAAAGAGACTTTAGACATAGTAGGTAGAAACAAGATTAATGTTGGAAATGCAGTAGATCTCTTACAGTTGGATAGGTTCTGCCTTCTAACCAGGAAGGACACCATTAGGGGAAGCAAGCCACGGGCGCCAGACTCAGGGCTAGACTGGCAACGTCACCAGCTCCGCTCTGCAGCTTTAGCTAGGATGACAGAGAACTTTGGCTGTGGAGTTTCTGCCTGACATCATGGTTCACACGTGAAAAAGGTCTGGAGTGTAAAGAAATGTCACAGCATGGTCATATTTATTTATGCCAGCTTTCATCCCAAAATGATTTGTGGTGACTAAATGTCAGAATTTGAAGGATTTAGTGAGCAAATCCCCTGAACATAATTCTAGTAGGTTTCCTGAAGGGCACAAATCCTCACAGGGTCTGTCTTTTAAGAACACACTTGGAGTCCCTTCTCAGTTTGCACACCATGAATCACAGTGGAATGCTGCAGTGCAACCTTATTTTCACATTTTAAAGATCGTATTTTGATAAGTCAGTATTAGATTAGCAAGGGTGGTTATGGCAGGAGGAAGAGCAGCTTTCCAATGAGCAAATCATGAACAAAGTGGGCAGATGTGTCTGAAGACAGGCAGGCGTCATGGTGGGTATCAGAGGTTCCCCTAAATGGTGATCTCTTCCTCAAAGTCCCAGACAATACAAACCTTAGCATTTCAAGTGAGGGAAACGTCCTAGCCATAAAGGAGTGGCAAAGGCGTCCACAGGGGTTGTTCCACCTATGAAGGGAGAGCTGTTGGAGCTCCCTTTGTCCTTAGACGTCTACCTGCAACGTCTGACTTGTGCTTTGCCACACACGCCCACACACGGTCACCCGCAAGACCCCACAGTTGCTCTGGATACCCCAAAGCGTCAAGCCAGAGAGGGAAAAAGAGTGGTGGGCTTTGTATTCACCTTTGGGGAAAATGCCACGAGAAAAAACGGAATGAGAAATGGCAGAACCGAGGAGGAAGAGGGAACCGGCTCTGGCTCCTGTCCCCGCGCGGAGCCGCCAGCCTAGGCCTCCCGCTCCTGCCGCAGGAACCCAGGCTCCCGAGGGAAGACGGAATCCTCCGGAGAGGCTGGAACCCTGGCCCTCAAAGCGTGGGCTCTGTGAAAGTCCTGGCGTGGTGGCAGACGATCGGCTCTCTGTGCACGTCTCCCTCGGAGGTGTCCCATCCGGCAGGTGACTGTGGGGTAAGGAGGGACTGCTCACCTGGAGCACTCCAGAAATAAAGAAAATGCATTATGAGAAAGGAATCAAGGTATGAAGAGGAAGCTCAACCTTGGCACCCCTAGGAGATCAGAAGGGAGCCTGTGGGCACCCACTCTCTGCCAGCGGCTGAGGCAAGCACATCCCGGGTGGTCCGTCCTTGGTTGGTTTCTGGGTGCTGGGAGGAGCCCAGGGCCTTGCACAGCCTCTGGTTGTTGAAGGAAGACCTCACGGCAGGGTGTAAAGCCTGACCTTGGTGGCCTGGCTGCCAGTTTCTCTGACTGCTGATACACAGGTCGTGAAGAGGTCTGTGCCCTCGGGTGGCCTTTAGCTCTGAGTGCCATGGATAAGGACATCTCATCCTTAGGTTAATTTGAAACTCAAATCCCATACAGAATAGATCCACGGCAAATGCTTCTCTGCATAGATCGTATTTAAATATATTTCTATAATTAACGTATACATGTCATGATTTCTGATGGGTAAAATGATATATGTAGTTTTTAAAACATCATTTTGAAAAGGCTCTTTCTACGTCTAGATGGAGTGTGGTAACAGCTCCCGGAACAGGACACTTTAATGAGATGGTGTTGAAGACCGTCCACTCTGCCGCGACACGCCAGTCGCAGCCCGATTCCTGGCCGGCTGCTGACCCCCACCATCGGCTCTCAGACGCCCCGACAGACTCTCCACTGATGGCCGCTGCGACTTTGTAGCATCCCTCACCCTGCTCGGACATCAGGCCATACGCTATTTGAGGTCCTCAGACATCTCTGTCCCTCAGGAAACGGGAGTAAATCCGGTGTGACGTGGCCTTGTAGACAGTGCAGTCTGTGACACAGAAGGGACCCGGTGTGTCGTGGCCTTGTTGGCAGTGCAGCCTCTGAGCGCGAGCTCGCTCTACCGACCAGCAGGAGCCTGCAGGAGAGGTGACCACACCCACCTTCCGGCAGGCCCCTCCCCTCAGGGCCCCACCCCTCCACCATGGCGGGGGGAACCGAGCCTCCAGCAGGTGACTCCCAGACCACCCGCTGGAACCGCGGTGCGTGGCCTCCAGTGAGCACTCCCAGCTGGAGATGCAGCTGGCACCGATTCTGGCCTGGTGGTCTCTGGCGAGCCACCGCCTCTGGTGGGCTTGGTTTCCCCTACGGGTACCACGCCACCTCTGGCTTCTTTTAGGGTTTTCTGGGTCTTTGACTTTCAGAATTTAATTAGGATGCGCTTTGGTGTGGGCTTCTTGAGTTTGCCCGCTGTGGCTGCCTGGCTTCCTGAACAGCAGGCTGCCTAGAGCTCATACCTTTTGCCTAATTCTGGAAGTTTCCTGCCATTATTCTTTTCAATGCTTTTCCAGCCTTGTACTCCTCTCACCTTCTGGGATTCAGACTCTGGTTCCTGGTGGAGCTCGTGTTACTGCCCACAGATACCTGGAAGCCTCTCCTTTTTCTCTGTTTTCTCCCTCCTGTTTGACAGTAAATCACACATCGATCTGTCCTCAAGTTCTGGGCTGTCTTCTGCCATCTCCAGTCGACGTTAAAACTCACCCGGTAGGCCGCGGCTCTTGTTGTTTTAAGTTTGGGGTATTGTATTTCCCACTTCATTGATTTCCATTGGCTTCTCTTTCATAACTTGTATTTCTTTGCTGATTTTTTTCATTTTTAATTGCTTGTGGAAACATTTTTATAGCTGCTGTATTAAAATCATTGTCAGACCATTCTAACATCTGATTGTTTTTACTACTGTAATTTTTTTTTTTTAAATGCAGGCTTTTTTAGAGAAGTTGAGATTTTCTTCATTCTTTTTAAGACTATTTTTTTTTCTTTGTGTACTTGTCATTTATTTTTACATTATTTTGGGGAAGACTAACTCCTGCGGAATTTTTCTCTTTGGGCTTTCCCTTCCTCTGTTCGGGTGGAGCTCGTTGGTTCTGAGGGTAACTTGGCTTTCAGTACCCTTGATGGTAACTTGGCTTTCAGTACCCTTGATGGTAACTTGGCTTTCAGTACCCTTGATGGTAACTTGGCTTTCAGTACCCTTGATGGTAACTTGGCTTTCAGTACCCTTGATGGTAACTAGGCTTTCAGTACCCTTGATGGTAACTTGGCTTTCAGTACCTTTGATGGTAACTTGGCTTTCAGTACCTTGGAGCACCATTGTATCAGCTCTCTCCACCTGGCCTCCTGAGGCTCCTGTTTCTTCCCAGCTGGTTCCACTGCAGAGAAAAGATGTACTTCCCTGGCCTGTTCCTCTGGGTAGGATGCAGGATGCCGGTGGAGAGAGCAGCCTCCAGGCTGCTAAGAGGCTGGACAGCTGGAGGAGAAGGATTTCTATCTGGGCCACTTTCTGTTCCTGGGGCAGGCAGGGTGTGCTGGGAAGTCGGGCTTCCTATGCCCTGGCTCATAGGATCCTGGGCCTGGCTATCTGACTATCCTTCTTCGCTGGTGAAGGGCGAGGGGGGGGCCGTCCTGACTGTGCATCCCTTTCCTCCCCTTGGCTGGAGAAAGCAGGTTTTTTTCTTTTTCTTTCTTTTTTTTCTTTCTTTTGTCTCTGCTATTGGTAACTCTGAGCTGGAGTCCTCTCCAGCACCTTGTCTGGGATATTTGGAGATAAAAAGAAAACCCAGGGAGCTGACTACCACATCCTTCCTTGAGTTCCCACTCAGGCTTTGGCAGAGGAGTGACTCCCTCCTCGTGTGAGCTGTGGGTGTCACACCATGTGGACTGTTGCTCGTTGGAATTGTGCATGTGGATTGTGCTAGCTCACTCTGGGGTTTCCTCCTGCACATGCGTTAATGGCCTCAGCTGGGGCCTCGGAGGGACCCTCTGGAGACCTGCAGTATGCCAGCGTGCTGAGGTCCAACCCAGAATCACCATGCGTTCAGCAGCAGAATGCGAGCCAGCTCTGCCAGTGTAAGATCTCTATATTTACACTCGAATTCCATCCTTGCTTAAGAACTAAATGTGCACACACCTTTGGGTCAGATAGTGTGCTCCTAGATGTTTACCCAGGAGAGATACTGATGTGTGCACACAAACCTCTGCCTGAGCTAGTGTCACAAGAACCTTGTCCTTTGTCTCTTCTCAAAGGCTTCAGCTTCAGGCTCTATATTGAGGCTTATTGTTCACTTGGTTAATATTTGCACAAGGTGTGAGTTTGAGTTACACTTTTTTGCATATGGTACTGTTATTTCAGCAACATTTATGAAATGTTAATCTTTTTCCCCCAAATTGCATTCGTGCCTTTGATAAAATTAAATTGACCACACACATATGTATATCAACTCAAGAGTCTATAGTCTATGTCACTAATCTGTCTGCGACTTACTGAATTGATTACTAGAGCTTTAAAATGAGACTTGAAGTCAGGACATCTAAGTCCTGAATTCTGTACTTCTTTTACAAATTGTTTGTTTATTCCAGGCATTTTTTCCTCTTCATATATATTTTAAAATCAGCCTTTTTATTTCTACTAAAATGTATTTTGTGACTTTGGCAATAATTGCATTGAATTTATAGATCGATATGGAAATAGTTCACATTTTAATCACATTGACTCTTAATCAGCAAACTTGTAGATCTTCACATATATCTGTCTTCAGTTTTTCTCAATGTTTTGTAGTTCTTAATGTGTATGTCTTGGAAATATTTTTCAGCTCAATCCCCATGTATCTCATTTTTTAATGTTATGCACTATCATTTTGCATATGGTCAAATCCTATTCACTAAAATTTTGCTAGATTTCTGTTTATATTTTTGTTTATGGGAACATTTATCTGTAGCTTTCATCCATCTTGATACCATTGGTTGGTTGTGGAATCAAAGTAAGGCTGGCCTCATGAAATGAGTTGGGAAATATCCTCTAAATTTCAATTTTTGTAGAGACTTTGTCAGGACTGGCTGTTATTTCTCCCTTACACGCATGCAGAATCCGTGAACCTGGGGCTTTCTTTCCGACCACGTTAATAAATGCACACCGCTCACATCTTCAGTTTCTCCTTGAGCGACCTGTGTGGGCGGTCCCCGCCTCCAAGGCTGATTGTGTTGCCACAGAGCTGTTTGAAAGTCCCCTCATTGTTCTCAACACCTGCATCACCAACGTCAGCTTGCCCATCTCATTCCTGATTCGAGTTTGTTTTGTGTATTCTCCTTTTCTCCTTGAGTCTCAATAGGTGATGGTCAATTTTCATTCAACTCAAAATACTTTGTTTTCTACCCCCGCCCCCCATCCCTTCCATGGGCTATGGAGTGAGCTACCTAGTTTCCAAATATTTGGGGATTTTCCAGTATTTTTCTGTTGCTGACCTTTAACTTATTTTGATTGTGGACAAAGAACATATTTTGTATGGCTTGGAGCCTTTTAAATTGGAGGGATTTGCTTCATGGCTCGGAACCCGGTTAACGTTGGTAAGTGTTCCATGTGGACTTCTGAGTGCTCATGAATCATGGAGTGTTCCTCCTCGGGCACTGGAACAGGAAATGTCCCCACCTGGTGCAGGATCCAGCTTCCTTGCCCCTGCTGAGCAATCTTCTCCCTCGCACGCAGTGATTAGCAGCTAGCAGACAGGGCGAAGCCCAGGATCTCCAGGTTTGCTCCTCCTGTTCCTCAGGCTGGACCTCATTTCTCTAGATGGTCCCTCTTCAAAGCCTGGCTGCTCTTCATGCCACAGGACCACCCCTTTCCCTGGGGCACCCTCCCTGTGCTGCCCCCGAGCCTCATAAACAGTGGCTAGGTTCACATCTGCTTCCTCATTCAACAGCCGCAGTACAACTGGCCTTTGGCACTGTGGGAGATTGGTTCCAGGGCCCCCACCAGTGCAGATACCTGCAAATGCTCAAGCCTGACAGGAACTGGCGTGGCGTTTGCATGGAACCTGCACACATTCTCCCGTTCCCTTTAAACCATTCCTAGATTATTTACATTACCTAATGCAATGTGGATACTTGTTATGCTGTATTGTTCAGGAAACATCGAATAAGAAGAAAGTCTGTACTTATACTGATGTGGATTTTTTCAAATATTTTCAATGACTGCTCAGCTCTATGGACATGGAACCCAGAGATGCAGAGGGCCGATTATTGTTTAGGATGAAATAAATGAAGAATATCCAACCTCACAGAAAGAGATGGTATATTTGGACAGATAAAGAATTATTTTAATAAGTGTTCCAGGCTCGTGTCAATATGCTTTATGAATAGCACACTCATCCCTGCAGTGATTTTAGCTACAAAGAGGGATCTGCAGCCATATCGATCTTTGCGACAGCTCCTTGTCCCGCCCACTCACCTTGTGTTGTGCCACACCTCCATTGTTTGGGAAATACCGATTTGGAGGTTTCTGCTGGTTTCATGAATGTTGACACATTTCTTGCACAATATTAAAATCCACAGTTGCTATTTTCACTACAAACCTCACCATCAATTCTTTAGAAATGGGTAGCTCTCAGGCTCACAGGAGCTGCCAAAAGTCTTCACAAAATCTAATGTTCACTTGAAACTTTTAATTTTGCCATTGACAACAAATACAGTCCACTACTTTCTTTCAAGTGACAGACACGCTTCAATTTTTGAGAAAATTTTTGACTGAAACTCAGATCTGAGTAACCGACATTTGTCAGCTGCTCCCAAAGCCACCACACGGGAGCTTCTGCAGGTAGCATCTGTCTGTCCCCCAAGAGGCAGCAGATCACATCCCAGTCCCTGCAGGGAATATTAAAAAGACAAGTGTCAGGGCCAAAATGCAGTTTCATAAGAGAGCGAGCTGTCCGTCAGTGACGTGGCATCTTTATGAAACTGCATGTGGCAGTGGTAATCACACTAGCACAGCTTTCGCCAAGGTCTTGAGATGTGCGTTCAGATGTTAGCACTTGTCCTCGCCCTTTAAAAAAGTGAACAGGGCGAGAAGTGCAAATTGCATTTCATTTTGGTCATCGAAGTAGTTTCAACCTCACGAATCCCGTGAAAATGTCACAGGACCCGGAGGCCACACGTGGAAATCCCACCGTGAGACTCGCTAGCTTAGGGAAGCCAGTGGTCACACCGCCGCAACCACCAGAGGCCCTTCTCCTGAGCATCAGACTCCGCTGTCTCTCCTGCCCTTCCCGTGTGCTGTCTGGGGCAGCTGCGGCCAGGGGTGGAGTGCCGGGGGCAGACCTGCTTTCTCCGCAGCTGGACTCACCACGGCCTCCCGTGAGCTTTCATGCTATTCCACATTCCACTAGGTCAGAGCTTTAGCGCCAAAGTCTCATTTCTTTTCAGAGTTACAGACTCTGTTGCCAAAAGCCAGTTGAGCAATTTCAGGCAGAGATTTCTTTCTTTCATCCTGAGGCAAAAGACACCCACAGAAGGCACCCAGAGAGCCTGGCTGTGCTGCTGCAGGCAAGGCGGCGAGTCCGGGCCGGCAGCGGCTTCGCCAGACCCCCCTCCTGTGCAATCTGCCACTCCTCAGTCGGGCAGAGGGAAAGGACTGCGTGACTTTTCCTTGGGAAAATATACATCTCCTTGACTAGTAGTAAGTGCAGTTAAGAAAATGTCTGCCTGAATATCTCATTTATTTAATTATTCCAAATGAACTTTATAAAAAATAAATCATGTGAAAGTTAACATTTTCATGACCAGCTTTTGAACCAGTGCCCCCCTTTTTTATGGTCAGCTGGAAAATCCTGGCCATTCCACCCAGAACTCACTGTGCTGGCCACTGCCTGGCAGTTCCATCCCTTTCCAAGTGGTCTGTGTCTGACTGAGGAAAGGAGTCTCTGGCCAAGTAATGGGACTGACCTAACACACAGGCCTCTTTCCATTGAAAATATTTTAGAGGCCCTCAGCCCTGCTGGAGAGTTTCGTTATGCTTGTTATTTTTGATCAGAGTCTGACGTTCCAGGGAACGATATGATCCTCTCATTCAGAGAGGTAGCACATCTCTAGAGTATTACTCCTAATACCTGAGATGGGGTCTCCCAGACCATTAGCTAGGTACCTAGGGAGATCTTAAATTGTGGGGGAAAGGCCTGGTAGAATTGGCTCTCTTCTTAAAGCCCTTTGGAAAACTTCAAGTGTGCTGCAAATTAGCAAGGCCTAATGAGAGGACATCTTAACACCATTTAGTCAACATACAGACATTGTGAAAAGATGAAAGTGCGAGACTTTTATATTATATGTCTGTATTTTAAAAACCTGTCTGTGCCCCTTTAAAGGGCCATAAGATATATTTTTTAAATTCCTTATTTTTTAGAGATTTTGTTCCCCTGTAAAATTGAAAGGAAGGTTCAGGATCCCAGGAACCCTGTCTCCTCATGAGCACAGCCTCCCTGCAGAGGGGTACACTTGTTAAAACTGATAAGCCTGCTTGGACACAGGGTCAGGACCCACCGGAGTCCACAGCTGGCATCAGAGTGCACTCGCCCTCTGGTTTGGACAAATGTGCAGTCCTACGTAGCCACTGCTGAGGGCCCTGTGAGCACTCCCGTGGCCCCACAGCACAGGTGTGTGCTGTCCTACCTGCCAGCCCCACCCCTATGTCCCCAGTCTACCTCTCCGCGTGCCCTTCAGCAGGAACCCCATAGCATGCAGCCCTTGCCTCTGGCTTCGTCCCCTTGGTGATCTGCATGGGGGTTCCCTCCTTGTCTGCTCAGGGTGCGGTAGCTCCTTTGTCTTTATCACAGAATAATGCTGGTTGCCAGGATGATCCCGGTTGCTTATCTAGTCACCTGCTGGAGGCCACTTCAGTTGCTTCCAAGTTAGGGTAATTACAGATAAAGCTGTTGTGTACATCTCTGTGCAGGTTTGGGGTGGACAGGTTTTAACTCCTAGGATAAAAGCAGAAAAATAAAATGGAATTAAATCCAAACAGTGAAAAAACAAAGGAAGTGACACGGCAGAATTTGATGCTCCCTGTGCTTGGCTCACACCCTGGGTAAAACACTCCTTGTGAATGTGCAAAGGATCTCTCTCTGAACATGACGAGTGATTGCTTCCCCAATTATTCTGCTATTTTTGTGCAGCAAAAGGAGTTGTGCAAAGGTGATCAGGATCTGAGTTGACCAATGGGAAGTGATGGAGAGGAAGAGCACCTGGGTGAGCCTGGCCTACTCGGGTGAGCCCCTAACATTGGTGAAACTCGGGAAAGCTGCTCTTGCTGGCCTGGAGGAAGAAGGCAAACCAGCATGCCATGAGCCACCACGGAGACAGGAGGCATCTAGGAGCTGAGTGATCTGCCCACAGCTACCAGGAAAATGGGGACCACAGTTGCAAGAAACTGAATTCTGTCAACAACCTGAAAGTTTGGATCTGGCCTCAGATGAGCTCTCAACCAAGCTAACACCTGGATTTCAGCCCAGTGAGACTCTGAGCAGAGGATTCAGCTAGCCCTTCCCAGGGTCCCGATCCTTAGGGTTCTGATCCATGGAAACCCTCAGATAATAAAACTGCTACCTTAAAGCTAGTAACTTTGAGGTAATTTGTTATGCAGCAATAGAAAGCTATTATAGGTTAAAAAATGAAGCAGAAATAGAAAATAACAAAAACAGAAGAAGATCTACTTCTGATTCAAACTCTCAACAAACTAGAAATCAAAGTGAATTGCCTCATTCTGATCAAAGGAACCTACGAAAAACTCAGAGTAAATATCATACACGATGGTAAAAGACTGGATGCCTTTCTCCTAGGTTGTCTGCTCACATCAATTTTATTCCACATTGCACTAGAGAGTCTAGCCAGTGCAATTTGACAAGAAAAAGAAATCGAAGGTTTTCTGTCCCTCTGTCTACCATAGCCTTGACATCATCATAAATCTGTCCCTTTCATGGCATAAGGTAGGTAGAAAATTGATTCTTCATACTTCCTGTGTACGTACAGCCCCCAGCAGGATCTCTATTGTGAAAAGTACTTGGAGATTCCGATGTGTAGAGTGTTAATAGTCCCAGAATAAGTGCTCATTGTCACGGACAGGACGCTTCTGCATGAGAGCTTCTGTATCAGCAGTCACACTCATACATGGTATTTGGATCAACTTTTTCTATTTCATGTCAGAAGTCCATTAGTAGAGTCCATTGCAACTATTTCCTATCACAGCCAGCACACGAGGGTCATTTAAAGGCCTATCATGTTTCTAAGACTGAAAGGCTTTTAAAAACCACATTATTGCAATTTACTTCTGTGCTGCAAACATTGTCATGAACAATTCAAGTTCAATGCATTCTTTTAACTGGTCCACACAGCGTATATACTATAGTTGTCATCACTAGATTTTTAGGGACAAACAGAAATCTTTCCTGGGTGGTCCCAGTGCACCACTAACTTGAGGTGAAGAGGTCTGACTCAGCCAGGGCCACCGCCAGGTTCTCCCACAGTCTGGCACTGGTGGCCAGGTGCCACTTCCCCACACTGCAGCTTGGATGTGGAGTGAAGGCCCATGGGTCCCAGGCTTGGACCCCAGTCCAGGCGCTCTTGGGAAGTGGGGCCTAGTGGGAGGACGTGAGGCCCTGGGACTGTGCCCTGGAAGGGGATTTTTGGAACCCCAGCTCCTCCAGGCGACCATGAGGTGAACGGGTCTCCCCTCTGAGTTCTCCCGCCATGTTGAACCATGCCTGAGAGCCCCAGGGCAAATGGTGATGGACTGAAACCTCTGAAATCATGAGCCAAAAAAGTCTTTCCTCTTGTAAGCTGGTTTTCTCAGGTATTTAGTGATGAAAAACTAACCCAACCAGAAGAGAGA